>NC_137679.1:18569535-18627035 GCF_963989245.1 Nansenia antarctica | reverse complement strand
AGGTGATGGAGGGAGCCGGGCTGTGTTCTCCCCCGGTGAGAGCTCGCCGTTGTGCTTGTACACTTGACATTTCTGTGACATTTTCCCCTCCAACCCCCCCCCACCACACACACACATGGATGGTGAGCGTCTCTGTTGAGCTCCTCTCCACACGCCCACTAAAGAGCACCCCACACCCCCCGCCGTCTCCACAGCCCGTGCTCTGCTCTGCTCTGCCTCTCTCTCTCTCCCCAAGACAAAAGGGCGGCCAAACAGCGGCCTAGGCAACCCCACACGCTTCCCAGGCACCAGGCGAGGAACTTACAGCCTCAGGTTAGGAATTAACCTGGCTTACCAAAACCAGCAACTGGTGCTATTTCCACCTTCTCATCATGAAAGGACGTGACACTCTCTAATCTGACCGTAATTCAATTTCACTGGTCGGATCGGGTCTTGTTTGAATACAGCCGAACAAACAAGGGTCCAGAATAGCATACTACTGGAGGCAGGCAGCATCTCCCTAGTCATGGACTGAACTGTAATTAAAGAGAGGACTGGTCCGTATTGACTACGAAACCACTGCTGCACGCCCTAGAAGAAACATCTGTAGAGGAGAAAAACAAGGCAATTATGCAGAGGGGAGGAGAGAAGCAGAGGATCTGCCCTTCAAAGAGCAAGCCAGAGAGAAGTCTCATCTCTGCTAGGCGATCCCTAAACACCGTCAAACAAATCCACTACAGCTCTGCTGACTCTTAAGCCGCCAAAACAACAAACCCTCTAAATGAATCATTCTGTCCTATTATCAAATCCCAGTGTACTTCTTCCACAATGTACAGTATATCTCTATACTTTGAGTGTTTATCTGCAGCCTTGTGAGACCTCAAGGCTCTCTTAGTGAATGGATTTACCCTGACCTCAGCTTGGCTCTCTGATAGAACAGAGCTGTGGAGGCTAAAATGTCAAATGCCCTTCCTCCACTTTCTATTGTAGAAAGGCACATCTAATGAAAAACAAAGATCTGGCCCACCATCAGATAAAAGAATAAGCAAATCTGTTAAAGCATATCAGAGAAGTTCATTCAACAGTCAATCTAGAATGGCCACAGCTGCAGGTCAGTCCAGCGATACAGCATACAGGAAGCTACACTAGAGAAAGCCTTGCAAACAAACCTTTCACATCCTCATTGACTTAACCCTGCACCCAAAAACATTGTTATAATCACAACAATAAACACCATTTATTGTCTACAGAAACACAAATGGTCACTAAGGAAGCCATGATTTCCTTTATTTGTTTTCGGGGTCTATTGTCGGTGTCATTGTCTAGACAAAACAAACAAACACGAGACGATGGGAGTCTAGTTGGCCAATACCGTGGCACTGATGTCACCCTCCGAGCCACACATAAACTCTTAATAACACCCACAATGCCTAGGGAAGACAACAACACAACGAAACCACAGTGAACAAGTTTCCCACTATATCTTGTTATTAGTTGCCTGAATCCTAAATGAGTAAAACGCCTGCCACAGAATCTATCAGGCATGGTTAAATTACATTTTAAATTACATTTTCCCATTATAACTATACATGATCCAATGAAAGATGCGCTAGATATCTAAACCATTTCATACTGTTTTCATATGGCAACAGTTAATTAATTGCACTTAACTGTAGTCAAACTCATCTTATCACATCAGATAAGATAATATAAATATTGACATGATATGGTCCAGACAGGTAGACTGGCTCCTTATTTGGCACAGAGCAACTGTAACCAACTCAAGACAAAGTCAAAGTCTATTGGTCATAAGCATAGCATGCAGTTGTAAATTGTACAATGAAATGCTTACTCCTCCCAACAGTGCATGTGTGTGTGTGTGTGTGTGTGTGTGTGTGTGTGTGTGTGTGTGTGTGTGTGTGTGTGTGTGCGTGCGTGCGTGCGTGCATGTGTGTGTGCTTGTGCGTGCGTGCGTGTGTGTGTGTGATAGGAGAGAGGGAGTGTGCGTGTGTGTGTGTATGTGTGTGTGTGTGTGTGTGTGTGTGTGTGCGGTTGACGTATAGTGAGTCAGTGCAGATTGTCTTAGGTGTAGGTGAGCAGCAGGGACAGACTGTGCTGCCTTCACCACCCTCTGCAGAGCCTTGTGGTCTAAGACGGTGCAGCTGTCGTACCAGGCAGAGGTACAGCCGGCCAGGATGAATGAATGAATGAATGAATGAATGAATGGACTTTATTGTCATTGCTACAGTACAGGTACCAAACAACGAAATTTAGGATGCTCTCCATGGTGCATCTGTACAAGTTGGTGAGGATCTGACTGGCCATGCCAAATTTATTTTACTGCCTTAGGAGAAACAGGCAAAACTGACCCAAAAAAATGGGTCCATTTTAAGTTCTCAGTGTTGTGGTGGGCACTGAGGAACTTGAAGCTGCTGAACCTCTTGACTTCAACCACGTCAACCTCCCCGTCAACCCCCCTCCCCTCCTCTTCTTCGTCCTGTAGTCCAGGATCAGTCCCTTGGTTTTGCTGATGTTGAGGGAGAGGTCGTTGTCCTGGCACCACACTGCCCGGGCTCTTACCTTCTCCCTATAGGCTTGTTGCTGTTGGTGACCACCAGGCCTACACCTGAGTACACATTTATGTAATACCTGGAGCTATAGAATGCACCCATCCTTCTCTCCACAAATAGCTTGATCTAAAGACAAGGTCTCCATAATATAAACTGAGAGGAAATGTTTTTACTGGATGGGGGACAATCCTGTTGGCTGACAGAAACGAAGGCAAAACACTGAATAGATTCATGGGATTTGTTCACCGGGTGAAGAAATGTACAATTTCAGAATGTTTGCAAGGCTGAGAACCCACCTACCTAGATCAAAGACACCTCTGCAAAGGCTTGCATCACAAGTGGTATACACAAACACTGCCAAACGCCCCAGTTATTGGAGAAATAATCTACCTTAAAACTTTTTTAAAAACCAACATCACATCTCATTTTCTGCAGAGCATCGACAAAGATAGTAAAAAAAAAAAGGGAAAAAAAGGAATAAATAGGAGCTCTCTGCAGTCTGTACAGCCTGTACTGTGTGATGTTTGACTGTACTGTGTGATGTTTGACTGTAGTGTGTGATGTTTGACTGGACTGTGTGATGTTTGACTGTAGTGTGTGATGTTTGACTCGGACTCCTGTACTGTGTGATGTTTGACTGTAGTGTGTGATGTTTGACTGTAGTGTGTGATGTTTGACTGGGACTCCTGTACTGTGTGATGTTTGACTGTAGTGTGTGATGTTTGACTGTAGTGTGTGATGTTTGACTGTAGTGTGTGATGTTTGACTGTAGTGTGTGATGTTTGACTGTAGTGTGTGATGTTTGACTGTACTGTGTGATGTTTGACTGGGACCCTGTTGACGACGCCAGTGAAATGAAAAGCCCCTTAGCTCTTACCTTTCTGGCAGTGATTGGAGGTCCAACAGCGGGAGCTGTAGTTGTCATTAAAGCTGGTCTTGATGCACTGCGGGTTGTCTTCCATGATCCCGGGGCAGACGTCCCCACACTCCTTGGACTGCTTGTTCCCAGCAATAAAGTTGTTGAACTCGGCGTCCATGATGAGCGACCAGTCCACCGAGTCCAGGTAGCAGAGCTCGGGGTTCTTCTCGATCCGGATGGCCCCTCGCGTGATGTTCCTCAGGTTGTACAGCCCGATGTCCTTCAGACTGGTCATCTCGAAGATGACCAGGGCGTAGTTGTAGAAGAGGTTGCGTCCGCGGATGACACTGAGGTTGGGAAAGAGCGTGCTGAGGCTGTCCAGGCCCGACACGCGGAACAGCAGCAGGTAGTCGGTGATGACGGTCAGCTTGGGGAAGCTGAGGGTCCGGAAGAGCTCCAGGTTGTTGGTCTTGTCTCCGATGAGGAGGATCTGCAGGTAGCCCTCCACCACCGTGCAGTTCTCCAGGCGCCTGAACTCACCGATCTCATTGCGGATATCGAAACTTGGACCACAGACTGGAGAAGAGAGAGAGGAAAAGGAGGGTTAAGGATGCGCCTCCAAACGATTGGACAGTTCAGCCATTTGAAGACATGTGTATGTGTTGAACATACTGTACATTAGAGAAACCTCAATATAATTGGTTTTATGCTCATTCATTCACAAATAGGATTTGTTTATTCATCTGTCTACTGTACATACCGTGCCTTATTTTATGTATCTGTTCATCCTTAATTCTACCATGGAAATCCCATTAATTAAATGTATATCCCTTTCCACACGATGACCTGGCTTAAAGGGTTAAACTACCAGCACATTCCCGTCATACTGTAAGAAACAAAAGAGAGCGCCAACATAACATGCACACAGTAAAGTGGCGTAAATAGGTTTAAATCTAATCTTGAAGAGCATCTCGGGGAATATCTGGACTCATAGCAGCTTAAAACAGGACTTTTTGTGTTATGCTATACTATGTAGGCCATGCTTTGTCCTCTCCCTCCATGTACAAAAGCTTATTGTTGCTTGTGTTTCACGGTTGTAACTATTCATTTTACTCCTCCTCTCCCCCCCAACCTCCCTTCTCCTAGAGGAATGATGGTCTAAAGTGACAACACCGTCTGTAGCAGGCATTCACACTGGGATAGAAAACAGAGACTAGCACACAGAGGGTCATCTAAGGTGAGTGTGCTCTTAATACTGAGTAGTCTTAGGAAGTTTTTACTCAAACGCATGGGTAAATATTTAGAGTCCCTTTTTTATTGACATATTTTGATAAGATCTGGGATCTGCGATTCTTTCTAGAAGGGTGTTGTTACTCCTTCACCCAGGATAACCCCTATGTTTAAAAACGTCCCATCCTATCACCGCTTGGCACAAACAACACACAAAACCACAGTGGCTGGATCGCCTGGATTGTCCTCACACACACTCTCTTCATGTATTATTCATGCACAGCTACGCTGATGGGATATCACCATCTAGAGAATGCTACTGTACCACATCCTCTGCAACACATCACACCAAACACTTCCGCTATTTATCTCTATATGTGACTGATCATGCGGGACCTACTGTCTGAACGTAAACAAAACAATAATTCAGACTGAAATGATTCTTTAAGGACAAACGTACTGTATTATGAAGTGTCTCATACGGAGAGGGTAGGCCAATAGTTAGGGAACTGAATCTCATCATAAATACATTTACACTATATCATGGTACACTATATCATCCTCATGTCATAGCTTTCATTATTCAAGGTCATAAAATCCTTGAAATATTTCTCGCAAACCATCCCCTCTGAGTCCATAAACATGTAATGATGACAATTATGAATCATAGGAGTCTCCTCTTTAAACAGCCCATACACACAGATGCATTGAGCTACAGCTTTGAGTACAAACAGAAGCCAGTGTTGACATACTCTAACCCACAGCGGGGGGGGGGAGGGCACACACACACACGCTACAACTCATCAGCCTCGTCAAAGCAGGTAACAGTCATTTATAGAAGTACTATGCTGTGTGACAGAAACGGAAACATGCATGAGATAAGCTAAAAATACCGAGAAGGGGAACACGGAGTGACCCACAGGTCAATACCAAAGTGGCTTAAAATGTTATTTAACGTTTATTGATCCTCTTTTTTTCAAGAGAGACCCGGTACAGTATGTTACTCAGAATGTGAAACGATCAGTAAGAAGAAATGTCTTGACATATGAGCTCCTTTGGATAAACCTGTTATGTTCTTACAGAGGCTTAGGACACCCTCTGAGCGGGGCAGCGTCACGGGGCCCGTCCCACTGAGACAAACACTCATGTTTTCAATCTCCCTCTCGGATCCTGATGTCAACAACACCATCTAACTCTCTGCTGTTAGACAACAACAAGTTGAATTTCACAACACTGACCACAAACAACAAACTGACCAGCTGCTAACAGCAGAGCCTATGTCAATTGGATCAAACTGTTGTTGTTGTTGTTGACGCTAAAGATACCATCTCTATTTTCATATGAATGATTATCCATGCGACACCAACGGAACCATTTCAAAAATCTCAATGCTCCAAATGTTTCGGAAAGTGAATGAGATTCCACTCCAGTAATGACAGAAGAGATCCCTGCTTGAATGTCTTTGTTCGATCTATCCTGCCAAAAATAGGAAGCACAGTGTTTATCAGGATGAATGGCCTTTATTTGCTCCTGTCAGTGTGCTTGCACTCTTCCAAATTTAGAACATAAATGATTACTCTGGTAGAAAATAGTATTTGCTTTCTCCTATCGACACTAATGCCCTGGGGCTCCACTTGTGAGCCATGGAGCTGCATGTCTTCTTTGTTTCATTGAGAATTTTCTCCCTTGCTCCTCCAGCAGCCAGAGAGAGGGGGGGAGGGGTGCAGCGACTCAAACACAAAGGCTAATTTGTTTGTTAGTAAAGAGAAACTCTAGGCCTCACTTCCTGTTGGAGGCATTAATAAAATCAGGGGGAGTCTGGCAAGAGGTGGGGGGAGGGTGGGGGGTGGGGGTGGTGGCAGAGAGAGCGGGGGGATATTGTGGCATAGGGAGAGATAGGGTTTCTGCCAAGCATAGCTATCTGAAGCCTTAGTATCATCGTGTTAATGCGGGGGTGATAAAAGGACACAGCGGAATAAATGAGACGTGTTTTTGGAGGCTACAGTAGAGTGGGACTATTCTGACTGTCTGAGCCTCTTAACTCTCCTCAGACATTCCTACTGTATACCTGAACGTGTCACTACCTCCCTGCTCTCAACCATGCCTCAAACCACATCCTCCACTCTGACTTACAAGACAGAAAGAAAGAAAGAAAGAAAGAAAGAAGGAGAGAGTGTGAGAGAGAGAGAGAGAGAGAGAGAGAGAGAGAGAGAGAGAGACAGAGAGAGACAGAGAGGGAGAGAGCGAGCGAGAGAGCGAGAGAGCGAACGAGAGCAAAAGAGAAACAAATAAACCCCCACCTCCCCCTTCTCACTCCCTTGTTGTAGTCATTAGCCATTTTAAGTACCAGGAATTCCAATCATTTCCTTAGAAAATGATTGAGGGGGTTGCTGCCTCCAGCTAAGCCCTAGGGATCTGTGCATCTTGCCCAGGCCAATCCATTTGTTGTGAGCTAACAGCCAATCAGCAATAGATTAGAGTTAAGTTCAAGGAATACAAAAGCACATCCCTATTTAATACATTTAACATCAAAATGGCTTGTCATACTAGGATACAATTGTGGAGCTAAAAGAAGATGCCATATATGGTATATGGGTGTATGTGTGAGCCACTGTCCTCGCTGTGAGATAAGTGCACACAGAACAAGTGTCCCTTCCTGTCCCTCTGTGCTTTTCACACTGCTGAGTAAACACACATATCTGCAGAGCGTAATGGGATCCAGTGTCTCATGTTTATGATTGATAACCTTGCCCTGGCCTTCCACCGGAATGTCATCTCATGCTCACACACACACACACACACACACACACACACACACACACACACACACACACACACACACACACACACCCTGTGTGACCCTGGAAAAAAACCCTGTGCAGGTGTAATCAAGACAACCGATCAAATCATCGCACAGCAAAAAACGCTCTTCTGAAACAACAACTCAAAGAGGCAGGTAAACAACCCGACTGATAACAACTTCAAAACATCCTGACTAAAATCATGACGATTCATCCTATCATGTGCGATCTATCACAGATTAAAACAGATTAAATACTGTTTGGACTGAAGGGTGACTGACAGGTTAAGCTGCATCTCATAACAACAGAGGAAGCGGGGGGCCCCTGTAGGGGTTAGATGGGTATCTGGAGCTGTTTTATCAGGGGTTACTGAAACCATTTAACAGTCCGGTACCAGGCCGTTCTCGGAAAAAGGGGCATAATTGTATCATTTTCCGGCCTTCCTGCTGTAAACTCCAGGAAGGTTGTTTGTGGAGAGGAAGTCTTTTTTCTTGGCTCTGATGTTTAATGTGATGGGAGTGAAAGGCATTAGGGGGCTGGGCGCTTATTGGGTTTAATCAGCCACAAGTTCCTGTCGATCAGAACACGGTGCTTTTCCTGTCTGCTGTTTCGGTAGAACAACGATATCCATGTCCACTTTACTCATTACCACACGTTATTGTCCGTTTCTCACAACCTTTGTTTTCTTTTAGGTGTGGACTACTGCTGCTGCCAGGCGGAGCTGGGACCCTGCTCTCTCTGTGGTGATGATGCTAAGCTAGGCTAGGCTAGGGCCAGAGACAGGGCGGCTCACTGCCTCTACTAGTCCCTCACACCTGCCATCTCCACTTGACTTAATCTCCCACATGCTGGAAGTCATCTGACCAGTGGTCTGTGGTGGGCCACTTCCCCTCCATGGTCCTCACATCAAAAGAACAGGCTCAGATATCAGACCCCAAGCAGAAACACTACACTCCCACACACACACACACACACACACACGCAAAACCGTTCAAAACCTCCAGCACGGGCGGGCAAACACACATGCACATGCACATGCACACAGGACACGCACACAAACACACGCACACACACACACACATACCTGCCATGTTTTAAAATAGTTTATAGTGACATTTTATGGGTTTGTAGTTGACATTCCGGTAACACTTTCTGCTTTGCCTAACTGTAGGGCTGTTGAGGTACAATACGCTACATGTCCTATACTACATTGCATCGCCGCTAATTTACCTAGTGATCATTTTTGGCAAACAAATCAAATAAACAGTATAGTAAAGGAAACAGAACGTGATGAAAGGCCCTTACTATAGTCCCTTACTATTCAATATGAATCTGCCCAACAGTCTTCTGATCTACAGCTTGTCATTGCTACATGTGCCATCTATTAGGAGAGCTAACATTAGCCATTATCTCCAAAATGATACAATAGGCTGCACCACGGATCATTAAACTCCCTGCCTGTGATGATGTATGTGCGGCTGGCTAGAGATTGCATATGAGCAAATACTCTGACAGGCCACTTTAAACAAGTGTTTAATTAAGCATTGTAGACCTCAGCTGGCAGCCTGGAGGAGCCGTAGGACAGCATTTTGACTGCACTCTCCCAAACTAGCATAGTGACACAGTTTCTCGTCCCCCCACACACACACACACACACACACACACACACACACACACACACACACACACACACAGGGCCGAGCCAGTGAGTCAGGCTGCTGCCACGCTGTGTATTTGCTGCGAGTTGCACAGAACACACTCACACACGCGCGCATGCACACACACATACTCGCACGCACACACACACACATACTCGCACGCACACACGCACACACTCACACGCACACACTCGGACTCCCTTGCTGGGGGTGAGACACGACATGTCAACATCACTGCCCCCTCAGCGGAGCCAGGGCTGTGGGGGGGGTGGGGGGGGCATGGAGAGAGACCACACACTCCTAGTCACGAGATGCAATGGGAGCCTCGCTGTCTCAGAGAGGGTGCATTCACGTCTGAGTCAGTAGTCCCGGTCACGAGGAGTGACGTACCGCAGTGCTCCCTACTCCTCAGCCAAAGGTAGAGGGGGGGGGGTGCTTGGAAGTCAAATCCAAAAGGCAAAAGCCTTGTCTACCCCTCTCTGTGTAACCTTGGTGATAGCCATTCAGATCGTCCGGAGCCATGGACGTGGTCGTCACGTAATATGAACGCCAGTATGTCTGCGTGGTGAGGCCTGGACGGACTGTGGATGTTGTTGGTAGGTGGGATTGACTGGCCATAGTATATAAAAAGAGGACACTAGAGATTAAACCGAAAACATGGAATGAGAGCTCTAGGTGACGATATCATTCATCTCCATTGTACTTTAACTCCTGAATCCCAGACAACTTTTTTCTAGGCTACTGAGAAGTCAGGGGCCATGCTGGCTAATAATGGACTAGTTCACCTACAGTGTCTGTGTGATGGTGGCTAGGGGAGAATGTGTCTTTAGCCAAACTGTCCAGAGGCTGCCCGTGTGAACGGTAAAGCCCAACAAAACAGTTCACAAACTCGCCACTCTTCCAATCAACAAAACCATGTCTGTTTCCCTAGCGAGTGTATTTTTGCACATTCTATTTCCAAACACCAACGTTCTCTCTCTCTCTCTCTCTCTCTCTCTCTCTCTCTCTCTCTCTCTCTCTCTCTCTCTCTCTCTCTCTCTCTCTCTCTCTCTCTCTCTCTCTCTCTCTCTCTCTCTCTCTCTCTCTCTCTCTCTCTCTCTCTCTCTCTCTCTCTCTCTCTCTCTCTCTCTCTCTCTCTCCCTCTCTGTGCGTGTGAATCATAGTCTTGTTTGCCATATACTTGGACGCCATGACATGGAAAGTTTGCTGTGGTGAGAGTTAAAAGGGAGCTTAATTACATTTTATCGGCGTTGACAGATTATTAAAAAGCAACGAGTCAAATGGCTTTGAGGTCCAGTCTCAGAAGAGGGCCATTACCATCCTCTGTGTCACGATCTACTCAGGGACAATGAAAATGAAACCCTAAAGTTCAAGAGTAAAAGCTTTCCAGCAGCTCCCCTAGCTACAGAGTCTGAGGGTCACTCACTGGCCAGCCCAGCCCAGCGGGGAGCTGAGAAGTGCATCACCATGTGATTCACAGTCGATGAGACGCTGGCCTGACGGCACTGGTCAATACCCCTGAATCCCTCCTTTTTTAATGCTAATTGAGGTCATTCCTTCCCTGCCTCATTTCCATGGCTAGATCATCTCCACTCTCCCACGTCCCCCATTGCCTCCTCATCCCAGACAGCTAGTCTCTATCTATGATATCTACATGGATACATCAACACTCTAGCAATACAACATCACCAAAACATCACATGGATAAACGCCCTTCTAAAGACAGAGTTCACGGTGTGAAGCAGGTTGCCTGGTTGTCTGTTCTTTTGACCCCCTCAGTGAGAAGGAACACTCTGATGAGCACTGCATTGGTATTTAAAGCAGATACTGTAACCACTTTGGTGCCATGGCAGTGAGAGCACTGAACAACATATCCAATGGCATTACGTGGACTGACATGTTTTTAATACACTCATCTTAAAGAGGTGAATAATCAGCAAATATATTCTTGTCCTAACCCACCCTAACCCACTCAATAACATCTAACATGTTGAATCCCAAGTCATGTTTAGAACATTGAGAAATGCAAATGGTTGGTTCTGAAGGCCCTCTAGTCTATTGACCCACTACATGGTGTTTAGCCTTAGAGATTTCACTAAGCAGCTTAACAGCAGTCAAACTCAAACACGATCAAAGTGAGCTGTTACAGTAAATATTTCTAATGGCCACAACTGGCCATATATTTTCTGAACATTTAGATAATTCAATAGTTTTGGTCCATCTTCATCATCTCAGAGACACTATTCCACCAGAGCCAGTGCTACTGATGTTGTATTGTATAGGTTTAAGAGCTTATCTGGGGAGAATACTTGTTTATACTTCTGTAGAATGGAACAGTTTACCATCAGTTTACCACAAAAGTCTGCAACAGCTGTCAAGGAGCGGTTAATGAGGTAGCCTAGTCTTTGTAATGCGAGGTCATGTTAGATCTCTGTTTTACTGACCTTGTCTTGACGAGGATTGTGTATTTGTAGCTATTGTATGTATTGTATGAATATTCCAAGCATCAAATGAAGTGCCTTTGAGGTGGCCAATGCACTCTTGCCCTATAGCGATTGAGCACCATAAGGGAAATAGGTCTTGGACTTTATTGTGTTTTATCCTCAAAGATGTTATCCTTTTACATGTAGGTTTTGTATTTATGTGTGCTTGCTTTTTAAATAAATAAATAAATCATCAAGTTCTATGTTGTTTTGTTTTAATAATTAATAATTTTGCCATTTAGCAGACGCTTTTATCCAAAGCGACTTACAATTACGAATTACAGGGACATTCCCCCTATATAAAAGTAATTAGACAAGATGTTTGGTAACATGTTTCATTTAAGTTTGCTTTATACCTGCGTAATAAGGCTGTAATTATTTCACTCCACTTCCATATCCAATTACACCTTCAAAACAATGACAAAATGACTGTGTAATAAGTTAGAAATAAGTAATAGATTGAATTGAGTGCAATTTGTTATTATAAGTGGAATAAATACTGGTCAATGCAACAATGTTGTAAATACCATGTAACTAGACAGGTATAAGAGCAACTTATACTCACATCTTGAGTCTGACCCCCCTGTCATCACACCCCCCAAAAAGAGACTTGCCCAGCTGGCTGCCATATCATGCCATGCATAGTGACAGACCTTAAAATAAGGCATAGCAATCTTCTTCACAAACATCTTTTCTTATTCTACTCCAGTGGTTAACACTGTTTCAATAACCATATATTAATCACCCAGAAAAAAGTGAAAGACCAAAGTACTAGGGAAAGCTGAAGACCTTCTAATACACTATGTTAATGCTAAGGAAAATAAATCCACTTCTTTACAAGCTTTTCAGTCTTTCAAAGTCATGATGCTTGTGGGAACTATTTGTAAATTCCTGACAGAGCTGTTTTGATACATCGGGACACACACGGCTACATATGGACCATGGCACTGAAAGTGTAAACAGAGGGAGAACTGAGCCGATGTATTTTGAGAACACCCGTTATGTTCAATCGAAATAAGAGCTAGAAATCTCAAGGTACTCTATATCCCATCACAATTTCCCATACATTGTTTCAATAGCCTATTATTGAACCATGTATTTAAAGCGCTTGTTTGTTACACATATTTGGGAACTACTTAGATGAAATTTGCGCGGTGACTTGAAGTCCGATGCATTTATAACACGTGTTTCTGTATTTTGATTGATCAAATCTAAAAATATATATATATTTGAGTAGGTTCTCTGTGCGCGTGCATGTGCATGCGCAGCACGAAATTGCGACTTAGAAATCGTGCGTTAAGCACCACTACGAAATGCAAAATGGCCACATGGTCCAAGTAGTAACCTTCATCCTTGGATCCATCCTTGTTCGTTTGCAAGGATGTTACCATTTGTACGGCGTCAATTACCATGGATAAATGACTCGATAATATAGTTTATTTTTATTTTTTATTATGAGCTTGAGTAACACTCGAAAAAACACATGTGTGTCGTGGAAACATGACAACCAGAATTACTAGGCTACACCTTTAACACCCTTAATTGGTCGTCATTTCGAATGTGTCTATAGAAGGAACCATTTGCGATATCTTATTTAAAATAGTATAAATGTTGCTGTAGCCTATCTATACTGGCTATGTATTTGAACGGTAGATTGTCAGTCTGTCCTTCTACAGATATTCACTTCGACAGTGCAGCCAGACCTGGGAAGTTGTTCTCACAACAACACAGCTGCTGTAACAAAGTTGTAGTTAAAGATCAATGCTACAATGTCACATCAGTCCATCATCACACGCAACATGGTAAGATGAGCGGGTGAATACATAAATAACGGCTCAAATTAATTAACTTAAACTTTAAGGCTAGAAAAAAGACCTAGCTACCCGGTTATTATAGGACAGCACTTACTTTCTCCATTTGCGGACCAGAGGCAGATCGTGGAGACAGACAGCATCAGACCCCAAAACAAGGTCGAATTATGCCTCTCTGTCCCAGATCTCATTCCTGTAAATTATTCACCTCTCTAAAAATCAAACAACTTGATTCGTGAATAGAAAATAGTGGGAAATTGAGATGCCACCAGCTCACAAAAAGTGAAAAAACAATAAAAACGTGCTCCAGCAAATTACACTCGTTGACAGTTCGATACAAATCCGTGGTTTGGCTCCTCTTGTTATCAGTCTCGAAATTGAGCGGTGTGTAGTATTGGATTCCCTTAAAAAATAATACATACAAATAAATTAAACAATTCGTTATTCTTGCCAAACACACAGTGGTTTAAGGATGGCTGATGGCAAGACATTCGAGCCACTGATTTTATTCGACAGATGACAGTAATCCGCATCCTCAGTCTCCATCTCTTGAAACACCAGTAAGGATGCGCACGACCTTTTCTGTGTGGCAATTGAATGATATAGACTTGTTGTAGACCAGAGAAAATTCCAATTTTCAACCATTAATTTCTGTCAGAAGGATCGGAATAACGAAGAAAACACACGGCCAGCCAAGTCCACAGGGTGATGGTTGATTTGGGATGACAAATGAATGAACCGTTATTCCGTTCAATGAGCCAGGGCTTCAACAGGGGTTCGATCCAAAAATATCCGCCAGAACAGAAATTGTTTCACCAATTTGCCCCCCCCCTCCTGCACTGTCTGTCTTCTCCGTTAACGCAGTCGATCTGTTTTGCAGCGGAAAAAAAGACTTGTGCCACGCAAGAGAAAGGGATCTGGAGCTTTATAGCTTCGGTTTGGGTAGAGTAACGGTACTTGCACCCCAAAATCCTCCGTTATATCCTAAGAGCGCGTGTGTTGGTTATACTGTGATGTTTTTATTTTGCCCGGACAGCTTCAGTTAAGCAGCAATCCTATGATCACTTGCTCTCGTTGTCGGTCTCTCCACTCACTCTGTAGAATCACTGCTGTAAACAAGACTGGGCTCTCTCTCACAGAGACACGCAGAGAGCCGAGGGCATGGGGTAAGGCATGGAGAATAACTGGACTGGACTGGTGCGGGGTGGATAACTGTGTTTTCTTCGTTTGACAATGCATAAATTGATCATAATATAAAGTATATATTATTATATTATGTAATATTATTATATTATGTAATGTGTATATTATATAGAGTTCTATATACACATTACAATAACAGAACGTTTCCAATATAACATCATTTTTAAATAAAAAATTATGTTATATTGGAAACGTTCTGTTTCTGCAGCATTTCACATTAAGGGTGGCTTTAAATATATTTTTAAATATCATTATGATGTTTATAATATAGCCTAATTATATGTATAATTATGTTTTATATAAGCTATTAAGGTATATCATATTGGGGTATGTTTATTGCAATATGATTGATTAGGCTTCTAATAATCAAACTTACTTATTCTAATATTGTCATCAACATCACTTTCACAAGACGCGTGCGTGCGCGGGCCGTGTAAACAAAGACACCGCAGGGACATTCCTCGGCTGCCGGCTGACGGTCTTCTCCTCCATCTGATCTGGAGCCATACTGGATCTTATTATAAGGATCTAGTGGACGTGGTCGTGCTTACAGTGCTTATCCAAAGAGCTGCACACAATAGTTGGTTACAAGGAAGGTGTAGCATGCGTGTGTAATATCTGATACTGCTAATTAGGCCTCTTTCTTATTCCCTGACTAGGATTTATATTGACACATTATTTAGAAGTCAGCTCATGGACATTCTTTGGGCCCCTATTCCAACAGAACCGGTATGTTATCCGCTGTGTCTGAAATAGCCTACGAAATAAATGTTTGCTATAGGGAAAATGCAATTGTCTGGAGCGTATTTTTCATTTAAACTGTAAACATTATTTTGTTGGATAGAACGAATGTGGTGGACAGATTAGATCATGTTGCAGCAGCACACCGTGAAAGCATGCAAATTCACTCAAAATAGAGACTAACCCTAATCATATTACAATTAGATGTGCATGATGATACATGTTAGTGTCGACCTTGATAAACAAATAAACAAATATCTCCGAAGTTCAAAAATATGTCTATATTGGACTTGAAATATATAGCTTGTAGCCAAGTGATGGATGGATGGATGGATGAATGGATGGATGGGTGGATGGATGGATGGATGGATGGATGGATGGATGATAGATAGATAGATAGATAGATAGATAGATAGATAGATAGATAGATAGATAGATAGATAGATAGATAGATAGATAGATAGATAGATTTCCAAATATCCAAATAAATGCACATTTCTCTGGTGATGTACTGAATCAAACCATACCCAGTTCCACATGTTTGATGTGCACATACTTTGCCTGTGACACACAATCGCCATAAGCAAGCAACGAGTAAAATGCGTCACAGAGTTTCATTCAAATGCACGGACTGGACTTAATATTAGTATTCATTCATCCATAGGGTCTGTGGGTTGTTTTGCATAAACAGCGCGCAATGGGCGGAACACAAAATCAATATGAATTCTGTTTCAGTTGTTTTAATATTTTTCGGCTTGAATACATTCCAAATTAGAACGAGATAACATAATCGGTCTCTGCTCACATTTTTAAATCGTTGTGGGTGTAAAGAGACTGCATAATTACAATTTAAATGCTGAAAGTTTTATGCTCAGTTTATGCCTAATAGCCCTAACTATTCAAACAATTACTTCAATATGTCTTATGTGTTTTTTCATTGCATTATGTCCAACCAATGCTAGTGTTGTGTTGTCAAAATAATAATTGAAGCAATTGGAGTGAAGCAAATGTGTTGAAAATGAAAAATTAGAATTTGATCATGCTTACGATTTTGATCCTGTAGCTCAGGTTTTAAATGGTTTCTACAGATTTGATATACGCGTCATATCAACTAGACAATCCATTATTGACATAAGAGCATTGCTATGTGTAGAGGTAAGGGTTGCGGTATCTGTGATACATGGTACAAGAATGCTAGGACTGTTTTGATATAGCTACTATTTCAGAATGACTTTGAACTGCCTTTTTTTCTATTATTTTATTTTTTATCTCAACCTCATATATAACATATCTTAAACAGAAAAGACAAGGAAAAGGAATAAGCCATTGACTCAGAAACTGAATTGGTCTTGGCCAAATAGACATATTCTATTCTGAAAAAGATTAAGATGAAAACACAACACATTATTTTTCACACTGATTGATTATAAAGACATTTACCTACTATGACTATTAGCTTGGTATACCTTATCTACTGCACCCCCACCAACAATGACAGGCTAGTACCTCCCATGTTAGTACTGTATTTGTAAACCAGTCAAATTCTGTCTTCTCTTGTCAAGGCTACTTTGACTACAAGGACATACTATGAAACAATTGTGTAGTCTGGCGCCCTCTCCTGTTACAATGGTAGTAGTGTTGATACATCATTGTTACTCGGATGTGCGAGTGACACTAACCGTTCACATTTAGTTTTGACTACCTTTTTTAGAATCTGCTTTATCAGACACCCTGGTATATTATGTATTACTGTTTGGACTTACAGTTCGGACCTAATGCTACATACTTGCCAGCACTTAGAATATATTTATTTATTTGAGGATTTTCCTCTGGGACCTGCTCTACCGGTGTATATTTTTACCTTCACTCTGTGACCTACTCTATTTTACCTTAGCTCTGGGACCTGCTCTTCGAATGTGTATTTCACCATAGCTCAGCGACTTTCATTGTTTGTGTATTTAATGTATGCTGTGGCACCTAGTCAATGGTAACATTTCAACAGCAACAATCTACCTGTGCTGAGCAAGGTGCTGTCCAGTTCTTTGCACTTGAGGTCCTACAATTTCTAAATACGTGATCAAAGGGTCCTTGACATTTTTCTCCCTCTATAATAAGATATACATGCATCAAGTGAAGCTATAAGCAACCAAACTGAAAGAGATGGTCAATGCCACAGGATGGCAGTCCAACGTAAATAATATTGGTTGTGACAACCGTAGATAAAAAATGTGTACTAGGGGAGGCTGGTGGAGGTAGAAATCAGAGGACGGGCTCATTGTAATGCATGGAACGGAATCAGGAATGTTCCTCATTCCATCCCATGTATTACAACAATATACTGTACATGTGAACACATACTCCCACGAATGCTCACACACACACACACACACACACACACACACACACACACACTGATGCACACACACACACACACACACACACACACACACACACACACACACACACACACACACACACACATTGTGAGTTCTATATACACATAACAATAATATTGATATAAGATAGCAATCCTGTATCAATCTTACTGTAATGTGTATACTACAGAACTCTTACCTTTCATGTCTGAAAAAAATATAGTTGCTGTCCTGTATATGACCTGCTAGAGGTGCCATGAGTCTTCTGAGAGAGGAAATGAGCTTTAAATTGACAAAAAATGAAACCCTAAGCCCCTGACAGGGGTTCAGCCTGGCCAGATACCAAACATGCATCACCTCTGTGTGTGTGTGTGTGTGTGTGTGTGTGTGTGTGTGTGTGTGTGTGTGTGTGTGTGTGTGTGTGTGTGTGTGTGTGTATGTGAGTGTATTAGTAATCTGAACAGCCCAAGTGTCAATATCAGTCCAACAGGGAATCCAGATGAGAAACTCCAGTGACACATAAGTCGGGTCATCATCATGACATCATGACAAGGGTTTGTCTCACGTTGATGTCACATTCATACAAGCTTTATGTCTGTGTTTCATCACAACTCTGAGTCACATGTAGTCAACTAGCCCTGAGAGACATGAAGTACAGTCCACAGATAAGATATTCAACAGTGCTCACATCCAGTTCATATCTGGCACCGAAAGCAAATATTGATCCCATGAACGCATTGTGACGCACTGTGTTTTTGGATAAACAGTTGGCCTGGTTTTGTAAACAATTCCCAAACAAACCTGACCGCATCATGAAACGAAAACACTTGAAAACAATCTAATGCAGTTGTTCTCATAAAAGTCATTTGGCCCACCACACCTCCTCTGTTCAGCCGCTCTGTCTGTTCACACCCCTCCCCCAGTGGGTGTTGCTCAGCCTCAGCCAAGCCTGTGAATATAGAAAATCACTGTGAGGCGTGGCTCAGAATCAGAAACATGTGGTTTTGTAAGCATTGGGGGGGGGGGGAGTGTTGTGAGAGATGGACCACAATGTTATTTCTCCTTTCCGGGAACAATATATGGCCCTCTCTCATCCCCCCTTTGTCAAATCAGATCACACCTATCCTGTTGCTAACCGGGCTATAGACAGAGGCTGAAACAGGAAGAAGAGTTGCCATGGTTAGAGCTGCTCCTCTACACAGCTTCAGTTACAGGTTTCACCAGGAAGTGCATAGATGATGTTCCCACAGTGACTGTCCTTTCATTCCCCAACCAGAAGCCATGGGTTAACCCTTGTGTGATGTTCACTTTTTGGACCCTTTCGTACTGTTCGGGTCCAGTTGACCCGGGACATCATTGGGGTTTTAAATAATACGTTTTAAAAGCACTTGTCCTGACACGGTGCTCCTAGTCCCAATGGTGACCAGTTCAAGGGGGTATAGTCAGGGTGCAAGAAAGCCCCAAAATAGCCCATAATATTAAAGGGCGCCTCCTGTGGGCACAAACCGGTACTGTACCCAATAATGCACAATAGGTACTGTGTACACATTCAAAAGTGCATATATTTTGTTCTGGTGGATCTAGGGGGCTGCCCTTTGGAGAGGCTGGAGCAGAGGATGCTTAGTAACAACCCACAAAGTGTCAGACCCCTGGGAATAGGTGGGGCCGAACGACAGCATGATGAGAGAAGCGTTTTTATGCACATGATGCCCCTAACTTTGAAAATGCAAAATCCACTATAATAAAGACCTGGGTGTCATAAATCATACTTATCTAGGAAAAATGTTAATGAAACAATGTTTTCATTGCTGTTTATTATTTAGAATTTATATTGTCAATTGACTTTCACATTTATCTAAAGCTGTAAAGAAAATATAGGACTGTGTGC
The DNA here is from genome assembly GCF_963989245.1 of Nansenia antarctica. Lineage (NCBI taxonomy): Eukaryota > Metazoa > Chordata > Actinopteri > Argentiniformes > Microstomatidae > Nansenia > Nansenia antarctica. The sequence continues at coordinate 18,607,437 of NC_137679.1, read as the reverse complement.
TCTATCTTGCACTGGACTTTATTCCAAATCTAACAGTTTTACACCTCTCTTTGGACTGGCCCCTTTTCCCTGGATCCAGACTCCCCAGTCAAAATAAACCTCCTTGTTGAACTTTTATCGTTGTGTGGTGTGTATCTACGCATCAGTGAACCAGATAACTTTGTATTCTCGCCCTCTTGGCTTCTGTGACACTTCATTTTTGGCATAGTCGGTAGAAGCACATAGGGATGCACAAAGCCCAGCAGTGCCCATAGCTGTGCAGAACCAGGTTGTAGCGCCCCCCAGTGGCACCTAATACAATAATGACCTTGGTTTATGGGAGCAGGGACATAATAGCGAATCAGTTTTTATCAATGTGAGGAGAATCTATAGAAGCATCTGTACTTTGTTTACAAGAGGTTTGCCAGAAATGGAAATTGGTTGAGCCAGATGGGTCTGCTAACAGACAAACCAAGTGATCATGGGGCTACAACCTGGTTCTCCCAAAAATTACCTTCAGGGGCAATTAAGACAACGTTCCAAAATGATATTATCTAATCTGTTACAAGAAGCAAAAAGCCCTAGAGGCACAAGGAGTGTGGAGAGTTGCAGAGCATGTCACTGTAACAGAGACAGAGTCCTCCTTACCTCCTTACTCGCTGGAGCAGTTAAAAGAGCAAACGCATACTGATCTGGTGAAGTTAGAGACTGAGCTCAGGAAGTCGTTACACGAGGAACTGATTATGAAAGAGCGCTAACTTGTAGAAACAGCTCATGCACATAAGGGGGTACCATGGATATGAGCGTCCTTCACCATGTCTCCAATGTGATGGTCAAGGTCGTCTGGTCGTCTGTGTGTGTGTGTGTGTGTGTGTGTGTGTGCGTGTGCGTGTGCGTGCGTGCGTGTGTGTGTGTGTGTGAGTGTGTGTGTGTGTGTGTGTGTGTGTGTGTGTGTGTGTGTGTGCGTGCGTGTGTGTGTGTGTGTGTAAAAATCTTGCCCACTCCAGCCACGGCCTGTTCTCTCTGCTATTGTCTGGCAGACTATGTGTCGCAAACACATAGCTCCGAATCAGAAGATAAGATGATAGACAATCTATTTCTTACTTGTATTAACAGAATCTGTCAGCAGTTAGAATACATTGAGTGAGTGCAGACAGTGCATATCCATGCTCATCACATTCGTGTGCAATGTTGTTTATCAATGAAATAGAGCTTAGCATTTTAAAGTTTGTCTATTCTACTGATATTCTACCACGGTTTATCCCAAGCAAGATGGTCCATTAAATGGACGGCAATAGTGGGTCCCCTAAAAAATGTCAACAATAAGGAACATGATTCTCAATAATGATAATCATAATGATGATGAATGGTTGGTGACCTCTGCCTCTGATGACAGGCTGGAGACTGAAGGCTGGACAGATGGGTGTGCAACTAACTAATTGACATGTCGTCACAACTCAGCTTGTGACTGAAAGAGCAGGGAATTGGTCACGGTTTAGACTTAATGCGTTTGTACGATATACTGATGTATTTAGCCGAATTGCCATTGGCCAAATATCCACCAATCAAACATATTAAGTAAGTAAGTTGGAAATGTTAATCATTTGTTTGTTAATCATCATTTGTTAATCATTCAAAGTTAATCATCAGACCACAAATTTGTAAATCTGATCTGGGATCAGCATCTAGGAGCAACTTCACCAACTAGCGTTGTCTTACAACGTCTAAATGCATGGTTTCTTGACATCTTGCTGCCTCTAAAATAATATATACATCTGTGTTAAGATAGAGCCGCAATATATATTAACTGCAAGAGATGACAGATGCCACAAGCAGTCCAACCTAAATAACTGTATGTGACAAACATACAGTGGGGGAAATAAGTATTCAAATAAGTATTCATAACTTTTTATGGATTGTTACAATTTCTTTAGCTGGGTAGTTTTATTGAGTTAATACCAATGTCTGGTCTAAATTTCAAGTGAATAGCTGCAATGGAAATATGTTGAATTTAAAAATTGCTGATGTGTTGAATACTTGTTTCCCCCATTGTACCTAGTGTATACATGTGTGCACACACACACACACACACACACACACACACACACACACACACACACACACACGCATACACACACACACGCACGCACGCACGCGCACATACACACACACACACACATGAATTCGAAACAAGTTGAAACAACTTTTATTACACACATATCAACGCAGGCCACCTCATGTTAACAATGTTTAAAAACACTTTTGATAAAGATAAAAAATATTGTCTATTGTTTGTCATTTACCGTGTCTCTGGTCCACATCATCAGACTGGTAAGCCTTCTTTATTCTATTGCATTGTTCATCATGTTGACAGATTAAGACTTTTTATTATTTTATTTTAAAATGTGTTACTGGAACCCTGTAACTGTACATACTGGCATAGTCATAAAAAAGAATGAAAAAATATTGTAATATTAAATTATATTATATGTATAAAAGACAGTTCTGTTTTGTGACCCAGTGATTCAATGTAAATAATGTTCTTTCTCTCAAAAACAGAGACAGGTTAGAGGACCACGCCAACCCCTGACCTTAAACTTGAATACCCTAACTCTGATCACAAACACCCTTCCACTAATGATAACCCACAACTCTGACTGTTAGCCGTTACTCCAAGGCGTGCATTGCTGTCAAGAGATTTTGAAGCCTGCAATATGTGGCCATACGCACGCACGTGTGTGTGTGTGTGTGTGTGTGTGTGTGTGTGTGTCTGTGTGTGTTTCCACTTTAGTTAGTTTTGTAACCCTAGCAGCGAGTGCTGAATTGGACATTCTCAGGGTGAGCAGCCTTCTCCTCCTCCTCCTTCTCCTTCTCCTCCTCCTCCTCCTCCTCCTCCCCCAGCACCCCCATGACGTCCCAGGAGGAGGGCAGCAGGTGGCGTGTGAAGGCCGTCTTGACCAGGCAGGAGACCAGTGGGATACTGATCAGTGAGACCGACATGGCCAGTGTCCGGAAGGGGAAATACTGCCTGACGACCCCGTCCTCCTCCCTCCAGCCGGGGTAGAGGATGGCAGCGGGGAGGAAGATCAGGGGCTCCCCGCTGAGCAGCCGCAGGGTCCCTCCTAGCAGGTAGCCGGCGCCGGCGCCGTAGCCGTTAGCACAGCGGCAGTGGAGCACACAGAGGAGCTGGGGGAAGATCAAGCAGTAGACCAGGTCTCCGCTCACCAGCCAGAACGCAAACACGCTGTCGTCAACAAAGGCCAGCCCTGTACCGGCCAACCCCACCAACAACACAGTGAGACGGAGCACCCACAGCAGTTCTCTTTCTGATGCCTAGAGGGGGGGCGAGAGAGGGAGGGAGAGCTTTAGCTGTTCAGTTTGACCTGAGATATAGTGACGCTTGTCCCTGGAGAACGGCCCCATCCGTAAAGACCCCTCACCTACGTCTGCTGAGATATAGGGTGACCTGAGATATAGTGACGCTTGTCCCTGGAGAACGGCCCCATCCGTAAAGACCCCTCACCTACGTCTGCTGAAAGCCAAAGGACGTCAGCTGGAGCGGCTTTCAAGAAAAACCGGTCTCACTGTTCACAAACAGATGCACCATGCCCACATCCTCCTTTACAAAGACGCCCTCTCCTCAGCCAAATCCCAATATCTTACAGACAAAATCACTGCTGGTGCTGGGAACACCAGGGCCCTGTTCTCAGTGGTCAACAACTCACTCCGCCCCCCCGACTCCCTTCCCCCACACTTCTACTCCACTGACCACTGTAACTCCCTGATGTCATTTTTCAACTCAAAAATAGCCAACATCCACCAGCAACTGACCCCTCTTATGTCCAGTTGTCCATCTCCCCTATCTCCCCATCCCCCCCTCTCTGTACCTCTCTCCTGCTTCCATCTCCCCTCTGCTGCCGATTTATCTAAACTCATCCGGAAATCCAAGCCATCCACCTGCCAACTTGACCCCCTGCCCTCCTCCCTGGTCATAGCCTCCCTCCCCTCTCTCCTGCCCCTGATAACTACAATCATCCATTCCTCCCTCACCTCTGGTTCTGTCCCATCATCTCTCAAATCCGCAGCTGTAACACCAATTCTGAAGAAACCTGGTTCAGACCCCAACATCTTCAATAACCTCCGTCCCATCTCCAACCTGCCATTCCTTTCAAAAATCTTGGAAAAAGTGGTGGCTTTACAGATTCATACTCATCTCTCTAACAATAACCTCTACGAACAGTTCCAGTCTGGCTTCCGCCCCCTTCATAGCACAGAAACAGCCCTCCTCAAAATCACAAATGACCTCCTGATGGCAGCTGACTCCGGACTCTTATCCATCCTCATCCTACTCGATCTGAGCGCCGCTTTCGACACTATATCGCACTCCACCCTCCTTAACCGTTTAGCCTCCATTGGTATATCTGACACCCCTCTACACTGGTTCCATTCCTATCTCTCTGGCCGCACTCAGTTTATACAGTTAAAATCATTCACATCCCATCCGACCCCCCTCTCCTCTGGTGTTCCCCAGGGCTCTGTCCTTGGCCCTATCCTCTTCATCATCTACCTCCTCCCACTTGGTCTGATTTTCCGTAAATACAACATTCATTTCCACTGTTATGCGGACGACACCCAGCTCTACGTTTCCTCCAAACCCACTTCCACCCTCCCTCCCTCCTCCCTCTGTGCCTGCCTACAGGAACTTAAATCCTGGTTCACTTCAAATCTCCTCAAACTAAACAGCAATAAAACAGAGGTAATTCTCATTGGCTCCAAACTCACACTCACCAAGCACCCCAGTTTCACCCTCAACATAGACAACTCCTTGGTTTCCCCCTCCCCCCAGGTTAAGAGTCTGGGTGTCGTCCTCGACAGCACCCTTTCATTCCACTCCCACGTTAACAACACCATCCGGTCTGCTTACTTCCATCTACGTAATATCAACCGCCTCCGCCCTTCACTCACTCCCAACAGCGCCGCAATCCTGGTCCACTCCCTCGTCACTTCCCGCCTAGATTACTGTAACTCCCTTCTCTTTGGTCTCCCCCACAAACTCCTCCACAAGATCCAACTGGTCCAGAACGCTGCTGCCCGTATTGTCACCAGAACCCCTGTCATCAGTCACATCACCCCCATTCTACACCAACTCCACTGGCTCCCCATCAAACACCGCATCAACTACAAAATCCTTCTCCACACTTTCAAGGCCATCCATAACCTCGCCCCTCCATACCTGTCCGACCTCCTCCACATCAACATTCCCACCCGGTCCCTCAGGTCTGCCTCCTCCATCAACCTGACCGTCCCCCCAGCCCGTCTGTCCACCATGGGGTTTAGAGCCTTCAGCCGCTCCGCCCCTCGCCTCTGGAACTCCCTCCCCCCCGACATCAGGAACATTGACTCTATCATCTCATTTAAAACTCACCTCAAAACCCACCTGTTTACGCAGGCGTATCCCTGTTGATTTGCTTTTCCCGTGCTGCTCTGCTGCTGGCTATGTTTTATACTGTATATTTCTATGTTTTTTGTGTTTTGAATTTTGTGGCTGTTTTTAGATTTGTTGTTGTACGGCGACCTTGAGTGCCGTGAAAGGCGCCATATAAATAAAATGTATTATTATTATTATTTATTAAAAAGAGAATGTCGTAAAGTAGAGCGGAGATAGGGCAGACATAACAACCATGGCACAATTCAACACCATCGACTGCAAGACTGCATGGCAAGCGAACTACTACAAATAATCAACAGCTCCCTTTCATCAGGAATTTTCCCTGAAATGCTGAAAACTGCAGTTATCAAGCCTTTACTAACCTATAGACCCATTTGTACTAAACAACTACAGACCCATATCAAACCTTTCCTCTACAGGAAAAATAATTGAAATAGTTGCCCATGATCAACTTAGCAATTATTTGACCCAAAATGATCTCTTGGATGGTTTTTAATCAGGCTTTCGCCCCCTACATAGCACTGAAACGGTCCTTATTATGGTCCTTAATGACATTTGTGCATTTGTGTAAACACCAAGTCCAAGTCTCAGTTTTGGTACTATTAGACCTTAGCGCTGCCTTTGACACTGTAGACCATGACATTCTATTTTTAGATAGACTAAAAACCTGGGTAGGACTTTCGGGCACTGCCCTAAGCTGGTTTAGATTCTACCTACAGGACAGAAGCTTCTATGTCTCCATTGGCAACTTTGTGTCCGACAAAATTAAAATGACATGTGGGATTCCCCAAGGATTGATCCTTGGTCCCCTACTATTCAATCTCTACATGCTTCCATTGGGACACATCATAAAAAATAACAATATTGCCTACCACAACTATGCGGATGACACTCAAATCTACATAGCCCTCTCACCGAACGACTATAGTCCCATCGACAATCTCAATTGCATTGAACAAATAAATGCCTGGATGACAAACAACTTCCTCCAGCTAAACAAGGACAAAACTGAGATCATTGTATTCGGTGCACCTGACAAAAGATTGAAAGTCAGTGCAAAACTTGATTCTCTCTCTCTTCAAACTAAAAAACAGGTCAGAAATCTTGGTGTAATTCTAGACTCCGATCTGAACTTCAACAGCCACATAAACTAAATCAGCCTACTATCACCTGAAAGACATAACAAGAATGAGAGGTTTCATGTCCAAACAAGACCTTGAAAAGCTCATCCATGCATTTGTTTAGAGTAGACTTGATTATTGTAATGATCTACTAACAGGCCTATCTAAAGGGGCTGTTCGTAAATTGCAGCTCACCCAAAACGCTGCTGCTAGGCTCCTAACAAAAACGAAGAGGTTTGAACACATTACACCAATCCTGAGATATCTACACTGGCTACCAGTCTCTCAGAGAATTGAATTCAAAGTACTCCTAATTGTATACAAATCCCCAAATGGTCTTGGACCAAAATACATATCAGATCTCCTCCCACCCTATATTCCAGCAACGCCCCTAAGGTCAGCGAGAGAGACTAATCAGCTAATCATTCCAAGAGTGAAAACAAAACACAGAGCAGCAGCTTTTAGTCACTCTGCCACGTGCTCCTGGAACAAACTCCCTGAAGAAATCAAACAGGCCCAAACCCTAAAAACATTTAAATCTAAGCTAAAAAACCTTGTTTACAACAATTATGATTAAACACTAACACTTTGTGGGGAGCATGCCGCATCTGGCCTGCAGAGGGGGCTGCGGGATGGTTGGTGGAGTGTGGATGAGGACCTGATTGGCATCGGCTTTTAACCTGTGTGTTTGCTCCCTCTCGTGAGCAGTGACCTAGAGACTATACGCTGAGAGCGGGGCAGTAGGAGAGGAGAGCGAATACGACCAAGCCGAAAGGGTTGGCTGAGGCGCTGCGAGACTGCCGAGAGACTCTCTACTATCGTTATTATTGTTTTGGACTATTTATGCCAGTACCCCCCACAGTGATGTGACTGAGGCTTGTTTGAGTTCAGGAGGTGTATAAATTAACGGGCAGTGTCCCAAAACCCTTGATCCTTGTACAGACTCTGTGCTAGGAACCCTTACACACTTCCATCTATGTCTATTATGATATCTATCTATCTATATATATATTCTATCATTTTACTTTAATCTGTTTTTAATCTGTTTAATTTTCTCCTTTTGATGTATCTTTTTAATGCTGTATGTAAAGCACTTTGAATTGCCCCTGTTGTATGAAATATGCTATACAAAAAAACTTGCCTTGCCTTGCCTTGTCTTGCTGTGTGCACACATACCCACACACACAAGCACCCACCTGTGTCCTCAGAACGCTCTTGTAGATGTTGCGTGTGAACAATGAGGCGGAGGAGAGGAGCGCTGAGTCCATGGAGGACATGACAGCAGCAGCAACAGTACCGATGCCCAAGACAGACACCCAGCCAGGGGTGAGGTACAGCAGGGACAGAGGGAGAATCTTCCCTGCCTCGCCACGATCAAATGGAGAGGGCAGACCATACTCTGTCTGGTTCCAATCTGACAGAGGGGAGAGGGAGAGAAGTGGAATGAAGAAAAAGGAAGAGAGTATGGTGGAATAATATGCCTACTAAGACATTTTATTTATTGATAAAGACATTCATTACCTTTGAGACTGAATTCACAACAGTCACTAGACAGTCAGACTGTCTGGCCAGAATCAACACATTGACGACCTCAGCTAAGTAGACAATGAAACCAGTTTTCTCTACTTGAAACTTGATTTTGGCTAGACAACAGACACATTTAAATGATTCCAAAGACCTGATTGCTCTCTTTTCTCTTGACCTGCACCTAGATGGACTGTTTCCACAGGCCAGTACTCTAGGACCAGACTAAACCAGTTCTGTGGCCCTTTCCCACCTGTTGTGTCTCTAGGAAAAAGTGGGGGTCGATTCCCCCCTAATCTCTTTCTAAATTTGCATCACAGCCAGCCCTCCTCATACAGGAAATGCCTGTGATTGGCCTGTACCTTACCTGAGGGCATGACTATTACTTATGTATAAATATGCCTGCCTTCCCTGTCTCTGGACTTTCCAGGGAACCATTGTCGTATCAAGAGAGATCTTGACACGCTGTAAACGTTCTCCTCTTGCAAGAGTATATATTAAAAATACGTTTCCTATGCAATTTGAAATGAAGCAGGCTGCCTTTTTGATTTTATATTTCGATACTTAAGAAATGTCTTTAACAAGAGTGTGTCTGTGTATGTATGTGTGTGTGTGTGTGTGTGTGTGTGTGTGTGTGTGTGTGTGTGTGTGTGTTTACCTGTAGAGGCTGCCACTGCTCCTATAATGACAGAGGGGATTCCCAGTATGAAACAAATTCCAGCTGCAGCAAAGCAGGTGATCTGAGCCTGAGTGGATGAAGCTGCAGAGAGGATACGCTGGTACAGAGCCTGGTAGGCCAAGCCCCCTAAGGCCTGCAATGCACACACGCACACACGCATACACACACACGCACACACGCATACACACACACACACACACACACACACACACACAGACACACGATTTACTTGAAAGTTGTGACAACTGAGAACCTGAGACACACAACTATCACAATGCATCAGAAGCAACAAGCCGTGCACACACACACACAGACACACAGACACACAGACACACAGACACACACACACACACACACACACACACACACACACACACAGGCACACATGCACGCACACAAATATAAAATGTCTAAAATACCTTAATTCCATTGAACTGATTCAATTACTATTGGTGTGCTATTTTCCATTCTTGTTGAATGTTTAGAGTGAAGTGCAGGGTAAATCAAAATTCTAAAGATTTGATCAACAGTACGCAATGAAAAGGGATATTTCGATGAAATAAACAATACAGTTGTAGTCACACAACGTAACAATACACTACACTGATATAGTATACAGTATATTGCTTCGTATGCATAGGAAATTACCTATGTATTTCTTTGTGCGTAACTGTACGTTTGCTGGACTTGGAGTGGGCAGTCGTTTCCCAAGTGAAGGAAAACCTGGTCAGGAGTATTGGTCGGTTAAACGCCTCTATTGACAAACCATGAACACACACACACACACACACAGACACACACACACACACACACACACACACACACACACACACACGTACGTACACACGCATACAGAAACAGGATTAAAATCTGACCAGCAAGAGCATTTCATCTGCCCATTTCCCAGCATCCTCCAGCTTCACCTCGCCCAGCCACGGCACCGTATCTGATTGGTTGGCAAAGGTTGTGTTTGTGGTGTCAGGTGTCCAGGTTGCTGGATTGAGAAGCAGGAAGGGAATGCAGAGCCACTGAAAAAACAAAATCAAATAGGTTACTGCACAGGACTGGACTACTTCAACAACAGCAGGCCTAGTCATTTCATCTAATCTCTACCATTAGATCACATTCATCTGTCATCTTCACCACAGTGACCACCTCTATGGCTTCCTATACACCTCCTTTATACAGTGAACTTTCCTGATCTTTATTTAATCAGAACCAGTCTTTTTTATCTGACATAACAGGTTTATATTTACCAATTCCATATGTTGGTTTAGGGCAGCGGTTCCCAAAGTTTTTCAATCAGGCCCCCCTTGGGTAATTGGAAATATTTTCGAGCCCCCCCTAACCCGGTCCCCACCTAGATTGATATAATTAATTGTATAAAGTTGTACAAACATTACATTTTCTCTTCTAATAATAACAAGACACATATATCCAACTATAGTTTTATATTTTATTATGGGTTGAAAAGGAACATAAGTGCTTGGCAAATGATCCTGTGCCACTTAAATATTCAACATATCAACATTAACTAATTTCTACTGCATCACTATTCTTACTCTACACATTCCTATCACAATTACGATCAATGACTTGTGTGTGTGCTTGCTTTGCCTTGCAAATCTTCTCAAAGCGGGGTTGTTGTTTTGAGACTGCCACTCTCAGTTCATTCTCAATGTTCAACTTCGACCTGTATTTGCTTTTGATAGCAGCAACAGCAGAAAAGCCTATCTCACACAGGTACGATGTTGCAAAAGGCAGCAGTATTCCCACAGTTTTTTTTATTTTTCTTATTTTTTATTTATTTCTGCGCCCCCCCTGCAGTACCCCCGCGCCCCACTAGGGGGGGCGCGCCCCACAGTTTGGGAAACGCTGGTTTAGGGAATCATGCGTATAGTAGAAAAACTAAATTATAAAGGAATTAGTGCAGGTGGGTGCAAAAATAAGTGAACCTCTTCAGTCATCCTCTTCACATCTGTTTTGAGATATTTTTGCCAACTCCTCCTTACAGAAGTGAGCCAATTGAGTGAGGTTTGAGGGGTGTCTGGCATGAACTGCCTGCTTCAGGTCCTGTCACAGCATCTCAATTGGATTTAGGTCAGAATTTGACACAAAACTGACCAGGTTTCTTATCTCTATTTATCAGAGTCCCACCCAAACTCTTTCTTAAAGATCTCTCCTTCAACTGGTTCATTTAGTACCCAATTATTTACCCACCCGATACTACATACCTACTTGATTTAACCAATGCAACTTGGGGTTCACTTATTCTGCACCTGCACTAATTCCTTTATAATTTCGTTTTTCTACTATACGCATGATTCCCTCTAAACCAACATATGGAATTGGTAAATATAAACCTGTTGTTGTCTGATAAAAAAAGATTCGGATTAAATAAAGTGTGGGGAGCATGGCACGTTCTAGCCTGCAGGTGGAGCCAGACTGTGGTGGAGTGTGGATCTGATTGCGAACAGGTGTCAGCAATCAGGCCCATCATCCAGCTGGTCTTTTTAACCTGTGTGTGTTTGTTCCCCCGGGGCAGTGAACCAGGGAGGGAGATCCTGCCACCCGGAAGAGAGAGCAAAGAGCAAGTGAGCTGATCCCGGAAGGGAGTGCAAAGAGTGAGCAGTCAAGAGTGAGCAGTCAAGAGCGAGCGATTCCCGAAAGGGGAAGCAGCCGGTGGGGTTGTCCAAGATGGCGACCGGCAATTATTGTTTGCTGTCATTTATTATTATTTGAAAAGACTCTCTCCAGTACGCCGAGGGCGTTTGCTGAGTTGTACGTTGCCAATAAAAACGAGTTACTCCAACCTGTGTGGGCCTCCTTCTGTGCCTCGAGACTCTTACATAAAGAATTTGTGGTAAAAAAAAAACAACAACTATAATTGCACAAGGGGTTCACATACTTTCAAGCATCACTGGATATCTTTTCACCCCTCCCCCCCCTCCCCCGTCTCTCACCAGGCTGGTGAAGATGAAGCAGAGTTGGATGACGTCAGTGTATGCTACAGAGTAGAGCCCTCCCAGCAGTGTGTAAGTGATGGACACGGCCGAAGATAGGATGATGGAGTATGAGGAGGACAGGCCTAGAATCACACTCATCGTACCTCCTGCACGCACGTGCACACACACACACACACACACACACACACACACACACACACACAAACGAACACACATTTCAGCCATTCAGAGGTCGCCTTCACACGACAGTACACAGTGTGATGCAGTAGTAGAGTGGTGGGGTTATGGTGGGGTTATGGTTATATAGGGTAACTAACCCAGTGCAGCCAGGATGCAGGCCACCCACAATAAGTCGCTGACCAGAGCAGGAAGTAGCAGCGCCGTGGTGAGCGTGTTACCGTAGCGCTGTTGAAACGGGTCCATCATGGTCACGTATCGCTTCGATCTCATCGGTTTCGCAAAAAATAGACCTCCTATAGGACACAGAGATAGTACACTGACAGGATATGGCGCATGATGGTTCAGATGTAAGATATACTGTATGTGTGCCTTCCTCGTAAAATAAGTTATTAGACATACTTTGACCTACAACTGACTCTTGAACTGACTCTCATCATAGGAGACTTTTGTACACTCAGCCAGAAACGTTTTATGGAGCTACTTGCACTTTTTTTTATTACCTTTGCCTGTGCTAGTGCCTGGATGGTGTGTAGCTGTGACTGCTAATGCTTAGTGTGCAGGTGGCAAATGATAAGCCAACGATGCTGCCGCTGCCGCTGCTGCTGCTTACCCAGGAGGAAAGAGATGAGATAAGCTACAGGCCCCATGGCCCAGAGGAGACCTTGAGAGGGGGAATACACAGCCTCGGCGGTGCCCATGATGTAGCCTCCTCCAACCCAGGTCGCTGAGGACGGAGACACATCGGTGAAGTCATGCAATGCACAGGCACACACACACACACACACACACATACACACACGCAGTATTACTACTTGATCTTTTCCGTTTGTAAAGCGTCTTTGAGTGTCTAGAAAAGCGCTATATAAGTCTAATGTATGATTATTATTATTATTATTATTATTATTATTAGTAGTAGTAGTAGTAGTAGTATCACTCACCTGTCATTGTGAATACCCCCACCAGGATGTTGATGTTGCGGCCTCCAACCATACTGACCTCGCTCTTGCTGGCTGTACATTTCTTCTCCTCCTTCCTGGACTTTCTAGTCGCCCAGATCCCAATGGCCAGGATGAGAACATAGAAGACCACCACGACTATTACACCAGGAATATTCACAGCCATCTTCTGTCAAAGGGAATCTGAAAACGATGTACATGATATGGACCTCTTGAAAATGTCATTGACAGTTAGATGAAAAATATCTTCAATTTGAAAAATTCAGTTAGCATGGTCTCACTTTCACACTGTGGGCTTGTTTTGTTGTAGACATGAATCAATATGTTCATTGTTGCTGCACAATAGGAATATTGTTTTTGTGCTCAGTTCCTTCCTACAGTTGATTTAATTTGGGAGACAGTTTCTATTACAGTACTTTTCCCAAACTGCTGCTTCAAAGCTGTCCCACCCTGTGGTTAGTATCTATGACAACCACAACACAGTATGGTGCTTGGTTTATAGAAGATCCAAAAAACCTCATTGGATATGCTCAAGTTTCCTGCACTCTGATTTGACTATCCTCATCATAACGTCTCCGACACTTCCTCTGAATGATGTCACACCATTTTTAGTTTAACATCGGAAAACTACTGCCACTTCCCCTTTCTCAGGAGATGGAGCCTATTGAGTGTTTCGAGTTGTATACCAGCATAACTGCTTTAATAACTGTAACAAGTTCAGAATGGTAGGATACCATGGTTGGACCAGTCATATACAGTGATGTAATAACATCACACTCTAGCCTGTGGAAAAGCAAACCCATTCTTAGAAAGTTCACAAGTTGAACTAACTGGAACCAGCCTAGAGCTAAAACTAGGTTCACATTGATGGAAAAGAGGTAGACGAGAACCAGAACACCAGAACAATTAAAATAAAAAAGCTAATCCCTTACCCCTACTTTTATATCACTCTACAAGCACAGTGTTTCAATTAGGAGCTGTCAAGGAGACCCAACCAGCATTTATCCTATCACTTCTATATTGATGACATCGTAGCTCTGACACATCTCAAAACATCCCACAGACCTTACAGCCAAGAAGAGGGTAGGGCTCTCAATGTAGGGGGGCAGAATAGCTCCCTTCACTAGACGTTAATTTACATAGAGGTTAAACTATAAATACCATAAATAGATACCAAAATGGTGAAAACCATCAGAGTTATTCAGAATTATCATACTACTCTACAATGACAAGCTATCATCATCATCACACGTAAACAAAATAGGAATCTGAAACATTACCTGTCTGTTCAGCTAAACTGGTGGCACATCTACTCCCTGTAGGTCTGGTCAGAGGTTTAATTAGAATCCTGAGATGCTATTGTTACAAGACTGAACTTAAAACTTGTAATCCTGGTTTTATAGACAAACAGACAAACAGACATTGACAGACAACCCCCACCCATCACATGCAGCAGTTTAGGCCTGAGGATCTCTGTGATCTCACCACACAGCACACCAGCCTCCACAACAACATGTGTATATTTGTTGTCCTATTTTGTGGAGCTCCATCCCCATAGGGGAGCTCTGGTCCTAGTGATTTATGAGCTACCTAAGGGTAGTCAATAACTGACGATTTCCAATGTCTCTGCTCCTCATGGATAGGGATGGGAATGTATATGATTTTATTGATACCGATGCTATCATCAATTCTGCTTATCAGTCTGATTCTTTATCGAGTCCCTATCAGTTTTCTGTGTGGAAATAAAGTAGGCCTACACAGGTTTTCAGCTGTTTTATCTCTTGAGTCTCTGAACACAGTGTAGAATGTCTGCCTAATAACATTTGAACATGTTAAAATAAATTACAATGCTCCTTTTCTTGGAACTTTTTTTTTTTTTTTTTTTACTTAAACTGACTGATAAAATAAACAATTCTTCTTTAGAAGATTTAGATAAATTACAGATTTAGATTTAGATAAATTACAATACTCCTTCAAAAGGGAATAAGCCTGAACCAAATATAACATTTAACTGGAACATAGAATAAACACTTTTTTTTTTTTTTTAATATATATATATATTTAGAATGTGTGGCTAAAACTAGATCAAGTGAAGACTGATGTCTCTCCTATTTAGAAAAGAGCAAGGCTACAGTGCAGCCAGCAATATCATTATGCTATAAATACTGATAATATTAAACTATGCATTTTACTTATTAAAATATATTTTCAGTTGTCCCATTAATTAATAAGAGTAACTTTATAATACAATTACCAAATTACCATATAATAAACCAAAGGAACATTTACATACAACAAGTGAGATACTATAGAACTTGCAAGATATTAATAACCTACAGTATATGCAAGATTCCTTGACCTCACAGAGGTGCAGTCTGGGCAGGCACCTCCTCCTGTGGAAGAGGATCTGCCCGCTCTGCCCACCTTGACTCCTCTCTCCTTCCATGAAGTCAAGTGCATCCTCTGACGACAAAGAACAGATGTTGGCTCCTGAGCCCACTGTTCTCACCCCCCTTCACTCCCTGATGAGTTTCCAAGAAAGCTGCTCTGCCTAACCAGCGTGACTGCTTTACTGCCAGTGTGGCAGATTGCCTACACGCTGAGGTCACAGACAGCAGCTATCGCTAACAACTCTGCTTTGTTGTCAGCAGCAATCGCCAAGTTGATGACTGACAGACCGGAGGGACATCAGCGCCTCTTTTACCTCAGACGGTTAAAGAAGTTTGGCATGGGGTCGAAGACCCTGCGGGCCTTCTACAGAAGAGTGTATTGACTGGGTGCATCACGGCCTGGCATGGAAACTGCACTGCCCTCAACCGCAAAGTGCTACAGAGGGTGGTACGGACAGCCGAGCGCATCGCCGGATGTAAGCTTCCCTCCATCTAGGATATACATGTATATGACAAACCATGTGTCAGCAAAGCCCAGAGGATCATCAGCTCATCAAGATCCCAGCCATCTCAACCACAGCCTGTTCGAATCGATGCCATCCAAAAGACAAGGCCTCTTCCGGAGCCTCAGGGCCAAGCTCAACTTGAAACTTGGCTAATGTTGAGATGAGAGCCAGCCTATCGGCAACATGGAGAGAAGTGTTGGCTTCAGCTCTTCGTTTGTGTCGGGTGGCAAGCACAGTCACCGCTCAGTCGGTGATGTCCTTGTTAGGGTTGATGTCTGCAGCCCATGTGGTGGTCTCATTGGGCCTGTTACACATGCGCAGACTGCAGGGATGGTTCACACGGCTGCGACTGAACCCAGTGAGGATGATTGCAAGTTGATTCTTATACCAAAATCTGTGGAAACCGGGGGCTTTCTCTCACAGCAGCTTCAGCCTGTCTATCAGGATAGCCAGGGGTCCCAGGACAACAGATGAGTGGTCTCCTGTGCAGCTAACTCGGAGACAAGGGACGGGGGAACAAACGTAGTTTTGACAGCTGCAGTAACTGTGGGGCTAGCTCACATGATGCACGGGCTCCGAAGTGCCCAGCCAGAGGGAAGACATGCAGGAACTGTTTGAAGCCCAACCACTTTGCTAAAATGTGCAGGTCTGCAACTGCTGCTCAAACCCCACAGTTCAGACCCCCGTCAGTCCGCTGCAGTTATACGGAGATCAGAACTGTGGCTACTAACCACGTGAACTTGACATGCACAGTGCAGCTTGGGGATGTTAGCCTTCCCTTGTTGTTGGATACAGGCGCGGCTGCGTCTCTTCTCAACCTCAGCACTTACAACACGTTTTTTGCTCACCTGCCCTTGCAGCAGCCCTCCACTGCCACTACATGTGTGGGTACGACAGCTCTAAGATAGAGATCCTTCAGGTTCCTTCATCCTTCATCCTTCAGGTACCGGTGCGTTATGGATCTAAGCACATACCCGCATTTCCATTCCACATCGCTAAGCGGGGCGCCAACCTACTGGGTCTCGACCTGTTCACGGGCTTAGGTTTTACACTGCAGGATAACAGCGGGTCAGCCATTCAACACATCACCTCCACCTGGGAGCACCCGGAAAAGGAGAAATGAGGAGGTATGCAGCGCCAGTTCCCCTCCTCTGCCCATTCTCTCTCTCTCTCTCTCTATCTGCATGCACCTTCTCTCTCACACATACTTTCCCTGTCACACACACACACGCACACACACACACACACACACACACACACACACACTCTCAACCCATTCACTCAGTGGGTCACGCAGCCTCTACCTCATCCTCTCATCCCCTGTACACCTCTACAGTGGAAGGTACTAGCAGTTATCAGGAGTCATCTCACAGCCATGGAGGGCATTCAGGGAAAGATACATTACCAGATTACTGTTCATATTCACTGTGATTCTCCCCCAATACTCTAGCCAAGCTATCACGTATCTACTCATGTTCTCACTAAATCAGACTCTCAATTGAGAAATGAGATTATGGGTTCTGAGATGAATCTACTCATGGTTAAATCCTTGAGAGCAAGGTAAGCAGGGCTCCTTCAAACTATAGGGGTAAAAAACAAACACTGTCCTGTGTCTTGTGTGACACCACCTATGAACACACATACATATAACTGAATTATTACCATTCATGAAATTCTATATTAGTAGGCTACAGGTGATAGTCTACTGTATGTTCCAAAGGCATGATCAACGCACCTTATCCCTACCCCTGAGCCACAAGTACCCTAACCCTAACCTAAGTGGCTACAAAGGGTGGAAACTAGTGAGAAACTAGTGAGTGAGGGCTCACCACATGTCAAACCAATCAAATACCTAATGCATTCATCAAGTAGATTTTGTGTAAAGAGCACACTTCTAGTGTGATTTATAATAATGTTAGTTTCTATTAAGACATTGGGCTATATTTTGTTAATAGCAAAGTGTATCTAATATTAATAATCTGACTCCAAGTAATGTGATTGTCACTATGTGTAAATAATTGTTCAGTTTGTGCTGATTTTGTGCAATAATGGTCAAATAGAATAAATGAGGCTTATACTTATACAATTATTACAAGGCAAATACTTAATAGAAAAATGTTAAACATTCTAAAAAACAGCCTACCCTCTATGGTAAATGATAGATAGAGAAATAGAGATTCAAACAATGTTTCTCACAGCTCATGACGAGAACCTCACAATAGGACAAAGAAAAGAGAACATGCTATTCATTGACCTCTGCTTTTATATCACTCTACAACCACAGTATTTAAATTAGAGCCATTTGTACCATCAGGGCAGGGCTGGACTGGGACAAAAATTAGGCCCTGCCATGTGGCTCAGACCGGCCCAACACAATCGGTCCGACACCGCCGATCAACATGCTGGCAGTCTGTTGAATATACCATTTGTAAAAACCCCTATAGAGCGGAGTAAGTGACATGGACAGCAAGTATACCAATGCAAGTTGCTGTGGCAGCCGCAGCTGTAGTAGGCCTAGCCCCCACAGTCGATGCAGAGAACATATCTGTCAGTTTCTGACATTTTGAGGCATCCTCTGCTAGCTTCTTACTTTTTTTCTCCCTAATTTTCTGGGCACCCCCTTTCACTATCTTATCTACGAACATGACACTGCACTTGGGTTGTCGGCCGAGGGATCAGAGTGGGGGAGGGGGCCGATGGACAGCAGGGCCTAAGCATGTGATTGGGCCAGCCCATGTGTTAGTATAAACGGGGGCCGCCGCTTGATTCAGCGCTAGTTGATGCCGCGCTATTTTGGGCCGCGCTAGTTTGGGCTCGGCCGTGCTAGTTTTTTTTTTTTGGGGGGGGGGGGGGGGGTGTCAGGCGGCCCGACCGGCCCAAAACTAGCGTGGCCCATCTGCCAGCGGGCAGAAAGATTGAATGGCCAGTCCAGCGGTGCATCAGGGTCATTTGGAGATAGGGGGATGGTGCCCCCTTCACTGGCAAAACAGAATTAAGGTTTTCTCCTATGTTGCAAGCTAACATCGAGCAACAACTCTCTACAAAATAGGCGTCACCGTTAAGAAAAGAGTCATGATGACGCACATAGCAAAAACAATCATGCACGGGCATGTGGGGGAGGTTAATGTCAAACATCCAATAAAATTGCGAGCACATTCTTCTGTCACTCTGTTCTAATCCACGAGGCCAAGAAACTTCTACTGAATCAACAAAAAGAGGGACATTTTACTTTTGATGTACTTGTCTTGAGTAACTGGTATGAAACAACACAAAGCTCTCCAAATCAGAAGAGGAAAATATCAACTATAGTCACCAAGGAAGGTGGCAAGAAAGTTAATCACAGAATCTAATGTCACAATTGTGGGGCGGCTGTGGCGCAGGAGGTAGAGCCGGCGTGTTCGGCAGATGGCTGGTTCGAACCCTGGCTGGCCACATGTCGAGGTGTCCTTGGGCAAGACACAGAACCCCAAATTGCTCCCAATGAGCGGGCTGGCGCCTTGCATGGTAGCTTGTCACCCTTGGTATGTGTGTGTGTGAATGGGTGAATGAGAGGCCATTGTAAAGCACTTTGGAATAAGGCACTATATAAGTCAGTCCATTTACCATTTAATTGTGGAAAAATCTGCCACATCCGGACAGATTGCCGGGACGAGGAGGCGGTGCAGCCAGAAAACATCCAAAACAACAACAACAACAACACCCAGCGATTCTGAAAGATATTTGCGGGACTATCAAATTTGCATTTAAAAAGGCCATGGAAACCAGCAGTAAATGGACTGGTACCAGTCTTGTGTGTGTGGTATATTTTAAGTTACATGAAACACACACACATAACATGGATTATATGTAAGGCTTTGTAAAAGTCTGACCTCTCCTGAAGGCCTGCAAGGGCATGTTGTATTCTAACAAATGGGGGTTTTATGGCAGCCAGAGAACGCAAGGCGCCCAGGGGGGTTGAGACCGATTGTAAGCAACCACACACACACACATACTTTGAGTCTCACCCCTCCTGACTAAGTTTAAATTACTTGAAACACACACATACCATGAATTTGTATAAGGCTTTGTAATATTTACATTTACATTGTTGGCATTTGGCAGACGCCTTGTCCCAAGGCAACTTTCTTGTAAATACTTGCAATACTTGCCTGACCGCTCCCTTTCTCTGAAACAAGGGGGTCTTACGACAGACCACATGGTCAAACACACACACACACACACACAGGCACGCACACGCACGCGCACACACATACACACACACACACACAGAGGTTGAGGAACGATCGATCAGCTCCTTATTAGGGCAAAGGCTGAGGAGGAAGGGTCATCATTGGCCAAGAACTATGAAACAAGGATTGAACTAATACTGTGATGTGGTTGGCTCAAAGGTGAGCTGGGGAGGTATAAAACTTGAAGAGACACAAGGATCGCTCTCTTTGTCCTCGGAAACCCCCACCGTGATGCCTTGTGTGATGACCTGATCCTGTGATGACCTGATTGCTGACTTTTTTGAATAAACAGTCTTAATCTTTGCTCAGAGCTTTTCCTCATTTTTGACAATCATCAGAAGACGAAAATATACAACATGTGTTTTTTTGTTATTCCACACAACCACCCTGTTGTGGATAATAAGATGGCGGCCAAGACGACGGTGCAAGGCCCCTTGTCTCACCAGATTATGTAAGTCATTATTTGCCTACTAGTTTCAAGTCTGTTCAGGATTACATCAATACATGTGTCAACAGTGTCACCACCACCCACGAACAGATAAGAACGGTCCCCAACAGGGAGCCTTGGATGAGGTGAGGTCCGCCTACTGCTGAAGGCGTCACATAAATGTCATTTCTACTATCAGTCAGACTGTCTGGGCAGAATTAACATACTTAAACAACCTCAACCTCTTCTACAATGAAAACCAGTTTTTCTACTTGAAACTTGACATTGGCTAGCCAACAGACACATTTAAATTTACATTACATTTACATTTTGGGCATTTAGCAGACGCCTTATTCCAAAGCTATTACAATCAATACATTTGACTAAGCAAGTGAATCATCAGACCACCAGTTGTAGCAGGAAAAGTAATCTAGCTCAGGCCCGGGGCCATTGGCAGTCTCCGTGATGCCAAAAAAATGTGATAGAAGGAAAAAATAAATAAATAAAAATAAATACAGATATTTTTTGGGGGGGGGGGATAGACACTGGAGAAACAGAGAAACAGTACAGGGAGGGGCAGTAGAAGTCTTGGGGGGGACAGTAAAGGGGAAAAGCGGGTGTCTCAGGAGAGAGTTGTTGTGCCATTAAAGCTGAGCCCTTGCTTTTTGATCTGGCAATGCAGAGGCTTACGGCTCATCCAGGGCTGACCTGAAGAGGCCAAACACAACCACAAACTGCAGATTGAGGAGCACTTTCAGAACAACTCTGATCCCCGACGTACGTGGCAGAGCATACAGGCCATCACGGACTACAAGCCCAAAAACACAGCCTCCCCAACCAGCACTGCCTTCCACCCCGACAAGCTCAACTACTACTTTGACCGGGACAACAAGGAACCAGCCATCAAAGCTGAGCCCTTGCCCCCAGATGTCCAGCCCCTCGCACTCTCCACCACTGATGTGTGCTGCGTACTGAGCAAGGTGAATGCATGCAAGGTTGCTGGCCCTGATGACGGTGTACGTTGGGCAGCTGGCCGAGGTCTTCACTGACATTTTTAACCTGTCAGTGGCCCAGGCAGTTGTCCCCACGTGCCTCAAGTCAGCAACCATTGTGCTGGTGCCAAAACATTCTGTTGCAGCGGTCCTGAATGACTTGCACTTACCCCTATCATCATGAAGCACAACAGACTAAGTCTGTCAGTCAAACCGTTCTCAGAAAAGTCTAGACAGAGAAGAAACATGGATTTGTATACACAGGTAATCAGTCCCGCCCTCAGGTAAGGTTCAAGCCAATCACAGACATTTCCTGTCTGCATCTGTGATGAGGAGGGGGTCATATGATGCTAGCTGGGATGCAAATTATGAAGAGGTTATGGGGGATTGACCCCCACTTTCTCTTAGAGACACAAAGGTGGAAAAGGGACACAAAGGCCACAAAATGGTCTGGTCTGGCTTTGGAGTACTGGGCCTGGGGAAACACAAATTAGGTGATCATTTATGTCTGTTGTCTAGCCAATTCAAGTAGAGAAACTGGTTTTCATTGTAGAAGAGGTTGAGGTTGTTTACGTATGTTAATTCTGCCCAGACAGTCTATACTGATAGTAGTAATGACAAAATGTTTTTCCACTACATTGACTTTAGCTCAGCGTTCAACACCATCTTCCCCTTCAAAGTGGTAATCTAACTTGGCAACTGAACCCTGGACCTCCTGACCAACAGACAGTTTCTTAAGGCCAATGCACACAGCGTGCGATTTTGTCGCACGACAACATTCAATTCTCAATTCACACCACCGAAGTCGGACCAGGCAGGCTGATAGGCTCTACCAATATTGCTTGCCTTGCTTCCACAATTTCTACAAGATACAACTGGGCATATTGTGCCTACATGCTCGATTGTTATTATTATGTAATATAGGTGTCTTGTAATCCCATATGAGATGGGCCGTGTTGTTGACTTCGGTGGTGTGAATTGCGAATCGAATGTTGTCATGCGACAATATCGCATCGCACGCCGTGTGCATTGTCTCATTCAAAACAATGGAATCGAATTCGGCGGTGCGACAAAATCGCATCGTGTGCATTGGCCTTTAGGTTGGACAGCCACTCCTCCTACATCCTGAACCTGAACACCTGTCCCCCGGGGCTGTGTGCTCTATTACAACTGTATGCGATCTATACCTCACCTCTTTTATGTAACAGTACTTGTAACATTCCATGCTTGTTCCAACAATCTGTCACCACATCTTCATAGTGTCATTCCTCAACAAGGACATGACACGATGTCATGTGAAAAAGATAGGACACCCCATGAAAGCCTTTGTCTTTTTCAACATATTTAAACATATGGACATTTGAACAATAATGAGGGATAGAGGTAATATAACTGAACAAATAAAACAAACCAAAAAAGATTTGTAAAATGTAATTAATAGAGGAAAAAGTTAAGACACCTGCACATTTATTACTGCCTGCCTACATCAGTTGCAAATGATTAGAACATTGCAGGAGAGGAATTTGGAGGAGCCTGTCTAAACCTCAGACATTTAGTTTGGTTTCTCTTGATTATTGAAATGAGAGGTATCACCGTGACAAGATCAAAAGCGCTCTCTAAGGCCTTCAGAAAGAAGGTTGTAGATCTTATGAGTCTGGGGAGGGATTTAAAAATTAATCTCCAAACAATTAGGCCGTCCTAGCAAGTTCATCCGAAGAGCAGACCGCAAGATGCTTAAAGAAGTCTCCAAGAATCCTAAAATGTCATCATGGGACCTACAGGTAGCTCTTGCCACAGTTGATGCCAAAGTACATGCATCTACCATCTGAAAGAGACTGCACATGCTTGATTTTCATGGGAGGTGTGCAAGGAAGAAACCAATGCTGTAAAAAAACAACCTCAGGGCAAGACTAAAGTTTGCTAGAGAACACGTAGACAAACATCAGGACTTCTGGAACAATGTGCTTTGATTAATCCAAAGTTGAATTATTTGGGCAGAGTAACAAAAGACATGTTTGGCGCAAATCAAAGACATCATTTCAGCACAAGAACCTCATACCAGGGTTATATGTCCAAGCAGGACCTTGAAAAACGTATCCACGCTTTTATATCTAACAGGTTAGAGTACTGCAATGGCCTTTTTGCAAGACTCTCCAAACAGGCACTTAGACAATTACAACTTATTCAAAATGCTGCTGGAAGAGTCCTGACTAAAACTAGGAAGTTTGATCACATTTCTCCCATTCTTAGATCATTACACTGGCTCCCAGTATCTCACAGAATAGATTTTTAAATCATGCTCCTGGACTACAAATCTCTGAAGATGTAGGGCCAAAATACATCTCAAACATATTATCATTAGTGCCTTATGAACCTGCTAGATCCCTAAGATCGTCTGAGGCTGGTCTTTTAACAGTTCCTAGAGTGAGCACCAAAAGTGGAGAGGCAGCATTCACTCACTATGCAGCAAAACACTGGAACATGCTGTCACAAAACATTAGGTCAGCCCCATCTGTATACATTTTAAAAAATATGCTGGAGAGTTTTAGGCTCTGTTTGGCTTTTAATTGAGTGTATTTGAAAGAGTTAGGCTAGGCTTTTTCTCTCTTTCTTTTTTTTCTTTTTTTAACTGATTGATTTACTTACATTTTACTTATTTATAGATTACCCTTTTTTTCACCTTTAATTGTTATTGCATCTGTTTTATATAAAGCACTATGAGTCTACATTCATTTGTATGAATATGTGCTATACAAATAAACTTGCCTACTCCCCCACTGTATCTAATCACAGATCACTGAGATAGTGTTGAGATCAAAGTGACTGAATGAACGTTCTTGCCTGATGTTTCCAACCTTATATTCTATCTAAACAACTACCTAGCATCATCCTTACTTTCTTTCACAAGTCACTACTGCTTCACTCAGTATAACCCATATGGATTAAACTCATATTTTTTTTGATCTTTCTATGCTGTTAGGGAAATATTTATTTTATTATCTAAATAGAAAATCGAAAAAGGTAGCCTGGTTCCTCCATTGAAAATTATTTTAATTGCCTTTTGCAAAAGGAGAACAGTTTACAAGCATGTCAGACAAGCTTGACTAGGCGCCAAGACAGGCTAGGGAAAACAAAAGGAGGTAAACTACTCAAATGAACCTGTTGTTGAGCAAATGTCGAATCTTGAGCAGAGGAAACCGGTTTTCATTCTCTACCATCCATCAACTGCCCAGAAATGTTTCATCAACCCTAATAAAGAAAAGCTTCCTGATACCTATTAAACTTTTTAAACTATTCGTTTTTTGGTAACTCCAAAAACTCTCAATAGCTCAACCTTATATCCATCTAACCTTTCAACTATCTGGCCATCATCGCTTCACATAACCGATTAACGATTAACTCGAGAAATACCCAGTTAACAAACCAACTCTACCACTCTCAACTACTCAACCAACCAACTCCACTGAAGTACCCCTGGCTTATCTCTTTATCTATCTAACATTTATCTATCCAACCAAACAATCTCTTTATTGTTAACTTTATCCACTACCATCTCAACTACCCAGCAATTCTATCTATCTATTAAACCTTTTCCATTATAACAAAATAACACTTTGACCACACAGTTTTGGAACTGTTTCTGTGATTTTAGTCTGGGTCTGTTTCAGTCTGATATCTTTAGTCTCTGTTTTAGTTTGTGTCTGTCTTATCAGGGTTGATGAAACATTTCTGGGCAGTTGATGGATGGATGAATGGATAGCTGAAAGAGAGGGTGAATGGGTGAGAGATGGGAGGCATTGTATTGTGCCCCATTCTGCCCCCTGGTTTTCCCCTCACCTACGTCTGCTGAAAGCCAAAGGACGTCAGCTAGAGCGGCTTTCAAGAAAAACCGGTCTCACCAAACAGATGCACCATGCCCACATCCTCCTTTACAAAGACGCCCTCTCCTCAGCCAAATCCCAATATCTTACAGACAAAATCACTGCTGGTGCTGGGAACACCAGGGCCCTGTTCTCAGTGGTCAACAACTCACTCCGCCCCCCCGACTCCCTTCCCCCACACTTCTACTCCACTGACCACTGTAACTACCTGATGTCATTTTTCAACTCAAAAATAGCCAACATCCACCAGCCACTGACCCCTCTTATGTCCAGTTGTCCATCTCCCCTATCTCCCCATCCCCCCCTCTCTGTACCTCTCTCCTGCTTCCATCTCCCCCCGATTTATCTAAACTCATCCGGAAATCCAAGCCATCCACCTGCCAACTTGACCCCCTGCCCTCCTCCCTGGTCATAGCCTCCCTCCCCTCTCTCCTGCCCCTGATAACTACAATCATCCATTCCTCCCTCACCTCTGGTTCTGTCCCATCATCTCTCAAATCCGCAGCCGTAACACAAATTCTGAAGAAACCTGGTTCAGACCCCAACATCTTCAATAACCTCCGTCCCATCTCCAACCTGCCATTTCTTTCAAAAATCTTGGAAAAAGTGGTGGCTTTACAGATTCATACTCATCTCTCTATCTCTAACAATAACCTCTATGAACAGTTCCAGTCTGGCTTCCGCCCCCTTCATAGCACAGAAACAGCCCTCCTCAAAATCACAAATGACCTCCTGATGGCAGCTGACTCCGGACTCTTATCCATCCTCATCCTACTCGATCTGAGCGCCGCTTTCGATACTATATCGCACTCCACCCTCCTTAACCGTTTAGCCTCCATTGGTATATCTGACACCCCTCTACACTGGTTCCATTCCTATCTCTCTGGCCGCACTCAGTTTATACAGTTAAAATCATTCACATCCCATCCGTCCCCCCTCTCCTCTGGTGTTCCCCAGGGCTCTGTCCTTGGCCCTATCCTCTTCATCATCTACCTCCTCCCACTTGGTCTGATTTTCCGTAAATACAACATCCATTTCCACTGTTATGCGGACGACACCCAGCTCTACGTTTCCTCCAAACCCACTTCCACCCTCCCTCCCTCCTCCCTCTGTGCCTGTCTACATGAACTTAAATCCTGGTTCACTTCAAATCTCCTCAAACTAAACAGTAATAAAACAGAGGTAATTCTCATTGGCTCCAAATCCACACTCACCAAGCACCCCAGTTTCACCCTCAACATAGACAACTCCTTGGTTTCCCCCTCCCCCCAGGTTAAGAGTCTGGGTGTCGTCCTCGACAGCACCCTTTCATTCCACTCCCACGTCAACAACACCATCCGGTCTGCTTACTTCCATCTTCGTAATATCAACCGCCTCCGCCCTTCACTCACTCCCAACAGTGCCGCAATCCTGGTCCACTCCCTCGTCACTTCCCGCCTAGATTACTGTAACTCCCTTCTCTTTGGTCTCCCCCACAAACTGCTCCACAAGATCCAACTGGTCCAGAACGCTGCTGCCCGTATTGTCACCAGAACCCCTGTCATCAGTCACATCACCCCCATTCTACACCAACTCCACTGGCTCCCCATCAAACACTGCATCGATTACAAAATCCTTCTCCATACTTTCAAGGCCATCCATAACCTCGCCCCTCCATACCTGTCCGACCTCCTCCACATCAACATTCCCACCCGGTCCCTCAGGTCTGCCTCCTCCATCAACCTGACCGTCCCCCCAGCCCGTCTGTCCACCATGGGGTTTAGAGCCTTCAGCCACTCCGCCCCTCGCCTCTGGAACTCCCTCCCCCCCGACATCAGGAACATTGATTCAATCAGCTCATTCAAAACCCACCTCAAAACCCACCTGTTTACGCAGGCATATCCGTGTTAATTTACTGTTCCCGTGCTGCTCTGCTGCTGGCTATGTTTTATACTGTATATTTCTATGTATTCTGTGTTTTGAATTTTGTGGCTGTTTTTAGATTTGTTGTTGTACGGCGACCTTGAGTGCCATGAAAGGCGCCTTATAAAAAATAAAAATAAATAAATAAAATAAAATAAATAAAATAAAATAAAAATAAATTTATTATTGTATTGTTATCAGTCTCACCTGTGGACAGCAAACCCAAGAGAATACAGAGAGCAACACTGTTATCTACTGTACATCTAGAGCACAGGTGAGACTGAAGTGAGACTAGGTGAGGTGAGGGCAATGTGCTCGGATGTGATCGGAGACCACGTGCAGGGGTTTAGAGTTGGAGTAGGTCAGTGAGGTCGGTCGGCAGGGGCCACATGGCAATTGCCTTGTCTTTGTTTTGTTTGTCTTGTCTGTCTTGTCTGTCTTGTCTGTCGGTAATAAATAAATCGGTTCTAAGCAGCAATGTTGGGCTGGACTTACTGTCGGAATGTGTGTCCTGACATTGCCCTCATCTCACCCAGTCTCACCTGTGCTCTGCTGTGGGTCTGTGTGTTGTTTGACGGGACCAGGAATTTGTAATCTGTAAGGGTGAGCTGCCAGGAGAGTAACATTGTATATTAACCATGTGAAGTAGGGCTACTGCTACTATGGACCCTAGTCAACCATAAACAGGCTGGTGTTCAACTGCTCAGAATGTTCACCTTTGGTCAGGCACAGTTTTGTGAACATATGTATTTGTTAAGGCTGCATGTCAGGCACTCTGACTCTTAGGTTATTCTTCTCATTCTTACCAATATAAATCACAACATGATGATAACACAACAGGACACTGGAAAGAGAGCAAGCTGACCTCTGCTTTTTTTAACACCCTAAAAACCATAGTATTTAAATTGCACTGTTAATAGGAACTGTTGATAAAGAGACCCACCCACAATCGATCTTATTACATCCAAACTGATGACTGAGGTTTTGACACCTTCCACATTCCAGATCACAGCAATTATTCTTCCAGGGTGTGGTAAACTTAAAAAAACATTGGGGCAGAATTGTAATTCTGCTACACTAGTTTGATTTAGTCTGAGAGACATAAATGACATTCAACAGTGCTCACATATAGTTAATATCTGTGACTGACAGTTAATAATGATCACATGAATGCTCAGTGACGCACTGTTTCTTATAAACAGTTGGCATTGTTTTGGAAATAATTCTCAAACTACCTGACATATGAAACCTCTCCATCGAACACAACACCTGAAAACAATATAATGCAACCTAGGGGTGCCAAAGATTTCAGTTGGGTCTAGTAGATTTGAGGAATTATACAAAGAATATATACATATATTCAACAAATAACTACATTTATAATTTCCAGCTTGGCCAGAGTGTGTTATTTAAAGAGAAAACAGTCTGCATGAGGTTGAAAATTAAACAAATCAAATCAGGACACCAAGAACCTTGAGACAGTGACTGTCTTTTCCCCGATATATGTAATATAGAAAATACATTTACTTCCAATGGGGGGGCTCAAATTTCATAAGCTGTGACAGGGAGGGAACACCTGATCTAATGTATCAGATGAGAATTACTGAATAGTCTCACTTACCTGTGGAAGCACTGGAAGGACAGCAAACCCAAGAGAATACAGAGAGCAACACTTAGATACCAGCAAGCTAGATGACTCCAGTGCCAATAAAATCCAACAAGGTTTGGCAATGTATGTCTGCCGGTTATCAGCAAGAATGAACAGATCTTGAAGGAGGATCGTGGGTGATGGGAGTGACAATGGCAGGTGTGGGAGGAGAGCTATGTTGATAAGGAATGAAAAGGGAGGAACTCTTGCCCCTTCAGTTAAGTGCTGCTTGAAAGTATGTGAACGCCTTGTGCAATTCTAGATTTGTTTTGTTTTTACCATGACATCTTCATCTACCGGTAATCAGAACCAGTCTTTTTTATCTGACATAACAGGTGCAAAAATAAGTGAACCCCAAGTTGTATTGGTTAAATCAAGTAGGTATGTAGTATCGGGTGGGTAAATAATTGGGTACCAAATGAACCAGTGAAGGAGAGATCTTTAGGAAAGAGTTTGGGTGGGACTCTGATAAATAGAAATAAGAAACCTGGTCAGTTTTGTGTTATCCATACAGGTGAATGCAAAACACAACATGCCGAGAGGAAAGGAGATCTCAGAGGACATCAGGAGGGGTTAGTGAGTACATCATCTGTGGAAGGCTATATAGGATTTGAACTCCAATAGTCCACTGTGAGGCAAATCATTTTGGAGAATATTTAACATGACAGAAACTCGGTCTAGAAGTGGACACCCTTCCAAAGTATCCCCAAGAGCCACAAGAAAAATAACAAATCAGGTAAAAACCAACCCAAACATAATATTTAGAGATTTCCAGACCTCCCTTGCTGCATCTCAGGCAACTGTGCATGCTTCAACAATAAGAAGAACACTGAATCAAAATGGCATTCATGGGAGGGTTGCTAGGAAGAAGCCTCTGCTGTCAAAAATAACCAAACTGCCCTTCTTAACTTTGCCGGAGACCATCTGGACATGCCTGAAGGTTTCTGGAAGTCCATTCTCCGGACTGATGAGTCCAAAATTGACCTTTTTGGTCACAATCAAATCCACTATGTTTGGCGAAAACCCAACACTGCCTACCACCAAAAGAACCTTATCCCAACAGTCAAGCGTAGTGGTGGGAATGTCATGATCTAGGGCTACTTTTCCTCCTCTGGACCTGGCCAACTCCTCATCATTAAGAGAACCATCAATTTTGAG
Source organism: Nansenia antarctica (assembly GCF_963989245.1). Lineage (NCBI taxonomy): Eukaryota > Metazoa > Chordata > Actinopteri > Argentiniformes > Microstomatidae > Nansenia > Nansenia antarctica. Next base: position 18,577,450 of record NC_137679.1, on the reverse strand, counting down.
GTATACCAGGAGATTTTTTAACAGAACTTCAAGCCATCAGTCAAGGAGCTAAAGCTGGGAAAATGAACGACCCAAAGCATTCAAACAAATCTACCAAAGAATGGCTCAGGATAAAGAAGATGTGTTTTGGATTGGCCAAGTAAAATTCTGACCTAAATCCAATTGAGATGCTATGGCAGGACCTGAAGCGGGCAGTTTTATTTTGTAGTTATTTAACCTTTATTGGCAGTTCATGCCAGACACCCCTCAAACCTCTCTCAATTGGCTCACTTCTGTAAGGAGGAGTGGGCAAAAATATAGATGTCAGAGACTGATTAGTGGCTATACGAAAACAAATTTGCACCTGCACTAATTTCTTTTTTTCTAATTTAGTTTTCCTACTACACACAAGATTCCCTCTAAATCAACAGGAATTTGTAAATATAATAATAATAATAATAATAATAATAATAATAACAATAATAATCTGTATGTCAGATAAAATAATATTATAATCTGTTGTCAGATAAAAAAGACTGGTTCTGATTAAATAAAGATTTCATGGTAAAAACAAAAACAATCTATGATTGCACAAGGGGTTCACATACTTTCAAGCAGCACTGTATATAATAGTGAGAGCATTTTGACAACACAGCATTAACAACCAATATTCTGAGAACCAAATCTTTATTGAGGTTTAATAAAGAACTCATAAAAGTGCATCTGTGGGTGTGGCCTGTGTTTTGGGGCGGTCCAGCAGTGTTTGCCCTGCCCCTGTGGGGTCAGAGGTCACTAACAGCCAGTGGTTCATGTCCCGCTCAGCCTTGTGGGAGTCCAGGAACGTTTTGGCAGTCACCTCGTACTCTTTGCCATACGGAGTCCTGCAGAAATAATAAATATTGTACAATTAATGTGTCATTCCGCAACACTTCTACCATGTGGAAATGTGCACCCTGAAATGTTTTTAAGGATTTGCAATGTAAAGAGGAGAAGATACCACAAAACATGTTCTCCCAGGACAGCAAGGGCCTGGTTAGTCTTGCAGTGGGTGATCAGCACCTTCGCATTGGCCTGTAGGTGGACAAACAGATGGTTAGGAGACAGGGACACAGACTATGACCCACAATGACAGTCTATTTGAACAACTTCTATCCATTATATCCTGTAAGGGGGTAACATGATTGATATATAGTAGTAGATAATCTTTTAAGTTCTCATGATCTGGAATGTTTTTTTGTTTGTTTGTTTTATGAACATTTTATTAGTCACCTTTTATAGCACAAAAACAAGAAAACGAAAACTCACAAAAAACAACACAAAAAACACATAAACACACAATCATAATATAATATATTACACATACACTCAGTTGGCCCTTCCCCCTCCCCACAGGACCCATCCCTCCATGATCACAACAAGTAAATTCATCCAACTTAAAAAATTAAGAAACAGTCATATATTGTATGACATATAACAATATAACATAACAAATCAAATGTCATGGGGGATACTAAAGTTCTAAATTAGAACACACAATAGAACTAAGGTCATGCTCTCACATGAAAATCTGAATCATGACCCAGAGCAAGTGGATGAGATTGCAACATTGTTGCATAAATTATTGCATAATTATCTGTTAATAATGATCTATTATTGCGTTCTCACAGCACCTTTATGTAAACGAAGTAACACATTTGTCATCATAGGTCATCGAAGCAATCAAAGCACGCAATCGAAGCAACAGACGTAACTAACGAGCTAACTAACCAATTCGCTAACGAGCTGAACGAGTTTTACTGCAGGTTTGAGAAAGAGAGGTTCCCGCCCACCCCCACCCTCTTCCTCCACCCCCCCCCGGTTACAACCACCACCACCGTCCCCCAGTGGGGCCAATGTCCCTCCTGCTACCCCCACCCTCCCCCCTTCCCCCCTCCTCACCCGCCCCAAGTCTGCCCAGGACTGAATATGCACTGGAGCCACTGTAAAAACTCTGCACTGCACTTTATATATATATAGCACTATCTCATGCTCTGTTGTCTGTCCTGTGTTGTCCTGTTTTTTGCATTTGTTTTTGTTCATGTATACTATGAAAAAAGCATAAACGCACCTACTGTAACGCTATATAACGCTCCTATATGTGTATGCATAATGGCAATAAACGTTATCTGAATCTGAATCTGAAACTGAGACGTGGTAGTTGATTGGTCAGAAAAATTGGGAGGGAATTCAACAGAGACACGAATGATGGACCCTAAGATTCCTCAGACCTCCAAAAGAGGCATGAGAACAACATGATTTGGTGCGGATACGTGAGACTAGGGATGATGGTGTGGTAGAGGGAGAGAGGGTTTAGTAGACTAGGGATGATGGTGTGGTAGAGGGAGAGAGGGTTTAGTAGAAGACTTACAGGTACTGGTAGACCTTCATGCTCCAGCCTCTCCTGGGGGTCAGAGTGCAGAACTTTCCACCACGACAGGAAGGACACCTGCTGCTCCAAATTCACCTCCTGGAGGCGGGACTTCTTTGCACACTACAAGTAGAAGAAAAACACTGTATTTAGTATTACTGAGTGTTTACAACTAACAGCCCTTTCACAGCTGTGTGGTTGAGATCATGAATAAGCTTTACATTAATCTGTGCCCAGGACATACCTTCTGAAATGTCTTATGGTCGCTGGTCAAATACAGCTGAGGGTAAATGAAATAAACGCACACAGTGACGTGTGAGTCGTGACAGCAGACATATAGAATTTGAATTTCATGTTGCAATGAATAATCTCTCCAAAGCATTTAATTGTTTCATAGCAACTCTGGAGTATGTTTGTGTGTGTGTGTGTGTGTGTGTGTGTGTGTGTCTGGGGGGGGGGGGGGTTACTTACCCCTCCAGTGAAGTCATCAGTTGTTCTCAGGGTGAAACTCTGATCGTAATGCAGAGTCTCTCCCTCTGCACTGCCATCCACACTGAACACACACAACAATGGTTAATACATGTATCCCTTTGTGCGTGTGTGTGTGTGTGTGTGTGTGTGTGTGTGTGTGTGTGTGTGCGTGTGTGTGCGTGTGTGTGTGTGTGTGTGTGTGTGTGTACCTGCTGATGATGAAGGCAGTGCGTGTGCAGGGCTTTAGACCCCTCCCTGCACTGACTCCACACGGCGCCTGAATGACAGGATTAGGCCCAGTCCCCAGGCTGCTGACCTCTGCGTTGATGCTGACTGCACAGTCGTCTCTGTCAGGCCCGCCCAGGTTCACCAACATCACAACGTCGCCGAAACGCACACCGCCGCCATGCGCTGTGGACAGACTTACCTGCACACACACACACACACACACACACACACACACACACACACACACATACATACATACATTCAGGACATAGCGTAATGCACTACCCACACTGATACAGGTCAGTATTATGAATCATTATTATTATTATCGTTGGTGATGAGTCACCTGTCTCAGGATGTTCTGTTTGAGGAAGCCGGTTTTCTGAACTGTGAGCTCACCCCTCATCTTCCTGTCCAGAAAGTCCCTTAGAGTGTCCTAAGAAGAGACAGGGAGTGTCCACAACACAGCTGTTGTCCACTTTTCAATTTCATACAAATGTGTGTGTCTGTGTGTGTGTGTGTGTGTGTGTGTGTGTGTGTGTGTGTGTGTGTGTGTGTGTGTGTGCGCGTGTGTGTGTGTGTGTGTGTGTGTGTGTGCGTGTGTGTGTGCGTGTGTGTGTGTGTGTGTGTGTGTGTGTGTGTGCGTGTGCGTGCGTGCGGGTGTGTGTGTGCGTGCGTGCGTGCGTGTGTGTTTGTGTGTGTAAGTGAATGTGAATGTGAAGAAAGTATTGCATGGCTAGTCGTTGCACTTACTAAACTAAAACTAACAGTGAATGAGTTTATCCAGTTAGCTAACTAACTAAGCAACAAAGTGGGCACGTAACTAGTTAGCTACACTGGTCAAATTATCCTGAGACAAACCTCCGCCAAGGTAACATCCTCCTTCCAGTTTCCGACACGTACATTAGGTCTGTAAGTCCTAGCGTGAGCCATATCGTTGTTGTATGTATTATTATTATTCTAGTAAGCAGGGTGTTTTCGCTAGCGAGCCTCTCCAAAGGCTACTCACAACAAGTGAGCATGGTTTGTTTAGTCGTCCCCATGGTAACAGTGACAGTTCCTGCAAAATTCCGCAAGAGGGCGCTCTTAATCTAGTAAATAGAGAGAGAGACTGTCAATAACTGGAGAGCACCAATTTGGCAGCAAAACAAACAGATTATAATGCTTATTCATGGCCTTTAGCATTTGTAATCATAATACTTCAATGGGTCCGATTAAACCAGTCCAGTCCAGTACAAAGAAATGCAGCTGAATTGCCTCAACAGACATGTGTTTTATGCATGCCACAATAATAGATACTTCAATCTATAGACTTTATAAAACTATAAAATAAATCAATTTTATGTGTGGCACAATACATGTGATCCATCATCATCATCATCATCATCATCATCATCGTCATCATCGTCATCATCATCATTATCTCATGGGTTTCTAATTCTCACTGTTTTGAGCAAAAGCAAGATAGTGTTTATTAATTTGTAACATCAAAGGGTTGAATGTCATTGCCATCAATGTTGCAGTTGACACTAAACGACAGCCACTGTGACCTGAGTGATCTCATTGTTTAGAGCAACAATTTGTATGTAGCCTCCTTCACATCATAGGCTTTTTTGTTGTTGTTGAAAATCCTGCTTTTTAAATGTACATTTCGACTCGACTCCTCTGCCTCTGAATGAGTCCTTCGGTGAGTTACTCTCTCCGTGGCGTCACTAGAATCAAGTGTCTGTCTGTCTGTCTGTCTGTCCGTCTGGACAATCAGTCTGTCTGTCTGTTGTGCGTCTGGACAATCAGTCTGTCTGTCTCAGTGAGCATTTGCTCGACCTCGGGTTCCATTCCTCAGTTGGTGTGTCTGATCTTCCTCCTCTCTTGTGTCTTTGCCATCCTTCTCCTTCTCCTCCTCTTCCTCCCGATCCTCCTCCTCCTCTGCATCACTCCTCTCATCGCCATTCATCTGTAAGAGGGAGGAAGTTAAAGGGGATAGAGATTGAGAGGGGTGTGTGTGTGTGTGTGTGTGTCGGGGGGGGAGGGGGGTTAAGGAGGAAGACAACAAAATAAGTCTGAAATATGGATATGAAACTGTATTGTAAAATGATAATGACCTTTAAGAGGTTTCCAAAGTACTCTGTTCCATGCATTACAATGAACCCATCTTTTGATTTCTCCCTCCACCAGCCTCCACTGACGCATGCATACGTGCACACACACATCAGTGGAAGCTACACTGTATCAAACACATGTGAGCCCGTCCTCCACTATCTCCTTCTACCTCCACCTCGGCCTCGCCCCGGTGCACATGGACACCACTCACAGAGCTGTGGAGGAACTTGTGGACCATGCGCAGGATGAGAGCAGCCCAGTAGAGGTGGAGAGTCTGTAGCAGCAGCAGCATAGCGTTGAAAAAGTAGAACCCAAAGAAGGCAGGGAACACTTCCAGAGGATACACCCACGTACAGTGAATCAGCCTGAGATGGAGAGAGGTTTATGGTCAGCCCCGACCATACTCTGTTTGGTTATGTTGGGTTATGGTTCAGCTGCGGTTGAGACGACTCACCAAAAGGGCAGGATGACGAGTCTTGTCCCCATGAACACAGCAACGAACAGCACAAATATGGCATTGCAGGTCCGCTCCCACTTAGCGTAGTTAAACAACTTACCCACCTGAGAACAGTGGAGTGACGGAACAGGGGAACAGTGAGGTAGGGGAAGAGAGGAGAGGAAGAGAGAAATGGAAAGAAGAAGCAGGTCACTCACAGGTGAGCTGGGTCAGCACAGCCTCCACCGATCTACTGATTGACACCTAAGCCAGCCAATCACAATGACTCAGTGTTGGGGGTAATAAGTTACAAAAGTAATACATTACAGTAATATACAGTAAGATTACTTTTATCAGTAACAAAATAATATAACAAGTTACTGTATTCAAATATTGTACTGTTATTACAGCTACTTTTAGACAGCTACTATTACAGCTACTTTTAAGTAATGCGTCAGTTACTTTCAGAATCATATCAATACCAGCGCGTTTTGATATGCATTAGCCTATATACCCTTCAAGTAACAAATCCCAACACTGCGACTACCTAGGCACTAACGGTCACCTAGGGGGCTCCTAGCGGGCCGCGGTAGCCTAGAGACCGGCTAGCAACCGGAAAGTCACTGGTTCAACCCCCGCCTCAGGAGGGAGCTGCATGTGAGCTGGTGTCTGGAGGGTTGCTGGCATCATATCTATATCAATCTGCCGTTGTCCCCTTGAGCAAGGCACTTAACCCCTAATTGCTCCAGGGGCGCTGACTATGGCTGACCCTGTGCCTAGAGCAAAACATACATTTCATTGTACTCTGTGCAAAGACAAAAAGGTTGAATCTAATCTAATCTAATCTGAACTATCCAATCACTGACCTCCAGCAGCACATCTGCCGAGTCGTGGGTTGCCATAACGAGGGTTCCAATGCGGATGTAGTTAGAACTCCAGGAGAACACCAGCAGAGTCAGAGTGGCTACATGGTGGATCACCTGCTCTTTAAAATCCTACACACACACACACACACACACACACACACACACACACACACACACACACACACACAATTACAGCTGGAACAACACTAAAACGCACAACTGTACTTTAGAAATAATTACCTAGGGAGAATGATCTATAAACTATTGACATTCACCTTCCGTTTGACATCGAATGTGAGGCTGAAGAGCAAGGAGACGTAGAAGCTCATCTCCAGCATGTAATACCAGTACTGGGACTGCAGCATGGACTACATATGCACACACAGACACACACACACGCACGCGCACACACACACACACACACACACAAACACATGCATGCACGCACACAGACAGACACACACACATGATTATTACAACTAACAATACATATAGATGTTTGACAAACTCTTCAGATGAGAGAAATTTAAATTAAAACTATTCTTAATCAGACTTAGACATTTGCCAGCTAGCAGACTATTGACAGTTACCAGTATGTGACTCTCACCTGTTTGGGGAAGTCAGCCCAAACCTCCTTCAGGTTATAAAACCAAGGTTTCTGGAAAAGACACCGGTTATGGAGGCGGTATGGGAGAGGGATGAAAGAAATAAGGGAGAGATTAGATTAGATTAGATACAACTTTATTGTCCATCCATAGATGGACATTGTCTTTGGCACCACCAGCCACATAAACATAAAATCATAAAATATTCACCATCATCGGACACTACACATTTAAGAAACAATATCCTGCCCTGCCTAATCACTGCACATAATGTCCCAAAATAAATACAAAGCCATCACATGTTCAAGAGAGAAAGACAGAAATGGACAGAAGAGCCCGGCAATAAAACGGGGGTTAAAAATGGGGGGTTAAAAAAACGGGGTTAAAAATGGTCTTGTTGGCCTTTGGCACCCTAAAGCAGAGAAAGAAGGAGAAGAATGAGAGAGTGAATAGAGATGTAAGAGAGGGAGAGAGAGAGAGAGAGAGAGAGAGAGAGAGAGAGAGAGAGAGAGAGAGAGAGGGCAGAGAAATGCCAGGGGGCAACTATAGGAGAACTAGCCCATGCATGTCTCCATGTGGTAAACCGTGAGAGCAGAGTGTGGGAAATACCCTGCAGCAGAGACAGAAAGGGAGAGAGATGGAGAGAGAGAGAGAAAGGGAGAGAGATGGAGAGAGAGAGAGAGAGAAAGGGAGAGAGATGGAGAGAGAGAGAGAGACAGAAAGGGAGAGATGGAGAGAGAGATGGAGAGAGATGGAGAGAGAGAGAGAGAGACAGAGGAGCCCTGCAGCTCAGCTCAGCACAGGATTCCCACACTGACGGAGA
>NC_137679.1:18552035-18557035 GCF_963989245.1 Nansenia antarctica | reverse complement strand
GGTTTACTTAGCCACAGCTTAGTATTAGCATCGCTGAGTGCAAAACAACAGGAGCGGCGAGACCCCTATTAGCTACTCTCTGTACGGCAACCCTAAATCACCTTCATTTCACCTTATCCTTCCCTGTCTGTCAATCTTTCATAACCGTGCTTGTGTACCTGTGAGGACAGCATCTGGTCCTTCTCCCCCTCCACACCTCCACCACCCCCTGGTGTACCGAGCTGCAACACAGAGCAGACAGGTCACACACACACACACGCACGCACACTGGACACAGACTCGAATGTTTGAAATATGAACCAACTGTCACTCTCTCTCTCTTTCTCTATCTCTCTGTCACTTACACGCAAGCACACATGCGTGCATGCACACACACACACGCACACACACGCACACATACACACACACACACACACGCACCCTCTCCTATAAATGATTGAGTGACAAATACCGTGCTTTTCTTTCGATTTCCTCTTCCCCTCCGCTGTTTTTTTTTCATCAGAACAGCCGCATACTCAGGCCTGGGCAAGTCCTGCCAAATACAAACACACACACACACACACTCACTAACACATACACATCTACACTGTCCTCCACATACTCAACATGCAGAAAAATAGTTCTTCATTCGGGACACAAGTAGGATTTTGCGATATTTCTTATATAAAATATGAATTGCTGAAGTATTGTGGAGATGTGCCACCGTGAGCAAAAATGACTTAACTCATACTGTATGGCTGGTGTTGTAAATAGTCTGGTGAAACATAGACATGTTTTCACTGCTAGATCTGCTTTGCATTGCAAAAAGTTGGATGCTGCACTAGTATAGTTATGAACACATCTGGGGTTTGAAGCACTTTTAAAGACTATTTTCTGTATGTGAACAATATCACAATATGCTCCAAATATATGGAAATTCAATAATATCTAATATTGTCCCAACCCTAACCTAACCTAACCCTTAGACCTAGAACATCTACTGTTGGCCTCTACCAGATTCAGCATGTACACATTTGAGGAACGACTCAAAGGAGAGATGGCATCCTTAATCGAATCTGTCTATAGTGCGCCAGCAAGCCAGCCAGATCCCCTAGAACATTGGCAAGTGACAACATTAGCTAGCTGCTGCTGTGGTTCCTCGGGTTCTATGTTCCCCGGTACCTTAGCTCCCTCCCGAAAAAGGGTCCTATGTTCCCTGGGTCCTATGTTCCCCGCTCCCTAAGGTTCCCCGCTCCCGAAAAAGGGTCCTATGTTCCCCGCTCCCGGAAAAAGGTCCGATCGATAGAGACGTGGGGGGGGGGGGGCGGGGTGTGCTTCGATGCGAACTTAGCCTCACTTCCCAGGTGCTATCGTCGAAAACGACACACCTCAGTGACCGTATGAGAATGGGTGAGATAACCAGCCTTGAATGGACTCGATACGGTTCTCCTATCGAGACTGACAGACCGAGAAGCAAAGTTCGGGAAATAACGCACGGTTTCGTTTTCATGCAATGACACCCAGACAAGGTCATGCACGCAGCAGGAGAGGTCAAAATTAAAATTCCCATTGATTAGTGGAAAAGGTGATCCATACATTCGTTGAGGGTATGTTTTCCAGTCACTATGTGTTTATACAGCATGGATGTTATGTGCCTAATGCCTTTGATGCACACACTTGTTACTTGCCGCTTTCATCATTTTATTTCGCCTATATAGCACAAGTCATGCATTGAATGTAACCTCAAGTGCTGAACAGTATTAAGTAAACAATATATTTGCTAAAGCTTAGGGGCGACCGTGCCTTTTCTGTCACAGACATAGGCTGTCTATTGTCACTGCCTGGTAATAACAAGGTAGACTAATGACAGCATCCCGTGTAAAGTTTTTCTCCACTGGAAATAATTGGCGACTGGTCCATGAAATATTAGGCTGTTTGAGCTTAAAATCAAATAAAATAGCCCGCCTATCAATTATGTTAAGCTCAAACAGATATTATTATTATATTTCATGGATCTAATATTTAACTGGAATTTCTCTCATTTGTATAGGCTACAAGGCAAAAGAATGACCAGGCAGTGACAATAGACAGTCTCTGCCCACAACAGGCGCACCTCTCCCCCGGCCGTTGCACGGCTCTCTACTGGGTAAAAGCTTACGGCACTGGGGATTCCTAGGTGGTCTCCCATCCAGGTACTAACCCGGCCCAACCCTGCTTAGTCGGACGAGAGAATAATGTCACCGATCATCCATATAGAACAACTGTAGGCACCTCCACACGCTGCCGGCGAGCGAGACTGCCCTGGCCGATCGGAACCTTTTTTCGGGAGCGGGGAACATAGGACCCTTTTTCGGGAGCGGGGAACCTTAGGGAGCGGGGAACCTTAGGGAGCGGGGAACATAGGACCCGGGGAATATAGGGATGACCCCGGTCGAGCTAGCAAGCTGGTATTAGCTACAGTAGCTAACTTTAGCTACAGTATATCATTAGCTCATAGTTGTGGCTCAAACACTTGCATTCTTATGCGTCAGCCATTGCACATTGTGGTAGCTCTGCATCCTGATAATTGAGTTACCCCTATGTGGCCTCATAGCACTGTACTCATTGTACTAAATTGTACTAAATTGATGTATCTTGGCTACAAAAACCAAGACCACCGTCTTGTTATTAGCCCTGACACAAACCAGAGAACCCCAGAATCAAGAGCACACACCCATATCAATACACAAACACATGCTGACATGGTACACAGTAATAAACACTAACACAAACGCTTACAAACACACACTTCCTACAAATGACAAACACCGGCAGTTAGTCCAAACACACTGCACCCGAGCCTCGACACACAGCAGCAGGATGCCAAAGCACTTCTCTGATCTAAACACACACACACACATATAGAAAGAAACTCCTCCCACCTGCACTCGATCCTTCAGACAGCAGAGAGAGGAGGAGAGCAAAACACAGCAACATTAACATTATACCAGAAATGTGTATTTGAGTGTGTATATGTGTGTTTTGTGTGTGTTATTTGAGCCCTGTAGGATAATCTGTGACGCTGTGACTTGGACCCTTAGACGTTCTTTCAACTTCACCTCCTGACTGACACCACGGACAGAGTGTGTATGAGTGTTTAGGTGAGTATGTACAGTATGTGTATGTGTTTGTGTGTGTGTGTGTTCGTACCTCCTCGTCCTCCAGGCTGGTGAGGTCCCAGCAGTGCTTTAGACACATCTGTCGCCGCTTCCAGTGCTCCTGAAAACAAGCCGCTATAAACACACACGCGCACACACACACACACACACACACACACACACAAACACACACACACACACACACACATTCACACACACACACACACACACACACCCACACACACACACACACACACACACACATTCACACACACACACACACACACACACACACATACATACACACACACACACACACACTTTTATATTATTAGTTCATATACTGTAAGTGTCATATATATTATAAGTATGAAATATATATAATATGATGGTCCTTTATTTAAAGGTGCAGTAAAGATGATGTATTAGAGTGTATATTTACCCCAGAGGGACATGAAAATGGCAAAGAGAACCGTCGCTCCGTTGTCAAACAGGTATGAGACTCTTGTCAAGGAACACACAGTACTCAGACTCCAGTAATCACACACTCCGTCACACAGAGGACACATGGTGAAGTTCAGACCATTTGCACATGTCTCCTGACTGAAACACAGACACACACACACACACACACACAATGAAGTTCATCACATGCCTGTCATCATACATTTCCTGATGAAGGGAGGGGACAGAAGGAGTAAAAGTGAATTCTAGAGTCATTGATAGACAGAGAGCACAGAGAATGCAGTGAGAGAGGGAGGGAGGGATAGAAAGATGGAGCAGCAGGGATAGAAAAGGCACGTGTGTTTAGAGGGAGTGAAAGAGAGAGAACACGTACCTGGGCACATTGGTGTCGACCGTGAGACATCCGTACAGGAAGACAATGACTCCCAGCAGAGAGGGAGGGATGAGGAGCTGAGTGTAGACGCCCAGCCAGGCAAAATACAACCCGATCTGCTCCCCAAAGTACTTCCTACACAGAGGTTAGAGAGGTTAATACGTCCGTACTGTATCTATCTACACAGGTCAGGGTTGCACACCCATGATCCCCACAACCCATGAATTGTGTTGTACCTGATCAGGTCCACAGGCTGGTATTTATGCATCACTCCATAGTTGGCCCATTCTTCATGCAGGAGCTGAAACACACACACACACACACACACACACACACACCCATTCAGGCACACACCCACACATACACACATAACCACCGATTACGGCACACACACACACACACACACAAACGCACACATACACACACACACACCACTATTATACCATTACACAACAAAGCTTACAATAAACATGAATGCTGCTGAGAGTCTCTCGAGTTCTATTAGACTGACATCATGAACAATTCCAAGCAGCTAAAGCAGGGATCAAGCTAAGCATTGATATAGGAACTCTGGAAACCCACGCCACCGTCGCCGTGACCGGTGACTGGCTACTGATATCACATGACCTGAACGATCCGAGAGCTCACCTGTCTGTCGTTTCGCTCATCTCTCCCTCCTTTTCTCGTGAACGACCCCTGTGGAAAGAGAGAGAGAGAGAGAACAACATGATAACCTCTGGACCCTGAATACTGCACCCGTGACCTCTCACCTTTGACCCCCCCCCCCCTCCCCAGCCCATCCCCTAAACCTCCCAACCTTCAGGGGATGTTATCATGATGATAGAATCACACTCACATCATGTGGAGGGAAGGCGGAGTCGTAGACACCCTCAGCCAATAACGACGTGACACCTGAGGGTGTGAAAGAGAGTGAGAGAGTAAACGAGTTCAACAGAGTGAGAGAGTGATTTAACAGCGTTTGATGTGGGTCTTGTTGTTTCTTTTGGAAATATGTGACAGCAGTTGGTGAAAGAGGGAACAAGCAG
>NC_137679.1:18542035-18544535 GCF_963989245.1 Nansenia antarctica | reverse complement strand
TCCCTAGCTGAAGCAATCAGAAAGGGTCACCATGACAACTTAACCATGTAAGGCCCCCTGTAGCCTATCCCCCAAAAATTAAATCTGTAAAAATCAGTTGTTGTTTTTTAACCACATAGTCGATGGGTTCTTTTCATTGTTTCTTTCCCTGTTCTTTTCATTTTATTGGACTGGATTTGTCAAGATTCAAGTAAGTAAAATGCCTTGTGTTTTGTGATTATTAGAATTAGAATGTCTAGAACATGTAGATGTTTAGTTATTGTGGAATACATTAATCACATTTGATTTTGAGCTTGTTATGTCTGTGTTGCAATAATACACCCCTGAGCATGGGTGGTAGTCAACAATTACCCTCACACTACATGAGGAAGTGGAATGGCACTTCTTACATTACATGGGGACATTACACTTTTACAAAAATAGTAATAGAAATAACGTCTTTGATGATTATTATTATAACTAAGTTATATATAATTTTATAACATATATATGTTTTCTATTTGAAGTTAAGACCAGAATTTAATAAATGTGTTAAATCACATAAATCTGATAGTATTTGAAATGATCTGTAGCAGTATTTGAACTGTATCTGTATCTTATCAGTAAAAAAAAGACATTTAACTGACCCTGGGCTCAAATAGCTGCTAGAATGGAATGTTTGGAATGTTTGGGGGATGAATGTTCTGTCGCCCAGGGACAGGTGCGGGACAGGTGTGAATAGGTTAGGGTGTTCTGGGGCATAATAGGCTGGGCCAGACAATATTGTTTGAATGTAGTGGAATGTGTATTCCACTATTCCTCCTCCTTCCTTATCTACTACAATATAATAGTCATATGTATGTATGTATGTATGTATGTATGTATGTATGGATGGATGGATGGATGGATGGATGGATGGATGGATGGATGGATGGATGGATGGATGGATGGATGGATGGATGGATGGATGGATGCATATACAGTCATGGACAAAAATATTGGCACCTCTGCATTTCTGTCAGATAATGCATAACTTCTCCCAGAAAATTGTTGCAATTACAATGCTTGGGTATTCACATGTTTATCATTGAATGGATATCATTCCAAACAGAACTCCAAAAATGGACTGGACGACAACTTAATTTTTGTTAGTACACTCTTTGGAAAAAATAACTGAATTAAATTGCTTCCTGTAACCATGAATGAGTTTCTTACACATCTCTACTGGAAAAAAATATTTTTGGAATTTTGATGGAATCAGACGACACTGATGCAAGTGACGAAGCGGACAAAGAAAACCAACAACCCACTGTGACTGACAACCCACAACCCACTGTGACTGCCCAGCTGAGGAATTATGTGGACATACAACATAGTGTTTATTTCAGATACTGTAGTGGAAGATATCCTCATTTCCAGTGAAGTAGTCGCCATCTTGTTGTAACATTTTTGTGTAGAATGTGTCATATGACACAATCACTGACGACATCACAGTTCTAGTTTTTGGTTCCCGCTTGAGAACCACTATTTTCTGGTTCCCGCTGTAACCAACTTTTCAGGTTTCGAACCAATGTATTTTCGGTCTGAATACGCAGGCCGGTTCAAGATTAGGTTCGGAAACGGGAACCGGCACAGAGCCTTGGCAGTGTGAAAGCCCTATTAAGGATTCACCACCACCTTATGCGTCATGTAATGTTCGTCTTTGCTTTCTGAGGAAAAAACCCGTTTCTGGGACTACCATTGCAAATAAACATGGCTGAACACTGGGACTAAGACAAAATAGTCGTCAAAATAGTTATTTTTCCTTTTTATTAATACTATTCATGAAAAATATGACTGTGTGATTATTATTCATGTTGTATACTGTTATGGGGCTAAATAAGCAATCAACCCTGCAACTGAACTCCTAGTTGTTCTGTGTATTTGTTCAGACCATGTGAGTACAAATACAGAAATTCTGCTCCCAGTTAGGGCCAACGTTGCAATATTACTTCCCAAAGAACAATTTTCAAACAGTTGAATTTCTGCATCAGAGGCCACATACAACATCTAAAAGGTGAAAAACAATTAGCTAAATGTTTTCTATACCTGGAATTACACAGACACATAGACACAGAAATATAGCCAGACAAGAAGTGCTTTAGAATATCTGTAATATTTATTGCGTTTATCTGAGTACATGTTTATCTGGCTACACACACATACTGATTCACACACACATAAAGCTCACACACACAATCAATGTCTCTCTCTCTCTCTCTCTCTCTCTCTCTCTCTCTCTCTCTCTCTCTCTCTCTCTCTCTCTCTCTCTCTCTCTCTCTCTCTCTCTTCTCTCTCTCTCTCTCTCTCTCTCTCTCTCTCTCTCTCTCTCTCTCTCTCTCTCTCTCTCTCTCTCTCTCTCTCTCTCTCTCTCTCTCTCTCTCTCTCTCTCTCTCTCTCTCTCTCTCTCTCTCTCTCTCTCTCTCTCTCTCTCTCTCTCTCTCTCTCTCTCTCTCTCTCTCTCTCTCTCTCTCTCTCTCTC
>NC_137679.1:18509535-18534535 GCF_963989245.1 Nansenia antarctica | reverse complement strand
AGCTCAGGAGATAGCTCTATTCAAATGGTATGGAATTGGAATTCCTAGTTTGAAAGAGCAGAGTCCGTGCTAGTGAGCAGAAAATAGCGCTATTTTAGAGATATGCATTGTTAAATTACTTGGAAGCACGGAGGAAAAACGTGGTTTGAATACTAAGGGCGCTATTTTTTCTTTGGGTGAATGCATGTCTGAATTGGCGCCAATTTCTTCCTTTGTGTGAATGGAGGCAGGCTTAGTAGACACACAGGGCCTAGTAGGAAGCATGTGCCATTTTAGAAGTATTTGAATAAGATTATCTTGGCAAATAATACGTTGAACTGCATTGAAAAATAATCTTGATATTGCGGTGTCGTGAAAAGTAATCGTTTATGAAAACAAGTTGTGTTAAAAAGATTGTTTTAAAGCAGGCTACAAACACGCGGGGGTTTCCCCACAGAGAAGGACAAAGGCTAGCCCCTCCCTCTCTTCCTTCTTCTCCTGTTGTTCAAACATACAGACACGTTGCGTGTGATTGAGTGAATTGATCATCGGGGGATTTAACGTAGTTTAAAGGTATTTGTCATAGTTTGTTAAAAGTAAAGATAGATTGTGACTTTAGGTTAGATTCAAAGCATATGTGGCATTTGTGCGTGAGTCTAGACAAGGCTGCTTTCCCTGAGCAGAATCACAGCAGGGTCACAGACCCCAATAAAACGGCCCTGCCTGCTTGCATAGAATGTTGACGAGAGATCTGTAGAGATCACTCATAGATTGATGTTTTTAATTGATTGTTCTATAGTAAATTACTTTAATTAATTTAATTAATTACTTATCAGTTGAATTAATTATTCAGAGCATTCATTTTCTGTTTCCCAGAACAATTGATTGATTCCATAAGTTTTAAATCAATGTATATGATGATATAGTGAATAATTCTAACGAATCATTCATTCATTTCACTTAACAATTGATTTAGGGATAGATTGTAAAAATAAAAAAGATAGATTGAGAGTTTTAGGTAAGATAGTCATTCTGTAAAACATCTTCGGTGTGGCGGCCTCTACTGGTCGAGACACGATAGGACGTTTTTAATTCTTTACTGCCATCTGGTGGATAGAACAAGATAGGACGTTTTTAATTGTGTACTGCCCTCTGGTGGATAAAACAAGATAGGACGTTTTTAATTGTGTACTGCCCTCTGGTGGATAAAACAAGATAGGACGTTTTTAATTGTGTACTGCCCTCTAGTGGATGAAACAATATAAGACATTTTTAATTGTTTGCTGCTCTCCAGTGGACGGAATACGAATCACACTGGAACACTGGTTCTCCATCAGTGCATCCGCCTGAGGTCGACGATATAGTCTTTTACAATGATAAATGGAGGGTTACTTCAATTAATTTAAGTAATTACAAATTGATTTAATTAATTATTCAGATTATTTCATTTTCAGTTTTCACAAAACTTTGATCAATTGGTTTATAGTGGTCTAGGGATGACGTTTTCTTCCACAGGATTACATTAATGAAGTGTAAATGACTAAGTCTAGTTGATTGTGCATTCCTTCCGAGTAGCAGGTCGATTTCCTTACAGATTGTAATGAATAATTAATCATTTTATTCCTTCCCAATGACAAGTCGATTTCTTTACAGGTTGTGATTAATATTCGTGTTTTACATCTTTTTATTTGAAGTTAAGTTCTTTTTTCACAGTTCTTGATTAAAGAATAGTAGAACAGTTTCTATCTGAGGATTGATCAAGCAAGGGGTTGTGGATCAGAAAGACTTAAAGCGTGACCTGCTTTTTGTAATTTGATAATTGTGTTGAACAGCCTTTGTAGTTTAATAATTAAGTTGACCTGAACTATAATTAGTATTGATTGAGCAATTAAGTGACACATTCATGCAGAATAAGGGAAAAAACCATTTAGATTAAAACGCATACACATAGATTACATTTAAGTCAATAATACACAATACCACTGAAACAATCCGTTGTTCCGGAGTTGTAGTGTTCTGTGTGGACAGTTGACACAGTTAAGAGTTGGACTAGCATCTGTTTAGCAGATACAGCAACAGAAGGTGGGTTGTAAGGAAAGTACACCTTATAGCATATTTTCAGCATATTAAGCAGTATAAATATTTCAAACATGGGAGCCAAACCCAGTAACATTGTGAGGGCTGTTAATACAGCCAAGGGAATATTAGCAAATTCATCTCCTGTGGCTATAGTGGAAAAAATGAATCCTCTTGTTAAGGAGATTAGCGAGATATCAACGAAATGGAATATTCGTTGGGCAGACATTGAACAACCATGGCCAGCAGAGGGCACCTTTGATTTACAATTAATTGCAACATTGGAGATACTTATCAATGCACATAAGGCGCATCAAAAAGGAAAGATTAGATCAGAGAAACGCAGGTTAGAGTTAGCTATTTTAGACCTCTTCAAGGTAGAGGGGCAGAAAGTAGCATTAGCTTGGAAAGAGAAAACAGCTCACATGGATCCAGAAAAAAGAGATGAATTGGCCAAAGCAATGGAAGAGAAAGTGAACATTCCATTCTCACACACAGCTCCAATCTCCAGTCCTCCTCCCTATGCCAAGAGACTGGAGGACAATTCTCAGCGGATCTACCCTCAGGTCCCTGTCCTAAGTACGAGTGGAACCTTCACTATCAAAGATAAGGATGAAAATGTACTAGAGAGGGGAAGAGCGAAAGTGACCGTGGACTTCGAACCAGAGAACAGGTCAGGTGCCAAACAGAAAAAGAAGGAGGAGCCGAGGGGAAAAGGGGACGACAGGAGGGACAAGACGGATGACGGTGAAGATGGCAGTGGAGGAGATGGCAAAGATTCCAGTGATGACAGCAATGCACAAGGAGGCTACAGTTCTCCGATAAGAAAACTACTAGCCAGGGCCGAAAAGCAGGGAGGGAAAATACGCTATAAGAAGGGAAAAGAAGAAAATAGTTCTGAAGATGAGCAGAAGTCTCTGAAGGCAGGGAAGAGAAGAGAGAGCTTAAAGCAAAAGAAGAAGAAGCTGCAGGAAGACAGGGATGAAGAGGAGGAAGAAAGGAGGGCAAGAAAACTCCGTGCGAAAATCCTAAGAAACGAAGAGGACTACAGACAACAGCTGCAGGACCTAGACGTAGAGAGAGAAACGTGTCGTCAATCTCAAGCGGCAGCATCACCTGCATCCCGGTTGAACTCCCCAAGGTCCGGAGCGACACCAAGGCGGGAAGCGACACCAAGGCGGGAAGCGACACCAAGGCGGGAAGTAAAAACGGAGCCACAAGAGCCACAAGTAAGCGATTATGAAACAGCATCGGAAGAAGAGGAAACTCAGGGGAACTTCCCAGTGCTGATTCGAGGTAACCAGATGGAATATCGTCCTTGGAATCATACGGATCTGTCAGAAGTGATCGAAAAACTCCCAGTCCTGGAAGATGGAGGCCACCCTTGGACGGCGCAAGTCGACGTGAGATTGACAGGAACGCACGCTGCTATGGGGGATTTGAAAAGACTCTTAGCTACCATTACAGGATTGGACACCATGCAGGAAATATTGATGAAGGCGGGACTTCATAGATATATCGATACATCCGTTTATGATCCAGAACTCTTCGCAGCAAACAGAGGCAAGCTGTGGAAGGCAATCAGAGAAACATACCCTACTCACATTCACCCAGACAATGTCATTGTGAAGCCACTGGGGGGAGATGAAAATCCCCGGGGGTACGTTGCCCGTGTGCACTCTCAATGGAGAAGTGTGACAGGGAAGGATGCCGAAGATAACCCGTTAGAAAAAGCCATAATCAGGGAAAAGATTCAACAAGGTCTCCCTACCCCAGTTAAGAACAAGTTAGCAGAAGTGGTGGGCCTACGACACATGAGCAAGGCTGTTTATATAGACAACATAGCACACCAAGTAGAATTATTTAGAAAGAAGATTCAGGCACAGAAGGCACAAGACGAGGACTCACTCAGAAAACTAACTCAAGTGCAATTGACAGAAGGCAAGAAAACCAGAGAGAGAGAGCAGACTATAGCCCTACAGGTCCCATCTCAGCCACAGCAACTGCAAATTGTCCCTCCCCAGTCATACCCACAGGGGCCACAAGGGGGGAATCCATACCCACAGGGGCCACCAGGGGTGCAAGTGGTTCCATACAACCAGCCTGGCCAAGGACCACCACAAGAGGGATGGACCGCAGCACCGAGGAGGGTACTAGGACCATGTTTCGTATGCGGCCAGTATGGACACTTAAAACGCACCTGCTTTAAGAAGAACCAGGGGGGAGCAGGGGGGAAACAGAAAGGAGGAGATAAGCCCCCTGCTGCACCGGCTCCAGGAGTGGTGAACCCCTATGGAGGCCCAGCAGCTGCGCTATAGGGGTGCCCAGAAGATCCGAAAGGGGGGTGCCAGCTGGTGGTGACAAACAGGCCTGAAGATGAACCTACAATATGGGTGTCGGTCAACCAACGTCCATTAGAATTGATGGTGGACAGTGGAGCAGCCTACACCTGTCTGAAGCCTGAAGACGCCACGCACCTTCCTATGTCTGGGAAATATGTGAAGACAATCGGATTCGAGGGAATTAAACAGCTGATCCCTACCACTGAGCTTGTAAGCTTAGAGTACAAAGGACAGAGAGCAAATCTGTCAATACTTGTATCAGAACACACGCCAATAGGGCTACTAGGGAGAGATGCACTATGCCAGTTAAATTGTACCGTGAAATGCACACCGGACGGCTGTCAGGTGACAGTGCCACAAGAGAACAGACAACTGTCTGTCATGATGGACAACAACGCATCTATGGTATATTGGGTGGGAGGGCTTAGCCCAGACCTAATGGAACCAGCAAGGATGTGGGACAATTATATCCTGGCACACATGGCAGAGGCCAGAAGGCCTACTGATCCATTGCATTGTACACTCCAGTATTTTAGAGAAGTTGCAGATGCAACCCCAGATGAGTGGCTGAAGCATCAGCCAAAACAGGTACAGCTTAGTGCAAGTTGTATAATCCTAGGCCCTCAGGGAGTGGCTATGAAGATAAACAGTGACACTTATCTAGATCAGGAGCATAAGATTGAGGGTAGCATCCCTCATGTGACACTTATGATATCTGAACACTATAAGCAGAAGCATTTAGGGGCAATGATGGCAGACTCAGAAAAAGCCAGATTTGTAACGACAAAAGAAAACCCTGCTATCTGGAGGAGCATTGATGGACAGTTCACAAAACTGATGATCTCTGCTCAAGGAATAGGACATCCGCAGACTGTGAAGCTAATGAACCAGCTAATCCTTCCTGTACAAGCTGACAGAGACCTCAGAGAAGAAATGATGCAGAATGTGCCAGCCGACCTGTGGGCAAAGAACAGTACAGACATTGGATTTGTGAAATCAGCTCGTCCATTGAGAGTTGAACTCATACCGGGTGCAGAACCCCCTTGGAAAAACCAATACCCATTGAAACAGGAAGCAATTGATGGAATTGAGCCACAGATCAAAGGACTGTTAGAGGCAGGAGTCCTGAAGATAACTCAATATCCGTTAAGCAATACACCTCTTCTGCCAGTGACGAAACCTGATGGTTCATATCGTCTGGTACATGACCTACGGGCTGTGAATGAGGTAGTCGTCAGCTATCCAGCTGAAGTTCCTGATCCTCATGTGCTGTTGACTCAGATTCCATCTACAGCCAAAGTATTTACAGTGATTGATTTATGCGGGGCTTTCTTTTCTATACCTCTTAGTGTAGAAAGTCAAGGGTTATTTGGGTTTACCTACAAAGGTCAGCATTATCAATATACCAGAATGCCCCAGGGGTACAAACACAGTCCTCATGTTTTTAATCAGGTCTTAAGGGAGGACTTAGACGGGTTAGAACAGATGATAAGTAGTACTGCCATTCAGTACATGGATGACATACTCCTTTGTGCCCCAGATGAAGAAACATGTCACAGGGATTCCGTTAAACTGTTAAAGGTTTTGGCGGAGAAGGGACACAAGGTGTCTAAAAAGAAGCTACAGTATTGTCAGGAAAAGGTAACTTACTTAGGACAATCCATTACACAGGGACATCGCAGCGTCACAAATGAACATTTGGAAGCTATTCAGAAGGCTCCAAAACCACGAACGGTTAGGGAAATGATGATGTTTTTGGGCATTACTGGGTATAGTTCAGCATGGGTGGAGGATTACTCTAGACTAGTCGCTCCATTGAGGGGGATGATTAAGGAAACAGGTAGCGATAACCTCCAATCTTGCATTACTTGGACAAGGGAAGCTGATTTGGCGTTTGAGACAATTAAACACAAATTGCAAGAAGCGCCAGCTTTAGCGCTTCCAGATTATTCCAAAGAATTTGGATTGTATGTTTCTTCTTCAGCCGAGGGGAAGTATGCCTGCGCTGTTCTCACGCAACCAACAGGCATTGGACCTAGTCCACAGCCCATAGCCTATTACTCTGTCGCATATTCAGAGGTAGAAATGGGTTTCGCGCCATGTTACAGAGCAATGGCCGGGGCTTATCTTATGTACGAGAAGGCAACAGCCTTAACAATGGGGTACCCAATTACCATTCTCTGCCACCACAGTCTAAGGAACCTCTTGAATCAAGGCAAGTACACTTTGACGATGCCTAGGATTAGGGATTATTACAGGATGTTGGAAAGGGAAGATGTAACATTACTAAGATGTAACACACTTAACCCAGCAGAGACCTTGCCAACCCCAGAAGATGGGGAACCACACGATTGTGTGAAGGAAGCTACGAGGTACTCTAAGCTTAGAGCAGATCTACTAGCTTTGCCTTTAAAGGAAGCTGACGTTGAGTATTGGACTGATGGATCTTGTTACCGGGTAGGAGAACATTTACGTGCCGGGTATGCCATAGTCCGATCCCAAAATTCGGAGTTCATTGTGGAACAAGCCGAGGCTGTTCCTCAGCCTTGTTCAGCTCAGTTGGCTGAATTGATTGCCCTCACAGAAGCATGCAATTTGGGAACCGGACAAAGAGTGACAGTATACACCGACTCTGCCTATGCCCACAATGTGTGTCATTTACATGGAGCTGTATGGAAGGGACGGGGTTTTAAGAAAACTGATGGTTCGCCTATTCAGCACCACGCTCAAATCATGAAGCTGTTACAAGCCATGATGAAACCAAGGGAATTAGCCATAGTGAAGTGTGCCGCACACAGATCTGACTCATCACATGTCACACAAGGTAACAGGGCTGCAGATGATGCAGCCAAAGCTATTACAGGAGCAGACAAAGCAGGTAAAGTTCTGCTGGTCACACATGAAGTACAGTTACAGGGCATGGTCACGCTTGAGGATTTGTTGATGTTACAGAGTGAGGCAAATGCGCTAGACAAAAACTTATGGTTAACCAGAGGAGCTAGTCAGGATGACACAGGTCTATGGAGAAATCATGAGGGACTGGTTGTGGCACCCCCAGATTTATTAGGCGTACTGATACAGGAAGCCCATGGATTAGCACATGTGTCCAGGGGGGAGGTAAGACGCAAGATCACCAAGGAATATGGTTTTTGGGCTCCATATTTGTTGGAACAAATAGACCATGTCCTTGGTCAATGTGTGGTCTGTTTGAAGAACAATATCAGACCTGGAATACCAGTGGGGACTGGGCATATCCCTACCCCAAACGGGCCAATGAAACATTTAGTGATTGATTATGTGGACATGATTCAACCTATTGCAGGATACAGGTACATGCTAGTTGTAGTAGACAGGTTCAGCAGATGGGTAGAAGCTTGCCCCACTCGAAGAAAGGATGCTCAGTCTGTAGCAAAGTTCCTATGCAGGGAAGTCATGCCTAGGTTTGGAATTCCAGATAGGATATCGTCAGACAATGGTAAGGAATTTGTGGATAAGACGGTAAAGCTTATACTACAAAAGTTGGGAATCAAGCAGAGACTTGGGTGTATTTACTCACCTCAAAGCCAGGGGATAGTAGAGAGGATGAACGGGGTCCTTAAGAACCGTCTTTCTAAGGTCTGTAAGCATACAGGTCTTAATTGGTTGGAAGGACTCCCTCTTGCATTGATGGCCTGTCGTTCCAGTGAGATTCGAGGGCTGCACTTGACTCCCCATGAACTGGTAATGGGGAGGATAATGACAGCTCCCTGTGTACGAACCAGTGGGAAAGGGCCAAGTTTGGCTCTCCTGGAGAGTGACATGAAAGCCTATGTACAGTACATGACTAACCGGCAAAAGAGTATCTCTTCTTATGTGCTCCACAAACAGGAACGTGAAGAGGAGGTGAACGCACAGGAGAGGAAGGACGCGTTGCAACCGGGTGACAAGGTATACGTGAAGGTCTACAGACGGAAGTGGCACGAGGCTCGACGGGAAGGACCATACGAGGTCGTTCGGTGCACTGGGACTGCCCTCCAAATCAAGGGGTCCCCCACCTGGTATCACGTTCATCACTGCATCAAGGCACCCAATGAGGACGATGAGGGAGAACCTCGGCAGGATGGTGAGGAGATCCCTGGGGACGAGGAAGTCCACAGCTTGGACATCCAGGCTGACGAAGATGTTGGTGAGTATCTGCGCCATGATGCAGATGATGCCGGGGGCCTCGTCCCAGACCCTGTCCAGCCCACTGATGAGTGGGCCAACGGAGACCGTGAAGGATCCAGTGACTGCGACACCCTTCTTGGGGGTTCTACCGAGCCTGGTGTTGCCCCTGTTGTCACCCCTTCCGACCCTGACAATGCTCCAGACGGAGATGTCAGCAACCCGGGCGGATGCCCGGACCGAGGTACCATTGAGAGACACAGACCTGTCAGTGATACACCTCAACCAGTCAGACCCCGTAAAACACCAAGGCCAATTAGGAGGAAACTCAAGCCATGCCGTTTCAGAGACTGATATACCCCTTAGTGTTCCTACCCCATTGACTTCTTTGGACAATGTTACACTTTACTCACACACTGTTATGCCTGGACGTCAGAGAAGAATGATCATAGCAAGTAGAGCTTTTACTTGCCCACATTCACGTTGTACTATTGATGATTGTTTGATCTATACCGCCGAAGAGAGCGAGTGGTATTTATTGGATACTACATATATTACACTTGATCAGTACTCAAGCAACATGCAAGAAACTCGTGTGACATTAACTAATGTTGACCAGGAAGAGAGCTCGTATTGGTGTGCTAGACGTGATATCGGTGAACCGGTGTCTAGTAAATCCAACAATTTCAAGGACAAAATTTGTAGGACCAGGCCTGACTATCCACACCACTATAGGTTGGACTGTGAGACATTGGTGCATAAATATGTTCACGATGAGTTACCAGGAAAGGTTGAAAATGTTGCTGTGAAGGCTCCTACGAAGGCGATTGTAGTTGCTACTGACGATTATTTGTTGTATGATTCTAATCACCTGGGGACACGGTCCCACCCTAATTCTGCCACTAGTATCATGAAAGATTTTGCTTCAAAAATGAATTATTCTGATTGCTGGATTTGTCAACAGGTCCCTGTAAGTGCGTCTGCTCCTATGTTTTTCCCCATACCGTTAACTAAAGCAGAATGGCTTCATTATAATTGGCAGGGTTTAGCCCCATTTGTTTTACAGGGCAAGAACCAGAGCTCTTCTTGTCAGCCCAGCACGATTCTGGTTCCTTTAAATTCTTCCTATGCAGGTGTGGATATTGGTGTGTTGGAACGTCTGACAGCAGCGGTTAACAAACACCATAGGCCTAGCGGTGTGGGGAAGGTTATTATTGATAGGCTTACACATTTGTCACAACCAACAGGTCCGAAGAAGATATATATTATCCAAGCTATGTTCGCTCAATTAAATGGTACTGTATTGAGTCCTCATCTGTCATGTTCTGGGAGTGTGACTTCTACACGGTGGAGGGGTTCAGTTGTTATTTCTGGATTAAAATGTAAAGTTGTTGATTGTGCTATGGTGCCTCAAATGAAATTACATGATACCAATACTACCAGACGGCAGAGAGGCACCACGCAGCTTAAAGTCATGCCTCTCGTAAATGTTACAACCTGTATTGACATTCAAGTACGGCCCAAGATCAGCTCGGTTCGTCAGTTAGGGGCTGCGTCTTGTATAGGTGGAACCATTTTCTCGTATCCTGGTACGGAGCTTCAACTCCCGGAACATGTGTTTCTTGTGTGTGATAATGATGCATTCTCTAAGCTTCCTGCTTTGATTGAGGGTGGTTGTTATTTGGCTCATCTGATACCTTTGATTAGGAAAGTTACTCGGGAGGAGATGTCTGTACTTCACAAACAAGCAACCCATCGTAGTCGTAGGGCGTTGTCTACCGCTCAGAAGTTTTTTGGCCTAATATTCCCAAGTTATGGTGTCTACAACACTCAGACTGAATTAAGTGCCTTATCATCCGTTCTTGAAAAACACATTAATGCTTCGGATGCTGTAGTGTCTGCCCTGGCCACTGAATTGACTGAAACTAAGAATGTAGCTCTCCAAAATAGAATGGCTTTGGACATTATTTTGGCCAGTCAGGGTGGTACTTGTGCTTTGATAGGCGGTGAATGCTGCAGTTATATTTCGGATTCTGGTAACGCTTTGCATGATTTTCATGAATCTAACAAGAAGGGTGTAGAGGATTTACATAAAGAACACGGTTGGAATATGTTAGATTTCTTTGATTCTGCTTTTTCAGGTATTGGTAATATGATCAGGTCCGTCGCTATTATTTTTGTTGTCATTATCATCTGTATTATGTTACTTGGTATTTTGATCAAATGTTTTGGAAAGTGTATTTCGGATGTTCCTATTAATGCTTTAATGTTGACCAACGTAGCTGATGAGCAAAAGCTGGATTCTGTTTTGCTTTCTGATTTTGTTTCCTCTTTTGATGATTTGTTTATTAAGTGATGTTTTATGATTATTTGCTTCGATTACTGTTTGTTTCTTTCTATATCATGTGGTTGATGTCAGTTGAGAAGTGGTGTGGTGGTTATGCAAAGATAGGAAAGCGGTTCTGTTCCTAGCACAACGAAGAAAACACTCTTGACTGGGAAAGGATATCAATCTGAGAAAGCGGTAAAGGCTGTTCTCCAACTGGGTTCATGTGCTAGTAACCTCTGTCCCTGGCGCTTCAAGGACAAAGAAAACATCGGTCGTTGGAAGTTTCTATATTAATTTGTGCATGATGGACTGTGTTTAGTTTAATTGTGATTGTTATTTTCAAGATTCTTTTTGTTATTGGTTGATTTCTATTTTTTGCATGATGTCTTTGGGTTCTTATTAGTTATTTTTTATTTTTTATTTTTAATTTTTTATTTTTTTATTTTTTTTTATGTTTTCTTAGCTGTGATATGTGGGGTTTGTGTTTTTGTTTTGGTTTATGTGATCATTTAGTTTCGGAACACCCTCTGGGTGGTCCGAGGGGGGATGTGTAGTATATTTTTACACATTAATAGCCTTCTTATATTCACGTATATTTTACACATATATTCACGTATATTTTACACATATTACACGTATATTTTTATTGCTTCGGATACACTTTGTTAAATACTTTTATTGTTTCAATACAAAAGATCTCGGGAAGATCTTTTCAGTTGTCGCGCATGCGCTGACACACACACACGAATTGTCGCACAATGCGCTGACACACACACACGAATTGTCGCACAATGCGCAGTCACACACACACACGCATATGCACGCCCCCGAGGGTCTAGGCCAATCAGAGGCCTAGAAGGAAGGCTATAAAACTCTGAGCTCAAGGCTCGAGCGGCCTGCTCTTGACTACCTCGATTCACGTTGTGACTGTTCAATGTGCCTGTAATCTGAAGACCCAACCTTTTTTGAATAAATACTTTTAAAACTTTGGCCAGGAGTTTACACCTCTTCTTGTATCATTGAAACAGAGAAATATTCGACACCTGTAAATCAGAAATTTGAACTCCCGCCATTGTAAGTCATTGAATGTCATTCAGTCACTGTCAGTGAAGCGTTGTTTGTTTGTCCGAGTTTTCAAAGGGGGCGTGGCTTAGCGATAGGTCTATTGGCGACAGCTCTTTTCACCAGACCGTGTCACATTATTATGGTATATGGTTTTTGTGGTACCTCTTGACAACTAACCCTTCTTTTACAAGGTATAACACACACACACACCGCTCTCTTTGTTTCTCACCGGGTGTGTGTGTCCGTGCTGGTCGACACACTGACTGCAGGCGTCTGGTGACACACACTCCCCCCTGAGCAGCACGGTTCCTCCCGGACAGAAACACCCCTCTGTGGGCGTGTCCATGCACATAGACCCGTTCCCCCTAGCAGCCCCCCAGTCTCCTACAGGCCCCGCGTTGATGCTGCTGCAGTCCTCCACACACCCTGTCCGACACGCATCATACTCCATGGAGCTGGGGCACTGCAGGGCTGCAACAGACAACACACACACAGTTACTTCTACTACTACTACTACTACACACACATACACACACACGCATGCACGCAGACACACACACACACAGTTACTACTACTACTACTACTACTACTACTACACACACATACACACACACACACAGTTACTTCTACTACTACTACTACTACTACTACTACTACTACTACACACACATACACACACACGCACGCACGCAGACACACACACACACAGTTACTACTACTACTACTACTACTACACACACATACACACACGCACGCACGCAGACACACACACACACACACACACACACACACACAGTTACTTCTACTACTACTACTACACACACATACACACACACACACAGTTACT
This sequence comes from Nansenia antarctica, assembly GCF_963989245.1. NCBI lineage: Eukaryota > Metazoa > Chordata > Actinopteri > Argentiniformes > Microstomatidae > Nansenia > Nansenia antarctica. The sequence continues at coordinate 18,521,753 of NC_137679.1, read as the reverse complement.
TCTACTACTACTACTACTACTACTACACACACATACACACACACACGCACACACACACACACACACACACACACACACACACACACAGTTACTACTACTACTACTACTACTACTACTACTACTACTACTACTACACACACACACACACACAGTTACTACTACTACTACTACTACTACACACACACACACACACACACACACACACAGTTACTACTACTACTACTACTACTACCACTACACACTCACGGCAGAGGTGAGGGCTCCTCCAGTCGACACACACGCCTCTCTGTCGGCAGAGGTGTGTGTAGGTGGAGATGAGCTCGCACACGTCTGCCTCCTGACAGGCCTGCTCCTCACACCTGGCCAGGAACAGCTGGAGGGGGACGTGGGCGTGACACGGGGAGAACACCTCAGAGCGCAGAGCCTGACACCCCAGCGCCGCCCCGGACACACACACCGCCTGGCGCCGCGGCACACACACACCGCCCGACCCGGCAACCGTCCAATCAGAGACGAACGCTCCTTGGTCGGATGTGACGCTGCCGTTACGCAGAGAGAGATCGCTCGCCTTGTCCTCCTCACACGACCCTGAAGGAGAGAGAGAGGGGCGGGGGGGGGGGGGGGGGAGACAGAGAGAGACAGAGAGAGAGAGAGACAGAGAGAGAGACAGAGCGACAGAGAGAGAGAGACACAGAGAGAGAGAGACAGAGAGAGAGAGAGTGAGAGACAGACATTGAGAGAGAGAGAGAGAGAGAGAGAGAGAGAGAGAGACAGAGAGACAGACAGAGAGAGAGAGAGAGACAGAGAGAGAGAGAGAAACAGAGAGAGAGAGAGAGAGATTACATTGCCATGAACTGTGAAAAGTTAACAAGATACAACAATTATTCAGCTGTATAATTGAAGACAAATATTGTGTCACTACGAAAAGCAGTGGCGGCGGTTCGGTTGGTTGGGCGGTGTCTGTATATGTGTGTGTGTGTGTGTGTGTGTGTGTGTGTGTGTGTGTGCGTGCGTGTCTGTGTGTGTGTGTGTGTGTGTGTGTGTGTGTGTGTGTGTGTGTGTGTGTGTGTGTGTGTGTGTGCGTGCGTGTCTGTGTGTGTATGTGTATTTACCACAGAGTCCAGCTGTGTGGTTGCTTGTGGTGGAGCTGGTGAGTGTGATGGTGAACTCGTTGCTCTGGGGGGTAAATGCCAGGATGTAACCGTCCTCTGATCTCAGCTGCAGCATCACTCCCCCGTAACGCACCACCTCCACACCACCAGACCGCAATGGGAGAGAGACCTTCTCACCATCCACAGTTACCTACGCACACACACACACACACATACAGACACACACACAGTTAACACACCACCTAGATCGCCCTGAGAGACATACACACAGACACAGACACACATAGACACACACACACACGCACACATACAGACACACACACACGCGTGCACACACACACACACACAGGTTACCGTCATGTCATCCTGTAGCAGCAGTGTCTTGCGTCCGTATGTCACTTCCATGGTCCTCATGCAGACCTGGTTGTGATTGGCTGCTCCCTGACAAGGTCCGCTGTGGAGCTTGACCTCTGAACCTAGCCTGCTGCCACCGGCAACCGTGAGCAGTGTGTAAGAGCAGAGCCCCTCCCCCTCCAGTCTGAGGGCCATGCCATCAAACCTCACCACGTGATTGGTGGAGCTGCCCATGCACACACCTGACAACACACGTACACAATATAATAATAATAATAATAATAATAATAATAATAATAATAATAATAATAATAATAATAAATGCCATTGAGCTGACGTTTTTATCCAAAGCGAATTACATTGCAGTGAGTGCATACATTTTTCAGTATATATGGTCACAGCGGGAAAAATGTATTACAATAGTAAGTGTGTGTGTGTGCGTGTGTGTGTGTGTGTGTTGTAGAGGATTTTTAACATGTATGAATTCTGTAAAATGGGAATATGTCTGTCCATTTCACTCAGAATGTAGACTAGTATAACTGTAGTGGCTGTAACTGTGCCCATAGGATTGTTAAAAGTTAATCTCTGTCCTGTTTATGAACACTCTCTCCTGAGTTGAACACTCACTGGAGAACGGTTTCATAAACATTTATGGCATGCAGACTCCTATCGCTGTTGTGTCTATGTTGACACTATACAAGAGACGTGTTGTCTCATTTAAATCCACGACAGTGTGTGTATGTGTGTGTGTGTACTCACAAGGGCACTCCCAGTGGCAGCCACAGCTCCCCTGTACTTTGACAGGTGGCAGGTTGTTCCGGCAGGCTGGTGGTTCCAGTCTGTCACAGTTGACCTTGTGGCTCTGGACCGTGACCACGCCACTGGGGTGGCACAGCAGAGAGTGGCAACCATCCTCCAACAACCACGACTCGCCAGGCTACACACACACACATATGCACACACACATACACATACGCACACATATACGCACCATCACACGCACGCACACACACACATATATGCACGCACACACACACGCACATGCACACACACACACACACACACACACACAGAGTTAACACACCACCTATACACAGACATATACACATAAACATACAAACACACACACACACACACACACACACACAGCTGGACATCACAAATACAGTATACTGTGATACCATGCTGGATGGACATGTAGCTCACCTTCCTCTGTTTCCCATTATCATCAACACACACTCCAGGGGGACCAGCTGAGAGAGAACACACACAATCACCATCATCATCATCATCATCATCCTCATCACCATCATCCTCATCCTCATCCTCATGTACTGTATAAAGCAAAGCCCCCTTCAGAGGGTTTCAGCTTAACAATGTCCCAGTGTGTGTGTGTGTGTGTGTGTGTGTGTGTGTGTGTGTGTGTGTGTGTGTACCTCTACATAGTCTCTCTGTATAACCATGGTCCAGAGTCAAAAGCATCAGCAGTTGCTCAAAGCTGTTCAGGTGCAGTGTGTTGTCTTGGTTGCCATGACCACCGAGAACGCTCAGTTCAGCCCTGTCATAGCCCGGCCCCACGCCGATGGGGAACACCGACACACCTGGGAGACAGAAAGAAAAGAAGAAAAAGGAAGGAAAAAGAATGAAGACACAGTGAATGATGAGTGTTCAAATACAGTAGAACTGAATGACACCTCATCAATAGGAACAGTTGGCTCTCATGTCTGTCTCTCGATGATGATGTCAGCGGTCTCACCTGCAGTCAGCGCCTCATTGGCGGCCTCCTGGACATCGTCAGTCGACCTGTCAATCACGAGCATCACCACCACCTTGGCCACTCCCGCTCGCCCCCCGCTGGCTGGGGAAATGGCCATCTGAACGGCGAATCGCAGTGCGGCACCTGACCAGGGGTGGCACAATCGAAGGAGATGATTCTCAGAGGGGGATTGTGTGTGAGTGTGTGTGTGTGTGTGTGTATATCTGACCCTCTCACACAGGTCAGGGCAACAGCCTCCTTTGCTGGACAGAGCCACCAGCTAACATCTAGAGGGGCCAGACGGACTCTCATGGACCTTCATCAACATCAACAACAACAACACTGGACTGGTCTGAAACTCCAGGGAAAACTGGCATGTCTTCCCACAGCTGATCACTCTGTTTCCCATTCTTTTCTAAAAAACACTGCACTCGATGAGGACATTGTCATATTCACAACCAAGGCCAGATTACAAGTCCTTCCTACCAGACTCAACCTCTCTATTTGGTTTCCCTCCACTCAGGTTCCTCATTGCTTGCACCACACCACAGAACAGGTTACAGAAACACTTTCACATATCTTGAATGGCTGTTATGTTTACAAAGGAATGTATATAGCACGTCATGACAGAATTGTGAGCCTAATAGTAAAGGACATATCACTCCACTTCCCAGTTACAGTGAAAATGTATACACATGCTTGTGTCAATGCATCCATGTTCAATTTCTGTAATGACCAATGTCACTTTTCACAGTTGTCTGCCAACACACCAGATGTTGTTGTTGTTAATGAAGAGTCCAGAGAGGTGTCTGTATTAGAGGTAGCATGCACCTTTGATATAAGCCTAGAGGAAGCCTTCATGACTAAGGTCATGAAATACCAGCAGCTTGTAGACACCATCTCAGAGCTAGGCTATAGGTGTACGCTATTAGTCTTTATATTTGGCAGTCTTGGACATGTGCACAGATTGGTTGTCAGAGGACTACGTCTACTGGGAATGTCCAAGGGAGAAGCAAAAAGGCTCAGCAAGTATTGCTCTGTCTCTGCGATTATTGGCAGCCGCCAAATATGGCGGAGACGGTGTTACTTGTACCCGTGAGTCTTGTCCTGTTGTATGTGAAAGACATTGTCCATGTCTGTTTGTGAATGCATCCCATTTGTGCCTTCAGTATTTGTGTCCTTGTATACTTGTTTCTATGTGGACAGAAATAAATGATTAAAATGTGTGTGTGCGTGTGTGTGTGTGTGTGTGTGCGTGTGTGTGCGTGTGTGTGTGCATGCGTGCATGCACACGTGTATGTGTCTGAGTGTATACTTCTACACATTCTATATGTACAGTGTACACACATTCTATGTACAGTAGGTGTGTGTGTGTGTGTGTGTGTGTGTGAGTGTGTGTGTGTGTGTTGGAGCAAGTTATTGCTCCATATCTGCAATTATCAGTAGCCGCTCAATATGGAGACGGCGTTGCTTTTTGTACCCTTAGAGTAGATACTGTTTTACAGTTATGCTATTGTATCTGTTAACCCACATTTGAAACATCCTCTGTGTTAATATTATATGTGTACGATGGTTGGTGTACAGTCACAAACATAAATGAATGACTCCCAATGAACTGATTGCACTGTTAGTGTTTATGTCCTTAATGCACTTTGTATTTATGTGGACATAAATAAAGCATTTGAGTTACCCAGTGCAGGAGGGCTGTCTGTCCCACTGTGTAGGTTGTCCACCAGTTGTAGGAGGGACGTCTTGCTCTGCTCCTTCCTCCAGGGCAACTCCACGACGCTGCTCTCCCCGTACCTCACCACACTCACCTGGTTCTGCCCTGCACGCACACACACACACACACACACACACACACACACACACACACACATACACATACACACACACACACACACACACACACACACACACACACACACATACACATCAAGACAACAAGATCACAGCCATGGACACTATATACTATTAGGAATCAAGAACACAATCCAACCAAGTTTGAATCATCTTCATTACAAAAAACTAAAAACAGCAAAGAAGTAGAATGATGAGGGTTTCCAACAATAGCAAGAATTGTCTGCGTTTTACCTGGTCTGTCAGTATTTTGGATTTAGTGATCTAGGTATTTATTACAGTTATTGTTGCAATTTGAGGACGATACAGAGACTGAATGGACTGTCGTACCTAGTGTCGTTCCTAGGTCGGCGCTGTTGATGAAAGCTTTCACAAACGTCTTCATGTCCTCAAAGTGTCTGTTGTTCTGTGCCCCGCCCCTCAACAGGAACAGCACGTCCATAGGCTTGTGGCATGGCACTGATAGAGGACACAGATAGAGGGCACAGGGTGTCATTAGCCAATCAGAGGAGAGATCAGGGGCAGTGACACCCCCTACACCCCCTTCACATTCAAACATAAATTTCACAGTTCCCTGTGTGTGTGTGTGTGTGTGTGTGTGTGTGTGTGTTACCTGACGGGGGCAGAGTGGTCCGAGGGGCCAGTGTGGGGAGGATGAGCGGTGGCAGGGTGGGTGAGCGAGGAGTGTATGTGGTGTGCGTGATGTTGATGACTCGCTGGACCAGGGATCTCAGTCCGTTGTAGTCCTCCACCATGAGGGGGCGCTCTGGGCTACTGAGTGGAAACAGGTCATACTCGCTCACACGCTGGCCCACCCCGATGGGATACACACGGGTGGAGGTCTGAGAGGAGGGGGGGCGTGTCACCGTGTCGGTGGGGGGGTTCTCTGTCACCAGGAACACCAGCTGCGGGGGTGTCGGGAGGGAGGAGGGCCGCTGTGTGGTCACCTGCTCGAACACGGTGTTCATAGCAGCCCCTGTGTTGGTCTTGGCTCCGCCCCTCCAGCGGATTTCCCGCAGTCGCTGTTGCCACATGGTTCTTTGTTGTCGCACCTCCCAACGACGGATCTCCACGGTAACGGTGACCGAGTACTGGATGACCGTGACGCGTATGGTCTCCTCCTCCTCGGACAGCCGTGAGATCACTTCCTCCAGAAAGAGCAGCGATTGGTTGAATCCCGCCTCGCCCACCGCGTCCGAACCCTCCAGGATGAACGTCACTTCTTTCGAGGGCGCGAGGGGAGAGGGGGAGAAGGAGGGGGAGAGGGGGGCGGTCGTAGGGGACAGGCGGCCAACCGGGCGGGCAGGAGAAGGGGTGTTAGGGGCTAGGTTGTGAGTGGGGTTGGGCTCCAGACGGGGGGGGTGCGTGGTGGTGGTCGTCCCCAGGCTAGGCTTGGCCGCGGTGGGCTTGGCCGGGGGAGGTTTGGGCACCTCAGGCTCCAGCCCCAGGGTACAGAGGTGGTTGGTCAACTCCAGGAGGTTGTCGGACAGCTCCCCCGTGCTGCTCAGGATGTACGCTCTGTTGTCTGGGTTGGCCTTGGTGATTTCGTTCACCTGCGCCATGTTGATCTCCGGCCCCAGGGCCACGGTCAGGGTGGTGATGCCCTTCTTGCGGAGCAGCTTGGTGGTGGAGCGGAGGGAGCGGGGGTTGGTGCTGGCGGTCAGGATGATGGCCACGCGCCCGGCGTGCTCCCGCTTGTTCTTGTCGTAGATGTTGATGGCCAGGTATTTGATGGCCTCGTCCAGGAACGCCGCGTCCCCCCCGCTGTAATGCAGCTCACGCACCGTCTTCTTAAACAGCCACTTCTGAACCTGCAGGCCCGAGAGACAGCGACCTTTGTTTAGTTAAGTTAGTTAGGCCTTAGTTATATGTGACGGCAGCTAATGAAAGGGGGAACACGAATGTTCTGACTTTTATTCTGAAAGATTGAACACCAATGACACACTCGCAGGTCAACTGACACAGCTTGTTTTGTGAGCCTGCTAACAATGTAAAGTAGTGTTATAGTTAACTATTGTCGTGGATTTAAATGAGACTCGAGATAGCTTTACTTTAAATCTAAGTATAATATTTATTAAAAGAAAATGGTCTTTCACAACTCTGCCGCTTCTTAGAGAATGTCTTCTTAGCTGATATATTATTTTAAAAAAACAGACCTCTACCTCTATCCCAATCCAACCAGAGAGCTATGAATTATTCCCAGATCTTAATGTCCTCCAAGGTACATTCCCCCCATTGAAAATGAAAGGAGGCGTATTAATCTCACCCTAAAGTCAAAAACATTCATGCTCCAAGCTTCTGCTTCTGTGTCATCCTAAATACTAACCGTGACAGATTGTTTATAATGACAAAGCTATACCGCCAAATAATCCAATCTGTAAACCTTTCCTTGACATATACTCCCTCAGATGTCCTTTTCTCCGCCCAGTAAAGCCTCTCTTTAAATATATAAATATATATAAAAACATACCTCTCTATAAATATAATCTGTTCATGCTAACTCCTTGGATTCAGGATGTGTCATTCAGGGTGTAAAAATGATAATTTGAGTGAAATAAACAGTTGACAGCGAATAACTAGTTATATGCTTGCAACCCTCAATTGGCTACATAGAGTCCTTAGGTAGAAGGTCAGGGTTATAGTCAGGGGTGCCATATTTTCTTTCCATGTTTCTTTCTTTTTTTTTCTTGTGTTTTATAATGTTTTATAATCACTCTTGTATATTGTAAAAAGGTATGTGTTAAGTCGTTAAAAAAGGTTACGGACCTACCAAAGGTAAAACTTGCAGAGTAGGTCTTTTAAGGCCTTTATGTAACTCTTGACCTTCATTTTACAAGTGGCATAAATCCTTGAAAATGTACATCATTATTGGAAGACTGTAGTCAGTTAGCACAGGAGGTGGTAAAAACCTCCTCTTAAAATGTGAGACCTCAAACAGCATGGGATCATGAAAAAGTGGTATAGGCCTACACCCATTCGATTTTTAGAGGAGAATAATCTGATACCTATAATATGAGTAGATTTCCCTCTAATAAAGGAAAAACATGATCATTATCTCATACTTTCATGTTGATATCACATAGGGCTTCTGTGTTAAGATCAACATAATAGTGCTAACATTTCACATGGTTAACTTGAGCATATTATTATTATTATTATTATTATTAGGAGGAAAAGATGGAGGGCTCAGTATTATCAATGGTTCAGGATAAGTTAAAACAGATGTTGGTCAAGTCAAACGAGTCAGTGACTACGATGAAAGACCATGTTTATTACCTGCATGTCATAGGTCTTGACTCCAGAGTGGTAGAGCAGAACTGTAGCGCGTGTGTGAGCAGAGCCCATGCGGAAGGGTTCGACCACCCCCAGGATGAACTGTTTGGCAGCCTGGAAGTCCTCCTCGCTCAGCGCTGCCGAGCCGTCCAATAGGAAGGCCAGGTCCATGGCGCGGTCGCAACCGCCCTCTGGCATCATGGTGGTGAAGGGCAGGCCGGTGGTGGAGGTGAAGGCGGGGGCAGGGGTCGGAGTGGAGAACATGTCCGGAGGAGGACACACCTCACAGCTCAGGGTGTCGTACTCACAGTGGCTGCAGCACACACACACAAACACACACGTGCGCACACACACACAAGCACACACAAACAGATGTAAGCAAACTACACATGCCTTGGGGGAACCAAGAGCAAAAATAACTGTACACTGTGTGTATTTCTGTTCTTTGTGCATGGGTTAGGGTGTGTTTGTGTGTGTGTGTGTGTGTGTGTGTGTGTGTGTGTGTGTGTGAGTGTGTGTGTGTGTGTGTGTGTGTGTGTTACCATATCTGACAGTGCTGAGGGTCGTTGTGGTTCAGGATGACCTTGTTGCCAGGGGAGATTCTCTCGCCCTCGTGGACACACACCCGGCAGTGGGAGGGGTCAACACACTGCATGGCCACCTCGTCCAATAGCTGGCCTGCGGAGGAGAGGAGAAAGGGTTATCTATTTGTACAGTGCAATGTGTGAGAGTAAGAGTGTATGTGTGTGTGTGTGTGTGTGTGTGTTACCTGGGGGACAGTTGGCGTGGCAGCCCTCCACACAGGTGAGTGGGCAGGGGAGGGGCTCTGGGTGCTGGCACGTGATTGGACAGGCAGAGCCACAGGTGTTATACCTCCACTGACATAACTCTGCCCCCACAGCTGTCCCTGGAGAATTCAGCTCCTCACAGCTCATGGCTAAGAAACACACACACACACACACACACACACACACACACACAGAGACACATCCATAAATGCGCTCAACACACAAAATGGACATACAGGTCACGCAGGTGCAGTCTTTCTCAGACTACTGTACACACAGAGGGGGGTGTGGCCTGACTCACGGCAAAGATCATTGGACCTCCAGCTGACGGACACGCCCCTCTCGGAGCACGCCTGAGCGTAGGCTGAGATGACGTCACAGAAACACACACAGTCGCCGACTGACGGACAGGAGCACGCCGCCTCCACACACATCTCTATGTAGGGCTCTGCATCCACCTAGGGAGGGGGACACAACGTCTCAGTCATTCACATAGGTTATATGAGTGGTAATAACAGAGAGTGTGGGTGTTAACATCATTTTTGAATGTATTATGGTGTATTATTTATTATGTCCTCTGTGTCGTATCGTATGGGTGATCCACCTGGCTGTTGCACTCCCTGAAGAGGGCGCTAGTGAGCACACGGCACGACTGCTCCACTGTTACGAGCTTCACAATGTTCTCACTGCAGGGAGAGGGCAGCTACACACACACACACACACACACACACGTGAGAGTCAGTAGGCGAGATGAGAGAGGCTGCTTTTGTTGCATAATTCAGATTCTATTTAATTGTCATCGGCAGAGTACAAAGTACAGAGACAATGAAACGCGTTCGGCATCTAGCCAGATATTAGCAATAGTGCATAATACAAAAGCCATAAAAAGAGTGGACAGTTATATGTAGAGTGTGATATGTACAGACAAGGCTATAATTGTAATTGCGGTAAATGATTCGTGTGAGGACACGGTTGCTATAGCGATGTCCTACCTGCGTGACGTCGGCACAGCTGGGTTTGACCTTCCAGGAGTTGCCAAAGTGGGCGGAGTCCACCTCCAGCTGGTTGTTGCTGCTCAGCAGGTCGTTATTAATGTTCCCGTCAAAGTTACCACACAGACCACACACACGCTCCTACACACACACAGGCAGGCACACACGAGCACATGCATGCACACACGCACGCACGCACACACAGGCAAAGGCACACACAGGCAAAGGCACACCACACAGGCACACACACACACACACAGGCACAAGCACAGGCACAGGCGCACGCACACACACACACACACACACACACACACACACACAGTTAAGAGATATATATATATATATATATATATATATATATTCACACAAGAGTCAGAGAATCATGTAGTAGACACCATATCAACACAGAGCAGGTATGGAGCAGCAGAGTAGTAGTAAGTATAGTGCGATTCCCAACCTATGAGCCCCGGCCCTCTGGCCCCCCGACTGCGAGGGTACTGCAAGTGAGCCACCAAATCATGGCCAACATCTTTTTGTTTTTGTTTTAGTTTTATGTTTTTTTTACAAAAACATTGTAATAAAAAAATAAATATCATGGTACTGTATTTTTTCTTTAAAACCTTCGAAAATGCATCATCAGTGTGATACCGATATATAGGAACCGATAGATAGGAAGTAGTAGTATAGTATAGTAGTTACCCTGTATGGCGCAGCAGAGTAGTAGTAGTATAGTATAGTATTACCCTGTATGGAGCATTAGAGTAGTAGTAGTATAGTATTACCCTGTATGGAGCAGCAGAGTAGTAGTAAGTATAGTATAGTTAGTATTACCTTGTATGGAGCAGCAGAGTAGTAGTAGTAAGTATAGTATAGTAGTATTACCCTGTATGGAGCATTAGAGTAGTAGTAGTATAGTTAGTATTACCCTGTATGGAGCAGCAGAGTAGTAGTAGTAGTATAGTATAGTAGTATTACCCTGTATGGAGCAGCAGTGTAGTAGTAGTATAGTATAGTAGTATTACCCTGTATTGGGCTGAGATGTGCACTAGCAGGTGGGTCCTCTGGTCCCAGCTGATGCTGATGTGTTTGCCCAGCAGCAGGATGTAGAACTGACCAGAGTGGATGATCTCCACCTCTGTGCCCTTCAGCACCGGCCTCCTCATCTTCACCTACAGAGATGGAGAGTGTTATAGGAAAATGTACGCTAGATGATTATTACCTAATAGATTGCATCCAGCATCCTCTACGGTTTGCCTAATAACATCCTAAACCAATTCCAATACGTCCAGAACTCTGTTGCCCGTCTCCACTCACCGCCGTGACCACATCACCCCTGTTGTCCAAAACCTACACTGGCTCCCAGTCAAATACAGGATCCGATTCAAGATCCTACTCACCACTTACAAAGCCTGGCCCCCTCCTACCTTGCCGACCTTCCCATGTGTCCCCAGCACTACCTTAATTAGGCCCCTATACTTTCTTTTATTTATTCTTTTTGTTTCTTTTTATTATTACTACTCGAGTTTGTGAAGCGTCTTTGAGTGGCTAGAAAAGCGCTATATAAGTCTAATGTGTTATTATTATTATTATTATTATTATTATTATTATTATTATTATAGGAAAGGTTCACTTAGAATACTGTACTGTATTTTCACTGAACTGTTGTGCTACTGTCATTCTCCATTATATGTGAATCATATGCGAACGGAAGCACATCGAACGCAAGGGTCGTGTGTAAAAGACGGTCTTTGAAGATGCGCAGACCAAACCAAGTACTTACTGTCAGACTGTAAGCACTCAGAGTCTCCTTATTTGGAGACTGTCCAACCAAGACATGATACTGTCCAACCAGACATGATTGATCATAACTGCTGACGTTAAGGGTTGAGTAATGCTGTGGGAACCATCTGACCTGGTTTGCATATCCTGTTAGTTCCTGTATAAGCAGGACTAACTATATAAAGAGGCCTGCCGTTGACGTTCGAGGGGACAGTTGGGGCATGCTTCCTTAGCGTCTCTTAACTGTGCTTGAAGTCATATGTCAGTACTCTCTTTAGTGAAATAAAGAAATAGATTTCCATAA
>NC_137679.1:18497035-18504535 GCF_963989245.1 Nansenia antarctica | reverse complement strand
ACTGTCCAGCGAAGGTGAAGAACTTGTTATCAAAAGTCTTGAAGTGGGATTGTCCCATCACCAAGCACTCTCCTGCACAGAGATACACAGAGCAATTATGAATTATGGTTTAAATTGAGTATGAAAATATTTACTGAGTAGAGTACGAAACGTGTGTGTGTGTGTGTGTGTGTGTGTGTGTGTGTGTGTGTGTGTGTGTGTTGTCACCTGGACAGCCCTCATTGGTACATTCCCAGGAGCCGTGGCGACAGACGCTGGTGATAAAAAGGAACATAAAGGAACCTATTATTACAGACCCCTGCAGAACCATTCCAACATACTTCCAGAACATTACAAGCTCATGATACACCATGACATGAGAGGACTAAAGCCACAATACACAATGACATTCCACTGACGATGTATCGACAGTTCACATTCAAATGTGACAGCAGCTGGTGAAACCGGGAAGAAGTTGCCAACCAACCATCAAAATGTTGACTTTTATTCTGAAAATGTTTAATGTTGTTCCTGTTTCATTCCACTTTATAACTTTATTTACATATGGACTTTAATGTTTCAATTTTTTTGGTCTGGATTGTTTGAATTACAGTTTTGTACGATTGCTAACTCACCATGTTCAATACTGAAACCACAGTTTCACAACTCTTCATACATTTAGCAGAGCAGAAACCCATGTGAACAAAACTGTGACTCTTTCTCTGTGATTTGTGCATTGTTTTCATACAGAATGCATTCAATGACTACGTTCTCCAAATGCCATAACACTTCTCTCATTCAAACTCCCCCACTTGCAAAATACTATGTATTTGCAACACATTTTTTCATTGCTAACATACTGTGTTCAAAACTCTGAAGAACACGTTCAAAACTGAATTATTTGGTGCAATTTTGCAGTAATCATATTCCTATCATATATGACAGAAAGCTCGCAATAAACAGTTTTTTTGCACAGTGTTTGAGTATGCAGATGCTGTTATTCTGCACTCTATTGATACTCTTCAGTTCCAGAACCTCAGCAAAGTCTGATAAGGGATGAGCGGTGGTATTTTCACTATTTGCAGTAATCATATTGAAATGTCTAGAAAATATTACAGTAGCAGAATATATACAATGAAATGAAATAGACTAGATGCATTGCCTGGGAAGACATTAGATGTGACCAGATGCAGACCAGAGGGTGGACCAAAATCCTCAGGAGTGAGACATTTTTGGTGTGATTGCTATTATATTGTAGCCCTGGAATTTCTGTTTTTCTTTTTTATTTGAACTTTGCATCTTCCACTTTATTTTTCACTTTTCATTTTACACAAGTAAATGTAGTGTACTTTGAAGTAAATGTACCGTAACTTACTTTCTGCAAAGTTACTGAAAAAAAAGGATAAAACATAGAATATAAAGGATAGAAGCAAAAGATAGAATAAAGGATAGAAGCAAATTGTGGCGTTTCTGATTCATTCTTGTTGCCTAATACTTTACAGTTTTACAGTCAACTATTCTGTCTATGATTACTATAAATCAAACCATTTTTATAATGAAATATTCATTCTTGTGAAAATCATTCAAACTATGTAATGCTCCCTGTTGTTAGTATTTTGTAAGTCAGAATGTTATGAATGACAGTGTATGCTTCTGAGTGAACATTGTTGCCAGTGTGTGGTTGAACGAGCTTCTTTTGAGACATGAATGAAGTCATTGGCCAACATGAGTGTTACGAATGCAGACTGTATGAAGAGTTGTGAAACTGTGGTTTCAGTATTGAACATGGTGAGTTAGCAATCGTAAAAAACTGTAATACCAAAGTCTGGTCCAAATTTCACTTGAATAGGCTCATTGGAAATACATTTACTGAAACAAAATATTGATATGTTCAATACTTATTTCCATCACTGCATTCTGTAAGTAGTGAGGGTTCCCCACTACTCTACACTAACTATGTAGTAGTGGGGATTACTCACCGAATCCATTGCATTGCAATGTTTTGGCTTGACTAGCGAGTGAAATGTATTTACATTTAAAAAAATAAAAGTCTGAACATTAAATCGGCTGCCGACTTGTTTCCGGTTTCACCAGCTGCCGTCACCAAACGTGTTGGTGTGACATCACTGCAGAGTACTCACCAGGTGTTACACTCCTGGGATATGCTGGATCCAGGAGGGAAGTGTCGCCCCATGTGCACACAGGAGCACTGAGAAACCTCCACACACCGATCTCCATCCAATACCTTACCCACTGACACACACACACACACACACACACACACACACACACACATACACACGATTAAACCAGAACATTGCGATACCTCCACAAAGCCATCATCATCAAACACCTTACTCTTATTGAGAGAGAAAGGGGCGGTGGGACTAACAAGCTTACCTGGACAGGTGCAGCCGTCCACACAGTCCTCCATGCAGACCTCCTGGATGTTGAGACTCTGACAGTTTGTAGAGCAGGACTTGCTGCACTCACTGTACTGCATCCCTATAGGACACCTAGGGGCTACAAGCACACATACCTACATTAGAGCTTGATGATCCTTACAGCCTCTCTCTCTCTCTCTCTCTCTCTCTCTCTCTCTCTGTCTCTCTCTGTCTGTGTCTGTATCTCTCTCTCTCTTTCTGTCTGTATCTCTCTCTCTCTGTCTTTCTCTCTATCTCTGTCTGTATCTCTCATTCTCTGTCTCTCTCTCTCTCTCTGTGTATCTCTCTCTCTCTCTATCTCTGTCTCTCTCTCTCTCTGTGTCTGTATCTCTCTCTCTTTCTCACTCTCTCTCTCTGTCTGTATCTCTCTTTCTCTTTCTCACTCTCTCTCTCTCTATCTCTCTCTCTGTCTCTCCCTCTCTCTCTCTCTCTCTCTCTCTCTCTCTCTCTCTCTCTCTCTCTCTCTCTCTCTCTCTGTAGCTGAATGCTTCTGCATGGGCTCTGTTCACACACATGCTACAGCACTGCTCTTCCACTCTGGAGTCAAGACCTATGACGTGTAGGTAAACACATTCTATCATCGTAGTCACCGACTAGTTTTGACTTGTCAAACGACGACTAGTTTGACATAGTTGACCAACGTATCCTGAACCGTTGATAATACTGAGCCCTGCCTCTCCTCCTCCTGCTCCTGGCCCCTGAGAGCTACCAGCACACACACATCAGAGCTGGGTGGTCCTTAGGGCCTCCTTCCCAGGCCTCTGCCGGTATGTTCTAGTACAGGTAAGAGGGATTTGGAGATAGAAAGAATATGTGTGATGTTGAGTGAGTAAGGGTGAAAACCACACTATCTTTAGTCTTTTATTTCGGTGTCTCTTTTGTTTTCACCTATTCTGTGGATGTCACCATTGAAGCTCTGCATGTGCTCTCCAAAATATGACATTATGCATTATGCTCTCTCTCTCTCTCTCCAGGGTTCCCACACCTTCTGAAACATCAAATTCAAGCACCTTTCAAGGACTTTCAAGCCTCAATTCCCTCAAATTCAAGGACCCAACATGGCATAGTATGAGACAGATCTAGATGAGAATTTATATAATAGGAACTTGAATGTGTGAACACTAGATGGTCTCTTGCCTTCTCTACCACAGCACAGCAAAACAATATAATGTGAAATATGTGTAAAGTTAAGCAATACTTTACTAGTTGACGAGCTAAGTAAAACATTTTTTAATATATATTTTTTTAAAATTTGAGAGAAAGAGAGAGGGGAATTCAAGCACTTTCAATGACCCATGTCTATTTTCATAAACCCGTGGGAACCCTGTCTCTCTCTCACACTCACAGCATTGGCTCTCCTCCAGCCAGCCATGCAGAAGCAGGCCGTGGGCGTGGCACGTCCGGGCGTACTCCAGTAGGACGCCGCAGTGGCAGTCTGACCCCTCCCTCTGGTTACAGTGACACACCTCCTCCTCACACAGGGACAGGAAGGCCTCAGGGGACACCAGGTGGGCACACTGCAGGAACACACTGGAGCTTCGCAACACGTCGCACCTGGACAAGGCCTAGAAACACAGAAACACAGACACGCAAACACATTGTGGTTTGCGAGGTTAGGGTTAGTAAGTATTCTGATTCAGTTTAAAGACAAAATGAGGAATGTTGTTTGCTGTAATAATGTGTCTATCCATAATGCTACTATAACATGGTAAATGGACTGCACTTATATAGCGCCTTTATCCAAAGCGCTTTACAACGGCCTCACATTCACCCATTCACACACACATTCACACACCAATAGCGGCAAGCTACCATGGAAAGGCGCCGGCCCGCTCACTGTGAGCAATTTGGGGTTCAGTGTCTTGCCCAAGGACACTTCAACATGTGGCCAGCCGGGGCTCGAACTGACGATCTGCCAACCTTGCGATCATTAGACGGCAGCTCTACCTCCTGCGTCACAGCCGCCCATAACAACACAAACACACAAAGGCTCCCATTGGTCCTCTCACCGAGGGAGTGTCTGCTGTGCTGTTACAGGATTGGCTGGGAGGGGACACACGTCGACAGGGCTGCTCCGCTCCTTTCACAGCCCAGGAGTTGGCAAAGTCATAACTGTCCTCTGTCAGGAAACCTGAAAACACAACACACACTCAGACAGGCAGGCGTCAAACACGTCATACACACCGTTAACACACATAAACAATCAAACTGAGATTAAAAAAACACGTTCAACAAACAAACTGAATAATGCTGCTTAATTTGTGGCTTTGATTTTTAGTTTTAGGGCTAAAAAGTTAGGTTAGGAGTCACAAAGTGTGAGTCACCTCCTCAGGACCTGAAAGTGTCTCTGTTCCCCTCCCCGTCAATTCCACTGTCTGACCGTTCTTTGAAGTCCCCCTCTCAGCCACTTCAGACTCCCTCTACACTCACCCTCCCTCCCTCCCTCCCTTCCTCTCTCTCTTCTTATTATTTCCTGTTCTCGAGCACTCTTGTTCCTGCTGTTGAGTGAGCAGTGACTCAGATCCCTCAGATTTCTTCTTTCCAGTAAATTTGCACGTATGCACACACGCACATAAACACACACAGACACACACTGGCACGTACCCTCCTGAGCGGTGTATTCATCGATGGGTACAGCATTAAAGTTGCCACACAGGCCACAGGTGCGGTTGGCATGGTGTTTGGTCAACGTCACGGCGATGTTGGCTGCACGGTCAATGGTGACGGAGAACCCAAACTCTTCACTCCAGAGCTTGTAGAAGCCCAGCTCAGAGCCCGCAAACACAGCATGAGACGCATAGGGCAGGGATAACCTACACACACAACAATATCCAGTCAAACTCAATACAGACTGTTTATTCCCAAGGAGCAGTTGTCGCTGAATTGAAAGTGCCAGAGTCAGCACTCATACACAAACACTACCTGTTCTCTCCCTGTGAGAGACGGCCATCCACAGACAGGTGCAGCTCAAAGACATCCCCCAGAAACAGAGTTACACCACTCCTTTTACCATGGGCAAAATCACCTAGGGATCACACACACACACACACACACACACACACACACACAATGACAGTCAACACTGTTAAGACGTATACTATACAATGCACTTTGGAGATTTAGGGGGACTCCAGGATGCAAATCATTAAGTGTGTGTGTGTGTGTGTGTGTGTGTGTGTGTGTTTGTGTGTGTGTGTGTGTGTGTGTGTGTTTGTGTGTGGTGTGTGTGTGTGTGTGTGTGTGTGTGAGTGTGTGTGTGTGTGTGTGTGTGTGTGTGTGTGTGTGTGTGCGCGTGTGGTGTGTGTGTGGTGTGTGTGTGTTTGTGTGTGGTGTGTGTGTGTGTGTGTGTGTGTGTGAGTGTGTGTGTGTGTGTGTGTGTGTGTGTGTGTGTGTGTGTGTGTGTGCGCGTGTGGTGTGTGTGTGGTGTGTGTGTGTGTGTGTGTGTGTGTGTGTGTGTGTGTGTCTTACCGAGCAGAGTGAATGAGCGGTGATGACAGTCTCCAGCCAGCAGGTAGCTACAGTCTCCAGGGAACTCATACAGAACTCCATCAAACGTGTGAACGTGGTGACGACCAAACAGACTGCACCGCCCTGACAGCCCTGTTACACACACTACAACACACATACACACGTTTGATGTCAATTAATAGAACACTGCACTCATTCCACAAGGTGTGTTAGCAGGGTTGATGATGATCAAGATGGAAGACACAAAGCTAGTGTGTTCGCAGCTCAAGACACAAATCAAATCAAATCAAATCAAATTGTATTTGTATAGCGCATTTCTTACAAGATGCAACTCAATGCGCTTTACACACAACTCTGTTATTTCAGTTCTAGTCAGTCACATGCATGAAAATAAAGAACGATAAAGTGCAAAAATTAATCCACTTCAATGGGTATATGAGCAACGTTCCTGAGTCTACACCAATGGTAAAGTGTCTGATACTTATCATTATTTTTTATTATTTGCTTACTTTTTTGTTTGTTTGTTTGTTTTGTTTTGTTTTGTGTTGATATGTTTGTGATGTACCTGTGTGTTTGTGTTGTAAAACTGAAAACCCCATAAATAAATCATTTAAAAAAAAGAAAAGTGTCTCATACTATATAGAGAACCCCGTCTATAGGCTACTAAATAGTAATTAATCTCACTAAGTCAGACTAGTTGCTGGCATCATTCCTAAGGCGCCTACCACTGCCGTACAATGTATCACCATGCTCAATTATACTAATTACTTGGATATACAAAAGGACAAAGACTGTCTCCTGCCTCTTGTCTGAACAGATGCACAGTATGACTAAGGTTAATTAAAGGATGAATGACTCACCCGTAAGATGCAGGAGGACCAAGAGCTCTCTCCACCCTTTCCACCTACACACCTGAAACACACACACACACACACACACACACACACACAATTAGATAATCAGTAACAACTTGTTTCTGTACTCTATCCCATAGTTATTGTAGACCACCTGGCCTATCCCAGAAGACCCCTTCTTCAGTTCTTGGGTTCTGTACCTCCATGACACAGCCTTCGGGTAGTCCTCAGTTTTAGTCCAGAATGGACACAGTTAATAATCCACAATAGACAGGGTAAATCCAAATGGAACCAGAAGTTTAGCTGCCTGTTTTGATCAGACTATGCACACTCCATTGTACATTCTCTTCTGCTCTCTCTCTCTCTCACACACATACACACACTCACATACATACACACACTCACATACAGACACGCAGACTGAAAGAGCAGTTTTATAGCAGAGGACGCCTTCTGTTAAGAGGGTGTGTGTGTGTGTGTGTGTGTGTGTGTGTGTGTGTGAGACTCCGGGGGTCTTACGGGCACTGATAGGGCGAATAGAGAGAGAGTGTTATGTCCAATCTCAGTGCCCTCCCCGCTGCCCCCCCACGCCCCCATCTCCCCAGCAGGACAATACCAGGAAGTACCACTTGATCACACAGCTGAGTGATTAGTCTACAGACACTCATACCCGTGCCAATCAAAACATCACTCACACAGAAAACACACTCCCGGCACAGATATCTCACGCAATAGCAACACTGACTGAACTGTTT
>NC_137679.1:18482035-18492035 GCF_963989245.1 Nansenia antarctica | reverse complement strand
CATGTAATCATTGTATTAAGCATAGAACGTGTGTTAGAATGTTCTCCTATGTCAAACACGTGACGGATGACTGTTTATAACAACTGTTTATAACAACTGTTTATAACAACTGTTTATAACAACTGTTTATAACAACTGTTTATAACAACTGCTGCTCTGGGAAGCATCCTGTGCAAGGTACCTCTTGCCAGTCCTGAGGGTCATCCTTTGTTTAGGGTTGCTTACAACTTAAAGTAGAGGTATTTTAGACTAACAGAACCAGGCGAGTATAATATATATATATATATAATAATAATAATAATATTAATAATAATAATAATAATAATAATAAAATTTCTACCTCTGTTACTTCCCAGCTCGAAAATATTATTTATATATATATATATTATTAATATTATTTAACAGAGGGAACTAACAGAGGTAGAAATTGTATTTACAACCTGTCCTACGTAATGACTAACATACAGTATGTCCCCTGCCTTGATGTGATGAGGGTGACAAGCTAAACAGACACCTGGATTTGTGTTGGATTTGCTGGTTTGTGTTGCTGTTATGTGTTTGTCTAAGTATGTGAAACTGAGGGGGTTTTTGGGTGACTCATGACAACCTTACCTAAGGCTTACCTAAATCCTGACTACTTTTGAGACTTCCCAGAGCTGAGGCCTAAGGCTTTAGCTCTGGGCTAAATGAGGCAGGCCGAGGATCGTGGGATCACACAGTTGATGTCAGTCAAGCGAATTAGAGGCGATTCGCATCGAGTTTATGCAAATCAAGCCGTTTCCTTAAAATGTCTCATGCGAATCATCTCAAACTGATGCGAATCACTGCGAAATGCGAATCAGAATGGTTTATGGAAACGCACCTAGTGTGCTACAGGGGTTGTTACGGACAGGAGGAGGATGTCAAATGTTGGACTGTGTTATTGTGACTAATGGACAACTGTGTGTGTGTGTGTGTGTGTGTGTGTGTGTGTGTGTGTGTGTGTGTGTGTGTGCGCGTGCGCGTGTGCGTGTGTGTGCGCGTGTGTGTGTGTGTGTGATTTAGATTGCAGGTACAGGTGTGCTGGGTGTGGGCTTGTGGCTGAGATTTGATCCCAAAACCAAGGGCCTGTTTGAGGGAACAGACTCTCCCTATATCTTCTTCACAGGTAACACACACTCCTCCTGGATGAGTGTATGACTGAGTGTGTACAATTTGAAAGAATTCTCTTAGATATCAACCCAAAATAATAAGTTTGTGTGTGTGTGTGTGTGTGTGTATATGTAGGTGTGTATATTCTGATAGCAGCAGGAGCGATGATGATGGTGGTGGGGTTCCTGGGATGTTGTGGAGCCATCCAGGAGTCTCCATGCATGCTTGGCGTGGTAAGTCTCCTCCCTCTACACAACACCTCTCTATCCCTTCTCTACCCCAGTACCCTGTACCCCTCTCCCCCTGCAGCTGTGTCGCAGGAGGTAGAGCCGGCGTCTAACGGTCGCAAGGCCGGTAGATCTGCAGTTTAAAACCCCGACTGGCCACATGTCGAGGTGTCCTCGGGCAAGACACTGAACCCTAAGTTGCTCCCAATGAGCGGGCCGGCGCCTTGCATGGTAGCTTCCCGCCATTGGTGTGTGAATGTGTGTGTGAATGGGTGAATGAGAGGCCGTTGTAAAACGCTTTGGAATAAGGCGCTATGTAAGTCATTCTATTTACCATTTAAAACCCTCTGTCCTTGTATCCCCTCCTAGTTTCTTGCATATCCTACAATAACCAAATAGATATTTCTGCATTCAACTTCAACACTGTGTTTTGGATTATCTATGGGGCCAGCACCAGAATTTCTTTAGTTAGCTGCTAGCTGCTAACCCAGCTAAACTTCGAGTTGAGGTTGGGGTTATCCCACTTAAGAGTGTGTGTGCGTGTGCACGTGTGTGTGTGTGTGTGTATGTGAAACGCTGCGTGATGGCCCAAGGGTAAGCTGTAAAAATGTGTACGAAGTCTTCTACTTTCTCACACAGAACCAAACACTTCACACTCTCTGTCTCTCTCTCTCTCTCTCTCTCTCTCTCTCTCTCTCTCTCTCTCTCTCTCTCTCTCTCTCTCTCTCTCTCTCTCTCTCTTTATTTAATCCTGCCGTCTCAAATCCCTTCTCTAGGAATACGCCATGGGAGTAGAGGGGTCAGGGTCTGAATTGGGGGCAGTTAGAGTCAAACGTCTACTTACACATGCGAATGCACGCGCACACACACACACACACACTTTCTCTCTCTCTCTCTCTTTATTCATTTAATGTATATCTCTTTGTGTTGCAGTTCTTCGCCTGCTTGCTCATCATATTTGCAATTGAGGTCGCGGCTGGAATCTGGGGATTCTCCAACCAGAGCAAGGTGCCAAAACATCCACTTCATTGTTGAAACTGTGTTCCTTCAAAAACCCTTCCCCTGCTCTACACATAGTGATATTAATGTTACGGTACATGTGGGAATACGGTACATGTGGGAAAACTAGGGTTGGGTGCTAGGGTTAGGTGCTAGGGTTAGGGTGCTAGGGGTAGGGGTAGGATTAGGGGTAGGGTTAGACATGCCAGCATGTACCAAGTCGACGTTTTATGCTGCCATGTCCCCGGAAATGCCGACATAACCCGTTTTCCCACATGTACCGTAACATTAACACCCTGCCACTGCCCTGTTGTGTAGGTGGTTGATGACGTCACTCAGTTTTACATGGAGACGTACAACAAGTACAAGACCAACCCAACGGACACGCTCAGAGACACTCTACGACTGATTCAGACTGGGGTGAGTGGAGTGTTGAGACTGTTTCAGATTAACATTGATTCTTTGTGCGACATAATGATGTTACTTTCAAACGTGTGCGTGTGTGTTACAGTTGGACTGCTGTGGTCCGACTGGCATTATTGGGGACTTCGCCAAAGACACCTGTCCCGAAAGAGATGGGGGGCTTGAACAGCTCATCACTAAGGTAAAGTCCTACTGTGTTTAGGAGCACATGCCTGTGTGTGTGTGTCCCTCCTTCAAACACTGTAGACCATCTCTGCCAGCCCCCTCGCAGGTTACTATGGAAACACTGCATTATTAAAGCTAGGGACTGTCACTGAAGCCTATGGTTCCCCTGTCTGTGGTGTATGCGTGCGTGTGTGTGTGTGTGTGTGTGCGTGTGTGTGTGTGTGTGTGTGTGTGTGTGTGTGTGTGTGTGTGTGTGGGGGGGGGGTGTATGTGCCGGTTTGTGTGCGCGTGCGTGCCTGCCTGCGTGCGTGTGTATGAATGTGATTGACTTAAATGTGTGTATGTGTGTGTGTGTGTGTGTGTGTGTATTATTGCAGAGCTGCCCTGATGCCATCGATGAAGTGTTTGACTCCAAGCTGCACATCATAGGAGGAGTGGGAATTACCATTGCCATTATCATGGTGAGCTTCTCACACACACTCTTGATGAAGGAGAAGTTCCTAACAGACCGCCCAGACTGTGTTGTTTAATTGACTTGGGTTGTGTCCCCAGTGATGAACTGAGAACTACTCTCTCTCTCTCCCTCTCTCTCTCTCCCTCTCCATGTCTCTCTCTCTCTCTGTCTCTCTCTCCCTCTCTCCCTCCCCCTCAGGTGTTTGGGATGATCTTCAGCATGCTCCTCTGCTGTGCCATCAGGAAGTCCCGGGAGATTGTGTAAGGATGTCGTAACCATGACTACCCCCCCCCCCCCGTTAATGTTGCATGATGTCATTCCTAGAGTCATATGACTCTTCTCCACCAACAAAAAAACACTGCTTGTTCATGAGGATCAGCCAGCCAGGCTCTGTGCCGCGGCCGATGATGTCATCTCTCTCTCTCCTGCGGATCCGCTGATGTTCGGTGGTTGAGGTCGTCCCGCAGTTGAGATGGTTTGTGGGTCAGCGCCGTACTCAGACGGACCCTCCTGAACAAGCACGGCATCGTTGATTGGTCCACAGAGAGCTGGGGTAGACCGCCTCACAGGAAATGATTAATAATTAAATGAGATATATATCTTTTACAGGTTGTAGGCTACTAAGAATCACGAGACTGCCAAGAGTCAATGAAATCAATTGCTCGACACTTAAAGCTCAACACATTCTTGGATTGTTAAGATTGATTTCTTCTGTTATTCACCGTAATCCCATCCCGACCGACAACCCCTCCACTCCAGCTCTCTATAGCAAAGAGCCAAAAATACTCTGTCATTCCTTAGCAAGTGTTCCTGGAATTAGCACGTGGTGACTAGAAGCCAGTGAAATGTGTGACAAGGCTGTTGTGTTGTGTGGCTCTCCCACGCTTAGTTAGATGAGCAGCCTGGTCGCTCTCGTAGAGTAACACCTCAATCTATACCTCTCTCTTTCTCTCTCTCTTTCTGTTCTCTCTGGCCATGTTGAAAGCGCCTTGAAGTCTTTGACTCCTTTTTGTAAAGTTTCTTTTATTTTTTATTTTTTTCTGTGAATGATTTCTAAATTAGTTTGTAGGTTGTTTTACGGTACATCCAGTTTGTTTGATTAAGCTGAATGATGTATACTTTTATAATGTTCATTTCATCTCACAGTGATCTGGTTAATTTGTATACACTTGTTTGTTACACAGAAACAAATGATATATATATATATATATGATCAAGAGAGCCAAATAAACTGTAACCCACTAAACTCTCTTTTGAGGCTGTGCTGTGAATGAATGAATGAATGAATGGTCTTTATTGTCATTGCTACAGTACAGGTACCAAACAACGAAATTTAGGAGGGGTGGCTCCCCTGGTGTTAGGAAAGGCTAGTTTGAGGCTGTGCTGTGCTGCGTTGTGTGTGTGTGTGTGTGTGGGGAAGTTCAGACCTCTTCAGTTACTTCCTTTTACAGTGGAAAAGAACAGACAGACCTTTATATAACTCCCTCTCTCTTCTGAAGGCGACTGCTTGATTTCCTTCATGCACCTCGACCCAAATCAAGAACAGAGTTCAGGATCGTTATCTCCAGACCCGGCCTGCAAGTTTCCGCTTGGAAAGTTCCAGTCCAGCGTCACAGCAGCACACTCATCCCTTACACTAGTAATGTGTGTGTGTGGTTAATGTTTAACTGCGATGGCTCTCCTGTTCAGGCTGTTTATTTGATACTGGTTGGCTGAGTGTCTTCGTGGTAACAGTTGTTAGGGCTGAAAGCAGGAAGTGGATTTTGACTTGAGTTGCAGACAGCTGGGCGTTAACCTCACTAACACCCCTCCCCTCCATCCCTGATAACATTGATTACAGTAGTGTGTGTATAATTACTTTTTAGTGCATGTGTGTGTGTGTGTGTGTGTAGTTAAGAGAGTGTGTGTTCTTGGCAATGGGCAGGAAGGCAGAGATAAGAGAGGAATGTTGAGAACAAAAGAGCTGCGATGAGAAGCCTATCGAGTCTAGCCAACATAAACACACACTCGCTCTCACACACACACACATGCAAAAATCCTAACACCACGTAGGTCTACTGCAGGTGCACACTCACCATAATCAAATGACGTGATAGTTTGCTAGGCCAGAGAATCATCATCATCATCACAGTCCCGATGAACAGGAGGTCATTATTACATATTACACACCACAACACAAAGCACACCCATATCTCATGACAAAACATCTTTATTAACTTTCACTAATGAAAATATGTATTTCTCTGAATATAATACAAATAGTTCATTGATTGACATCAACGATAGAACTAAAACGAAGAAAAGTTCACAAATTTAAGTATGGTGTTCTATTCTTCCCCTCTGCAAGAAAAGTGTGTGTGTGTGTGTATATGCGTGTATGAGTCACTATGTGTTTGGACCTCTGTGCGTGTGTGTGTGTGTGTGTCGTGTTTATACATAGCAGGCTCAGTCCTCTTCCTCTTCCTCCGTGTCCTGTGGGGAAGTACGTGAGCGTCTGTGTGACGGTGTGTGTGTGTGTATCATCATATCCACACTCAGTAAGGTCCTCGCGCACTGCAGCACGGCCAGGATCAGCTGGTATTTACACGAAACCGACTCCAGGCCTGAATCAAACCCGCAACCTAACGACTCTGATCTGACCCCTCCTTTGACCGCACTTGAACCGCCGTCCGTGGCCGAAACCCCGCTCTTTATGTAGTGATGACCGCTGCTGTGGTTCTGAGCGAGGTCGTGGTTGTGTGGGTGGCTGTGACCGCGTATACGGTTCAGCACCTGTGTGTGTGCCTCTAGGTAGCGGCGACGATTGTGGGAGTAGATGTGTCTGGGCACGCTCAGTAGGGCCTCGGCGAGCAGCCTGCACGGGGCCGACCTGTCTGAGTGTGTGTCTACGGAGGAGTGGGTGTGTGTATCCGAGTGTGTGGGTGTGGATGAGTGGGAGTGTGGATTTGTGTGTGTGCGTGTATCCGAGTGTGTGTCTGCGGTTGAGTGTGTGGGTGTATCCGAGTGTGTGCATGTATCCGAGTGTGTGCGTGTATCCGAGTGTGTGGGTGTATCCGAGTGTGTGGGTGTATCCGAGTGTGTGCGTGTATCCGAGTGTGTGGGTGTATTCGAGTGTGTGCGTGTATCCGAGTGTTTGCGTGTATCCGAGTGTGTGGGTGTATTCGAGTGTGTGCGTGTATCCGAGTGTTTGCGTGTATCCGAGTGTGTGGGTGTATTCGAGTGTGTGCGTGTATCCGAGTGTGTGGGTGTACCCGAGTGTTTGCGTGTATCCGAGTGTGTGGGTGTACCCGAGTGTTTGCGTGTATCCGAGTGTGTGGGTGTACCCGAGTGTTTGCGTGTATCCGAGTGTGTGGGTGTGTCCGAGTGTGTGTCTGCGGTTGAGTGTGTGGGTGTATCCGAGTGTGTGGGTGTATCCGAGTGTGTGGGTGTATCCGAGTGTGTGGGTGTGGCGGAGTGCTGGAGGAGGGCGTGGTGTAACAAGAACTCGAAGGTCCCGCCAACAGCGATGACACAGCCAGGCTGCGTCACACACTCCTCGGACGGAGCCTGGCCTGTGAGGTGTGTGTGTGGGGGTCGGTCTGTGTGTGTATCTTGTCTGTGTGAGCGTCTGTGGTCGTCTGCGATTCCAGACCTGTGAATGGGCTCCCAGGCGGTGAGCAGCATGCGGACGGCGTCTCGCTGCGCGCACACGCACTGCTCCGTCTGGCCTTCCCCTGGTCCACACACCACCAGGCTGTGGGGTCTGACCCTGACCTGGCCCCTGCCCTCAGGCCCGGGAAACCCCACGTGGACGTACCTGGGAGCGAGAAACAGACTCTAATCAAAGACATGTTCGTTCATACATCAAAGAAAGAGAATGAAATGTGTGTGTGTGTGTGTGTGTGCGCGCGCACGCATCGTCGTACTTGTGAGCTCCCAGCTGCAGCGGTCGACAGAAGGTAACCACGGCGACGTGCTCCCGTCCGATTTGACGGTGGTCTGAGACGGGCTCGGCCCCAGCGAGGTGACAGAAGAGAGAGAGCTCCTCCTCGCACACACACTCCAGCACACACACCCCGGCCCGCCGAGCCAAAGCCAGGGCCTTCTCCGATTGTCGCACCGCAGAGAGAAGGAGAGTGACCCCCAGACTCTGCAGGGTCTCAAACACACGCTCCAGCCCCCTCTCTGACCAGGCGCTGTACCCTAACACGCTCTGCCCTCTCGTCTCTCCCCCTTTCTCCCCCCCGCCGGTCACACCCAGCTGCAACACGGCTCCTCCGATCAGCGTGTTCGGGTACAGGGGCTCCGTCACCACCAACGCTCTGATAGGCTGCCGGTCGGCCGGTGGGTGGGGCGTAGAGACGTCCCGGTGTATGACCTGCCCCTCCAGCAGACGCGAGCAGCCAATGGGGAAGCCCGATACTGCCGTGTGCAGCGCGGGGAAGTTGGTGTCGATGAAGCGCAGGGAGGAGGGGAGGTCGCCATGGCAACTGTGGGAGAGCAGCTCCCAGGTAAGCCTGCTGATGATGTCAGAGTGGCTGTGGCTAAGGCGGGTGTGAAGGAACGCTCCTAGGAGACGACGCAGGATGTGTGTGTCTGGGAGTGTGTGTGCTGGGGTGTGTGTGTGTGCTGGGGTGTGTGTGTCTAGGTGTGTGTGTGATGGGGTGTGTGTGTCTAGGTGTGTGTGTGCTGGAGTGTGTGTGTCTAGGTGTGTGTGTGCTGGAGTGTGTGAGACTGTGAGTGTGTGTGCTGGGGTGTGTGTGTCTAGGAGTGTGTGTGATGGGGTGTGTGTGTCTAGGAGTGTGTGTGCTGGGGTGTGTGTGTCTGTCGCTCCGCTTCCTATGGAAAGGGGTAAGCCATACTGGACGACTCCCTCAGTGATGACATCACCAAGCTCCTCCACTCCAAAGGCCAGCAGCTGCTCAGCCAACCGCCTGGCCGCCGCGCCCTCCCGCGGTACGTTGTGGGTGTGTGTTATTATAGACGAGGGTGCTTTGCGAACGAGCGTGTGTATCTCTCGTAGCAACGAGGTCAACAGTATGATGAAGGTCTTGGAGCCATCCCCTGTGACAGCACTGTGGCTCCTCACACACTCCACCACTATCCTATAAACACAAACACACACACACACACAGTTATGAAATCCCAAGTTGAAGAATTGAGAAATCACATGCACTGATTTATGTGTATGAACTTTGTTTATGTACTTTTGAATTGTACGATGAAATCAATTCACCTATCAATAGGCTAATCCTCACTAAGCCACTTTTCAATTCAGGTTTATCTCAAGCCTGTGACACACACACAGAAACAATTCGGACAAATGACACAAAGTCCATATGGCAGATCGTCTGAATCAGCAGCGCTGCACTGCTGAAACAGATCAGATGTTGCAGATGAATCATAAAATATAGGCCTAGGCCCAGCACTCAAGAGGGGGATTCAGGATAAAATAAATAAAACATTGTCAAAATCATCCCCCTTCTAAAACTGCCATCCCCCCTTTCCATCCCTTATGTCATTTTAACAATGAACGTGGTATTAAAAAAAAAAGTGCACTAATTGTCCTCTGCATTTGACCCTAACTATGTAAGAGCAGGGGTGCCATGGTAGCACGGGGACCGACTCCAATTCTGAGGTGCCTGGCTTGGACAAGAGCAATGACAGGAGTATCTGACACCTAACATCCATAACATGCATGTTGTTTTAGGAGTATAATAATTATCTTTATGCTTTAATAATAATCAAAAGGGTACACAGTACACCCTCTGCGCTGTCATCAGCACAAATTGTTCCCATATGATAAAACATTTTTTTAGAACTTGAGTACTGCCTAGGGCTAGGCCCTAGGCCTACATATAAAAACAGCTGATTGATCTCTAGTGGTGGTCTAGTGGATAGTGAGATGGACTTGTGATCGGAAGGTTGTGAGTTCAAATCCCGCCTGAAACCACACCACTACTAGTGTGCCCTTGAGTAAGGCACTTAGCCCTCAGTTACTCCAGGGGGAATGTCCCTGTAATTCGTAATTGTAAGTCGCTTTGGATTAAAAGCGTCTGCTAAATGGCAAAATTATTATTAATTATTTAAATTATTATCTCGGAACCTGACTTGGTGAGACTATCAGTTGATAAGTATTTTGGGGTGTTAATGGGTGTGGGTGTGTGTGTGTGTGTGTGTGTGTGTGTGTGTGTGTGTGTGTGTGTGTGTGTGTATGTGAAGTGATGTATTGACTATAGATGTTACCTGGCCAGTGTGTGCTCCAGGCGCAGCGCTGTAAGGACGCGTGTTCCATGGCGACTCAGCACCACGTGCCCGGTGTCTCGGATAAACAGCACCTGCCCTCCGTCTGGGCCGAAGCACCGGAGGACCACCGACTCCAACACCGACACCGTCTGCAGCACGTGTTGCAATCGCAGACTCTCCGCGTAGGGCATCGCCGACCCCTGTCTCCAGCCAGGATCACGGGGCCGGGAGAAACGGACAAGAGGCTTGGGGTTGGGTATCAATGTGGTACATGATGCACAAACAGGACCAATGAATCAGTGCTTTTCAAAGACTTGGGATGGTTAGTTAG
The DNA here is from genome assembly GCF_963989245.1 of Nansenia antarctica. Lineage (NCBI taxonomy): Eukaryota > Metazoa > Chordata > Actinopteri > Argentiniformes > Microstomatidae > Nansenia > Nansenia antarctica. The sequence continues at coordinate 18,482,080 of NC_137679.1, read as the reverse complement.
TATGTCGGCATAAAGCTTTGTTTTGATTGAGAATGGGTTAGGGGT
>NC_137679.1:18464535-18467035 GCF_963989245.1 Nansenia antarctica | reverse complement strand
GGGCCAGCACCACTATGAGACATTTGACGGCACCTACTTCTACTTTCCTGGCACCTGCTCCTACATACTGGCCCAAGACTGCCGCTCCGCTGCACCCCAATACACCGTCTGGGTAAGAGAACCTTCCAACCCTACGCTGTCTGGGTAAGAGTAGACCGTGGACATTTACATTACATTTTGGCATTTAGCAGACGCCTTATTCCAAGGCAACTTACAATCGTTACATTTGACGAAGCAAGTGAATCATCGATTCACCAGTCGTAGCAGGAAGAGTAATCTAGCTCAGGCCAGGGGCCATTGGCAGTCGTCGTGATAGAGGAAGAGAGAACTATTTTTTTATTTTTTTATTTTAATAGACCGAAATAGTATAGGGGGAAGCAGGTGTCTCAAGAGACACAGTGCTGGGGGGTAGTAGATGTCTCAGGAGGAGCAGCTAAGGTGTAACCTAAAGAGATGGGTCTTCAGTCTCCGGTGGAAGATGGGGAGTGACTCTGCAGTTCTGACAGCCATGGGAAGCTCATTCCACTAGCACAACACTGTCAGGGTAAGAGAACCTTAGAACCACAACACTGTCTGGGAAAGAGAACCTTAGAACCACAACACTGTCTCTATAAGAGAACCTTAGAACCACAACACTGTCTCGATAAGAGAACCTTAGAACCACAACACTGTTTCTATAAGAGAACCTTAGAACCACAACACTGTCTCGATAAGAGAACCTTAGAACCACAACACTGTTTCTATAAGAGAACCTTAGAACCACAACACTGTCTCGATAAGAGAACCTTAGAACCACAACACTGTCTGGATAAGAGAACCTTAGAACCACAACACTGTCTCTATAAGAGAACCTTAGAACCACAACACTGTCTCTATAAGAGAACCTTAGAACCACAACACTGTCAGGGTAAGAGAACCTTAGAACCTGTCTTAGAACCCTGTCTGAGTAACAGAACCTTAGAACCACTACCCTGTCAGAACCTTAGAACCACTACCCTGTCTGAGTAACAGAACCTTAGAACCACTACCCTGTCTGAGTAACAGAACCTTAGAACCACTACACTGTCTGAGTAACAGAACCTTAGAACCACTACACAATGTCGGGGGACAGAATCTTAGAACCACCAATACAATGTATGTGCAAGTGATGCAAAACCTTCACAGTGCAGTACACGGTGTAGGTAATAGAATAGGACCTCAGTATTGATTGAAGTTCTAGTACTGTTCTAGTGTGAACGCATCGACCCTTCATACACCACAGCTGTGGTTTTGTACTATATGTTAGTGATCTGTTCTCAGATCTCAGTATCAGACAGTGTGTCTCCTCTGGAATTCCAGTCAGATCTCTCAGATATAATCCTTATTAATTAGTCTCTCTCCCTCCCTCTCCCTCTCTCTCTCTCTCTCTCTCTCTCTCTCTCTCTCTCTCTCTCTCTCTCTCTCTCTCTCTCTCTCTCTCTCTCTCTCTCTCTCTCTCTCTCTTTCTCCCTCTCTCTATCTCAGGTCCATAACAGCAGAGTGTGTGAGGGGAGTGTGTATTTATGTCCACGGGCTCTTAGTTTGTTCTTCCCCAATGAGGATGAGATCCACATCTCAGGATACCAGGTCCACCAAGGAGGCCGCAGGTAATGTGTGTGTGTGTGTGTGTGTGTGTGTGTGTGTGTGTGTGTGTGTGTGTGTGTGTGTGTGTGTGTTGCTCGGGCATGCAGAGCCAACTGTAGAATATTACCCTGTCATTGCTTTGTGTGAATTTGCGTTTGATCTATATAATGAGTGCTCTCAGTGTGTTCAGTCATGAGCTGGTCTGTGTGTGTCTCTGGTCGTGTGTGTAGGCTTAGCCTGCCTCAGACGATAGGCGGGGTGTTTATCGAGCGCCTGGCCGACTACCTGCTGGTGAAGAGCGTGTTCGGCTTCTCTCTGGCGTGGGACGGCTGGTCGGGGGTGTACCTGAAGATGAGCGAGGAGCACCAGGGCGCCCCCTGTGGCCTGTGTGGGAACTTCAACCACCTGGCCAGCGATGACCTCACCACCCACCGCGGTAGGACTGGCCAGACCGGCTTCTCCTCCCTCTTCTCCCCCTCGCTCAACACCCAATCAAAACAATTATTATTATTATCCACTCAACACCGCCATCAGACCGATTCGAGAGGCAGCAGGGGCTGGGAGGGACCAGGGGAGGGGAGGACAGGGCAGGATGGGTCACTGGGCTTTGTAAGGGCTGCAAGGAGCAGATATTCTTCCCCTCCATTAGATGCTGTAATCTGAGGCAGCCGGGAGAGGAGAGGAGAGGAGAAAGGTGTCCCGTGGGGACGGACGTAGAGATAAACATTGTGCCGTCCCAACCTGGAGACAGTGATGTTGCTCTCTACACACCGCAGTGAAAAAAACACACAGGTCCAATCTGGACTCTTCACCGCCCTTGTGTTTGATTCGTTCTAGAGTTTTGTTTTGGTTCTAGAGTGTGTGGTGTATTGATTGCGTTGCACCGCTATTGACTTGG
>NC_137679.1:18417035-18437035 GCF_963989245.1 Nansenia antarctica | reverse complement strand
CTGTACATTGTTACCTAGTTAACTACAACACTACTTTACATTGTTACCTAGTTAACTAGAACACTACTGTACATTGTTACCTAGTTAACTAGAACACTACTGTACATTGTTTAGCAGGCTCACAAAACAAGCCGTGTTAGTTGACTAGCGATGTGTCATTGATTTTCGACAACGCGGAAATGTGTTCACATTTTCCGAAAGAAAAGTCAAAGCATTAGAACGTAGAACGGAAAATCGCACGCGCGCTTTGCGCACGGAAAGCCACCGGCCCCGATTTGGCCTGAATTTTTTTTTCCGTCAGGAGATTTTTTTTTTTTTTTTTTTGCTTTAATCCCTGGGCTCCCCCGCACACCGTGATTTAATTCGCACACTGGGTATGCAGCAAGACGTCATATAAATTGACAGTTTCTTTTTTTTACAGATTTTTACACATATTGTACATTTTTACACATATTGTACATTGAATTGAAAGTGAATATCTACTAGCTTGTTTTATTGAAAAGAAAGTGATCACAAGTGTATGTCTGAAGATTTGTATAAAGAACCTTTCGCTTGATATCACCAGTCCTAGCCATCCTTTCAGAAGGTAGAAATACTACAGAACCAGCAACCCTCTGGTTCTCTCTGTGGCTATGTAGGGGTAAGGGTTATTACAGATGCTTGACACACACCCTCTCTCTCTCTCTCTCTCTCTCTCTCTCTCTCTCTCTCTCTCTCTCTCTCTCTCTCTCTCTCTCTCTCTCTCTCTCTCTCTATCAGAGTGTAATCTGACCATCTGTGAGAGCGAGGCTCCACCCTGTGAGAATGGGAACCGGCTGGTGATTGGTTACAGCGCCCTGTCCTGCTGCCCAGAGTACAGATGCGGTGGGTTCTTAACCATGTGTTTGCTAGTACTTATTTACCTAGTTATTTTTCTCCTTACCCTAGTCCTAGTCATTATGGCCCATAAAAGTTCAAGTCACAGGAGAAAGGAAGAAAGTGGTCATTCTCCTGACAGACGTTCCAAAGGCACCGCGTTGTTTTACACTCAAGAGTTTCTAACGCTAACCCTATCACTAAGTAAACACACCTAAGCCGTTATACTTGTATGCCTACACATACCTGGGGGTTTACTGTGTTGTGATTGGTCTGTTCCAGAGTGCGACCCCATGGCGTGTCCCCCCGTCACCGCCCCGGACTGTCGAGAAGATCAGTTCCTAGTGGAGGTCCGGGAAGACAAGTCCTGCTGCTACTCTTTCCTGTGTGGTAAGGTCAACCTGCTGCTGTTCTTTCCTGTGTGTTAAGGTCAAACTGCCGCTGTTCTTTCCTGTATGGTAAGGTCAAACTGCTGCTGTTCTTTCCTGTGTGGTAAGGTCAAACTGCCGCTGTTCTTTCCTGTATGGTAAGGTCAAACTGCTGCTGTTCTTTCCTGTGTGGTAAGGTCAAACTGCTACTGTTCTTTCCTGTGTGGTAAGGTCAAACTGCTGCTATTCTTTCCTGTGTGGTAAGGTCAAACTGCCGCTGTTCTTTCCTGTGTGGTAAGGTCAAACTGCTGCTGTTCGTTCCTGTGTGGTAAGGTCAACCTGCCGCTGTTCTTTCCTGTGTGGTAAGGTCAAACTGCTGCTACTCTTTCCTGTGTGGTAAGGTCAAACTGCTGCTATTCTTTCCTGTGTGGTAAGGTCAAACTGCTGCTATTCTTTCCTGTGTGGTAAGGTCAAACTGCCGCTGTTCTTTCCTGTGTGGTAAGGTCAAACTGCCGCTGTTCTTTCCTGTGTGGTAAGGTCAAACTGCCGCTATTCTTTCCTGTGTGGTAAGGTCAAACTGCCGCTGTTCGCTAGGTGGTAAAGTCAAGCCTTGTACTCTGTCCACTGACAACACTCTCCATCTGACATCGCAGTCATAATAATGATGAATATATTCATTGAATATTGAATATGACAGTATGGCTTTTGAGTGCAGGCTGTTTATTGACTCAGCTTCACATGTATTCACTTTCAGGGGCGGAGCTACTGGGGAGTCACGGGGTGGGGTTGAAGTGCCCACTCAATATAACAAACAACAATGGTTTTAGGATCACTAAATACAAATACAGCACACAAAATGAAAAGGTCATATGCACCTTGCTTACAAGGTGAAAGAGTTAATGTAGCCAAAAAAACACTATGAAGACATAAATACACTGTGTAGCCTAACTGTACTATTTAAGAAAAGTAATTGTTTCCACTTAGTAGTCTAAATGTTGAAGAGAGAGGTGGGTGGCGGCCTTCATTTTTGACCGCCCAAAAAGTTTTGGTCGCTTTTGGCTGGCCCCCCCTATTGAACTTTTGTCCCCTTCTGTGTCCCCCTCCTGAAAATGAATTGGCTATGCCCCTGTTCACTTTACCTCCCATCCTCCCCTAATCCTCTCATCCCTCTTATTCTGAGGCTTGCCTGTTTAATTGTGTTTTTGTGTCTGTGCTTATTGTGTCTGTGCTCTGCAGTGTGTGAATCGTGTATCGAGCCTGTTCCATCCTGTTCTCCTGGGGAGATCCTGGCCGTGGATCTAAACACTACCTACATCTGCTGCCCCCAGTATCACTGTGGTAACACATGCATCCAGAGTATTACCTCACACACACACATACTCAAATTCATCCATATTATATAATGTGTTTTTGTCCACTTCTTTTATAGCCTGCTTATTTTATTATTGATTGGCTGCAATGCCAATGTCGAGTGAACCTGAACCCAATAATCGAACTCTGTGTACCCGTACGTTGATGTAATAAAAACAATTCTGATTCTGATTCTGATTCTCTGGTGTCTACAGTGTGTGATGTGAACCTGTGTCCTGAGACCTCTCTGAGCTGTGCCCCTGGACTCTCTCTGGTCCAAACCAACATCCCTGGACACTGCTGCCCTCAACGCCACTGTGGTACACACACACACACACACACACACACACACACACACACACTGTACAGTACACACACACACAATGAAGTCTATTTGCTCTCTGGGCTGACACACAGCACTCGAGTTGAGTTGGGATGAGGTGGATGAGGGGTGGATGGCATCCCCCCTGAAATAAAAACGGTCAAAATCATGCCCCTTCTAAAACTGCCATCCCCCCTTTCCACCCCTTATGTCATTTTATCAATGAACGTGGTATTACTGCTATTTCTGCTATTTTAGTTTTGCGCATATTGAGTAAAATACTGTGGGCGAGGGGGCACGCACACATGTAATGACATTTTTACCAAGTCACTGACACTGAAGTCACTGATGCTGTGGGGATGCTAAAATTGTCCCCATATGATAAAATCCACCATCCCCCTGATTTTCTTTTACAACTTGAGTACTGCTGACACATAACCCCCACTCTGGTTCTCTCTCGCAGAATGCCAGTGTGAGGACAGCTCTCTCCCTGTCTGTCGGGTGGTGAGTAGATCAACCTGATGCTTATGCAGGACACAATATAATGCTCTGTAACAACACCTGACTAATTTAGTGAATAAACCATTGATTCAGGGGGAGACACACGTGGAGGTTCCAGACGGCAGCAACACATGTAGCTGCCCCCGCCACACATGCCGTAAGTGTACACACACACACACACACATACACTGTACACACAAACCTCTCTGACTAGCACTAAAACTGTGTGTCCATTCATCACATATTGGACTCAACACTCTGCTAGAACTCATACAGACTAACACAGTCAACTGAATCAACCTCAGTAACACCTGACACTGTTCTCCTCAACATTTTAGTATATCCACATAATTCCAAAACGGTGTGTGTGCGTGTGTGTGTGTATTTTTGTGCATGTGTGTGTGCATGTGCACATGACTGCCTGTGTGTGTGTGTGTGTGTGTGTGTGTGTAGAGAAGGCGGATGTATGTGTGTTCCAGGGTGTGACCGTGCTGGGCCCAGGCCAGTCTCTGGTTCAGTACTATGAAGGAGAGCTGTGTTACACAGTCCACTGTCTGCAGCACAAAGACTCAGACACGGGCTTCTACTCCATGGACATCTCTGCTGTCAACTGCTCCGTGAAGTGTGGCGTGGTTCGTACCAAGTCTGTCTCACCAGAATGTTTCACTGCTCCACGCAATCAAAATGTGTTGTTGTGGATTTAATTGATTCTTAGTAGATTGAGTAGAACTTATAAAGCACAAAGAGCTTAAATCAATTGACTCCAAAGAGGCCTTTTATTAAGCAAAGTCACATGAGTGCAGAGAGAAAATAGCAGACAAAAAGTCCCTTCCTGTCAGAGGGGCAAGCATTATATAGCAGTTTCCTGCCTGATGAAGTCACTATTCTTGCTTTACCAATCATAATCTTCTGCGCCACAGTTCTTGGCCCATCTCTTACAGGAAGGGAAAGCCTTCCTCCAGTGCCAGATTCCCCAGTGTGCAGAAAGACCTCAATTCTCAGTATTAAATGATATGAAACTACAACAGTGTAATCCAACAGGGTTCTCCCCAGGGTTTTGGAACAGCATGGCGCTGGATTGCCTACGCTTTCACTTTCGCTTTAGCTTTTAACAACGATGTCATTTGGCGATCAAAGATAGTTACTCTATTGTTACTGAATACGTTGTTTAATTATGGCGCAGCAAACTTAATGGTGTCGCAGGTCACAGCGTGGCACGTTCTTTGGGGTGTACATGGAACGTCCAGGTAAACTTGAGTTGCCTACTGTGTGTTGTGTTGTTCAAAATGATGTGTGTCTGTGTGTCTCTCTCTCTCCCTCTGCAGCACCAGGTGTATGTGGTGTCCTCTGATCCTCAGGTGTGCTGTGGCTCCTGTAAGAACGTCTCCTGTACCTTCACCAACGACAATGGAACCATGGAGCTCTTCACTGTGAGACACCGTCAAACACCTCTCTTGAAGTTGGAGATCAGCACACACATCATTCTGACTCTGTGTGTGTTTGTGTGTGCGTGTGTGTGTGTGTGTGCGTGTGTGTGTGTGTGTCTGTGTGTCAATGTGTCCGAGCATGTGCGTGTATATCTGTGCGTGTGTGTGTGTGTGTGTGTGTCTGTCTGTGTGTCTGTGTGTCAATGTGTCCGAGCATGTGCGTGTGTGTCTGTGCATGTGTGTGTGTGTGTGTGTGTGTGTGTGTGTGTGTGTGCGCGTGTGTGTGTGTGTGTGTGTGTGCGTGCGTGCGTGCGTGTGTTTGTGTAGGCGGGGAGTTCCTGGGTGGACAACTGTACGCGTTATGACTGTATGGAGACGGCGGTGGGAGCGGTGGTCCTGGCCTCGGGGGTCGTCTGTCCACCCTTCAACGACAGCGATTGCATTCAGGTCTGTACCACCCGTGTCTGACGGTAGGTTTGGACCTGTGATATGGACCTAATGACCTTTGACCTCTGACCTCTGACCCCTGACCTCTCCCCCCTCCGTCCTGCGGTGTCGTTACAGAGCGGCGGGGTGGTGCAGAGCTACGTCGACGGCTGCTGCAGGACATGTGAGTCGACCGTTTTTTCACCTTGGGCTTCTCATTTCGCTTTCAGCTGTCAATCACAGGGCGCGTTGTTGCCTGGCAGTGGATGAGCTTTATTGGCTGAGTGGTCTGGGGGGTGTGGCCTGTAGCAGCAGCAACCTGTGGTCGGCCTAATCACCACTCTACCCAGAAACCTGTGCGCTTCAGGGGTGGCCCTAGATCTGCTTTTGTCGAACACTGACACACTGTAGACCCTCTGTATTTTAGAGGTCGATCGTAGGTGGAATATCGGCGGATCATGTAAGTCTACTGTATCTTTTCAAAGCTTTTTTTGGAGAGGAGTGGAGAAAGGGCTTCCAGCTCCAGAATGTTTTAAACACTTGCTATTTAGAGCTTGCTAACAGGGGTCCCACCGCTCCCATTTATTTTTTTGCACTCAATGATACTTGATGTTAAACTGCTGCCCAGTCCACAGACCCAAGCATAGGGTGGCTATCTCTCTGGGTATCCATAAAGAAGAGAGCCGTTGTGATGTGTAAATGCACCATTTCACATGTAAAACATCATTGTTCATAAACCAGATAAAGTTCTCTCCCCTATGGAGCCGGCGCTGCAGCCTCGCCCGCTTGCCTGCTTTAGCCCTGACTGTGCAGTTTTGGCCAATGGGGGCGCTCCCGCGGTTAGAGTTCGGCCAATGGGCTGCACTGTAGTGTGTCTGACACGAAATGACCAAGCCGTCCGGCTTCCTCGAGTGACTCCCCGCAGGAGCTGAGAACGGCCTGCATGCAGCCAGCCGCACCTATTCCATCCTCTTTGTGTTTTGTTGATGATGATAACCGGTGATAACCTGTGTGTGCTAAACCAAGCGTAACCCTGTGTGTTCTCCTAACGTCCTCTCTTAACCCGGCCCTGTTCCCGACGGTGCTACCAGGTGCTGGAGTGGGTGTTTTACCGTTTACCGTTAACCCCGTAACCCCCACTGGTAGTACTAACTGTGACAAAGGTACTACCACCTTTCACCTTTAACCTTCACCATGCTTCACTCCCTCCCTGACATTCACTCTCACACAGCCTCAAACAACCGCTCTGTGTCTAGGCCTGCTATTGTGTGTGTGCGTGTGTGGGTGTGTGTGTGTGCGTGTGCGTGTGTGTGTGCGTGTGTGTGTGCATGTGTGTGTGTGTGTGTGTACGCGTGTGTGTGTACGCGCGTGTGTGTACGCGTGTGTGCGTGAGCAATCAAGTCTATCCATCTCTCGTCCTTCTTGCCTGTCCACATTAAAAAAAAGTTCACCTCATTCTCCAGAACAGAATCTTATGACAGTGTCTCACAACATGACCCAGTGTTGAAACAAACTGAGTTTGACACCAGAGCCTCCAGAGTAAACAGTCCGGACAGCTAGAGCCAGACGCCATCTTGCAACCACTAAACATTCCATTCATCCGCGTGACAAGCCCTGATTGGTTAGAATGTAAGGTCAAGTTCAGATCAGTAGCCAATGGGAGAGCTGGACCTCTGGCGTGAGAACTAACCCCCCAGGTCACCTAGCTGTCTATCAAAGTGAGCCCCCGCTGCTAGGCAACAAAGAGCCCAGCTCAATAGGCCTTTGACTGTGGGAGAGTGACAGGGCTCTATGGCTGAGGATGAAAGCTTGTGTGTGTGTGGAGAGGGGGGTTGTGTGTATCTTGAGTGTTGTGCTCTTCTGTTTGTTTTTTTTGTGTCTATCAAAGTTGTGCTCCCCTGTGTGTGTGTGTGTGTGTGTGTGTGTGTGTGTGTGTGTGTGTGTGTGTGTGTGTGTGTGTGTGTGTGTGCGTGCGTGCGCGTGTGCATGCATGCTTGTGTTTGTGTCGTGTATTTGTGTGTATCTGAGTGCCTTTCTGTATGTGACTGTGTGTGTGTGTGCAGGTAAAGAGGACGGTAAGACGTGTAAACGCGTGGCCATCCGCACCACGATCCGAAAAGACGACTGCAGAAGCAACGCACCGGTGAGTGGGATAGAGGGATAGAGGACAGGAGGGAGGGATGAGATGGAGGGAGGGGAAGAAAGGGAGGAGGGAACAACTCAATTCATAAATCAACTACAAAACTGTAGAGTATGATATCTGTATCCCCCCCCCCCCCCCACACACACACACTCTCTCTCTCTCTCTTTCTCAGGTGACTGTGTATTCCTGTGACGGGAAGTGTCCGTCAGCCACCATATTTAACTTCAACATAAACAGTCACGCCCGGTTCTGTAAGTGCTGTAGGGAGAGCGGCCTTCAGACCCGCTCCGTCACCCTCTACTGCTCACGCAACTCCACGCAAGTGGACTACACCTTCCAGGAGCCCCTGGACTGCTCCTGCCAGTGGAACTAGATAGACAAGAGACGGAGAGAGGACGACGAACTGATTGTGGATGTGTGGATCGAGAGAAAGACCGAGAGAAAGACCGAGAGATTGTACAGCACTAATGAATGAGTATTTAAATAGCCATGTCCCGGGTTGTTTGTTCTAGTCTAGAGAGGGTGAGCAAGGAGGTCTTAGCTATGATCAAGGGACAGAGGAAGGGTGTAGACCCCCCCCCACTGCTGAGGTTAAACCAGAGAGATAGCCAAGTCTGCACTTTAGTGTCCATAATCATTCAGTCTGCTGTAGTGACCCAGTTAGAGACCTAGTGCTTTGCACTGATACTGTACACCTCTTGTTCGCTGCTAGGACTATAGACTATCATAGGAGGTAAATAATACCATCAGTTAGTTACAACGAAGGCCAATGTTGCATTATTTTTTTCTATATCAGTGAGTTTTTGGCGTTCTGATTTATATTGATACAATGTCTTAGCACAATACAGGTTTATTCCAACTGTATAGCTTTTTACACAACAATTGTATGTAACTTTTCCCTTAGGGACCTTTTAATCAATTGCTAATGTGATTCTCCATAATCTGTCTATGCGGTTCATAGTATTTGTATATTGAAATGGAATAGCCCAATAAAACACTGAACAGTGTTTCATTGAGTCTGAGTTCGTTTGATGATTTTCCGATCCTTCATTTGGGGGTTTTATATCTTTCCTAGGAACACAGGACACAGGTGACCCAAATGTCTCTCCCATACACTCTTGTGTCCTTTTCTTTCTATGTACACATATACACACACACACACATACACATGCACACACACTCCCTTTCTGATTGCAGCAGGTTACATGCTGATGGCTGTTTGTGTTTCAGTCCTGATGTGTTATAATGATGTAGGAGTCTCCTCTCCTCCCTTCTCTCCCTGACCCCTGAGCCCAGAGGTCTGCAGCTGAAAGCCTCTCCAGAGTTGGACCTCCATCAGTCAATCATTTCTCTCTTTCACATTCTCCACATTCCACATGGGCCAATGCCTCCGCCACACATCCCTCTGCTCTTTGGGGAATTCACACACGGAAACATGCTCACAAATAACACACACACACACACACACACACACTCACTCTCACACAAACAGAGTTCTGCTTTGATCTCTCTGGTGGAACACGCAAAGGATTGATTAGCAATGCATGACCCTGTGAGCAAAAGGCTGAGTGGTTACAACCTAGGAATTAATAGACTGAAACGTGTGTGCGTGTGTGTGTGTGTGTGTGTCTGTGTGTGTGTGTGTGCGTGTGCGTGTGCGCGTGACTGTGTCTGTGTCTGTGTCTGTGCGTGTGTGTGTGTGAGTGATGAGCCCTTAAAAGTCACCTAAGTAGGAATCACTACTCTCTCTCTTTCTCTGTCTCTCCTCAGGAGTCCCACTCTGGAGTGGCTGTGCGCCTTGGTTGTCATGGTGACCTGCTCTTATCCCAACAAAGAGGAAAGGGCGGCAGAGCCAGAACAAATTGGTCCTAATACACACATACACAGACACACGCGCACACACACACACACACACACATACACAGGCACACAGACACACGCACACACACACACACACACACACACATACACACACATACACAGGCACACAGACACACACACACACACACACACACACATACACAGACACATGCACACACACACACACACACACACACACACACACACATACACAGGCACACAGACACACGCACACACACACACACACACACACACACACACACACACACACACACACACACACACACACACAACGCGCGCCTCCGCTTCTCGGAATGATGCCGCGGGACGCCGGCGCCGAGAGCGCGCTAAATTCAAAGATGACTTTTTCGTGCGGTGACTTCAGCTGTTCTGAGAAACACCAGAGAGGCAGGACAGGACAGGACCCCTCCGTCTGCTCCACACTGACGGAACTCTAAGCAGCTACAGCGGATACTTTTAAACGGATTTGCAAACCTGAACTTCACATTTCATCAACTCTCCATAGCGACCTGGAATTCCATGTTTCAGCTTGGGAATCCGCGCAGGTGTTCGCTTTTGTCATCTGTTTATCCGCGCCGCCTATTCCATAAATGCATATTGAATGCGTATGTTTAGTAGATTTTTTTTTTTTTTACCTCTGTGTGCTCTCTGAACGTAACTCGTGTTATGTGACTTGGTGCTTATTTGTTATTAGATATGTTTGATGGACGAGGAGTGTCTGCGGTCTGCGGTCCGCGAGGTGAGATGAAGTGAAACGCGCTGGTCCTGATGGATGGAACGGCGCGTCTGTGGCTGCTGGCGGGGCTATGGCAGGTAAGACCGTACACTTTTCGGGTAACACACATACACACACGCGCGCACACACACACACACACACACACACACACACACAAGCCATTGTGCTTCTTTGGTTGACTAAGACATAGCCAAACAAATCACATGTTATGTAGTTAAACAATAACTCAGGATGTAATCAGCCTACCCAGGTGTAACTGCAGATAAGGTGCATGCAATGGATGAAACAAAGCTTTTCAAATCTAAGAAATTCCAATAACTTGTAACATCATGCCTCCCCCTCCCACTGTCCCTCTCAGGTGGTCAGTCTGTCCTGTCTGCTGCGGTCAGACCCTGTCATGGTTGAAGTTGTGTTTGGTCACTTTCCTTCTGGACAGGGTCCAGAGCTCTACACAGTCACCTGCAGGAGCGCACACAACCACACGGTCAGCCAACCAGCCTGCCAACCCTAACCCTAACAGCCACCACACAACCTCTATAGAACCACATACAAACTAACTCTAACAGAAACCACCAAGCTGATGAGAAAGACTCTGACCTGGTGTTACTGATGAGTCATTAGATGGCATGTATAGGGATGGAATAATATTAGGCAAGGCAAGGCCTTTTTTATTTGTATAGCACATTTCATCAGGGGCAAAGTGCTTTACATATAGCAATGTCTAGAATAGATACATATAGATACATAGATACAGTATATATAAAATAAATAGATCAACGTTTAACAACATAATAAGACAATGAATAAAAAGATTTAGATAAAAGTGTAGTCCTGATATACAGATTGCAGGTACTGCGTCTGTATTTAGCCGCTGTCTTGCGCGATATGGCGTAATGGTAAATGGACTGCACTTATATAGCGCCTTATTCCAAAGCGCTTTACAATGGCCTCTCATTCACCCATTCACACACACATTCACACACCAATGGCGGCAAGCTACCATGCAAGGCGCCGGCCCGCTCATTGGGAGCAATTTGGGGTTCAGTGTCTTGCCCAAGGACACTTCGACATGTGGCCAGCCGGGGGTTCGACCATAACTGCTGCAGAACATAAAGGTTTTTAGCTTAGTTTTAAATGTTTGGGCCTGTTTGATTTCTTCAGGGAGTTTGTTCCAGGAGCATGCAGCAGAGTGACTGAATGCTGCTTTACCGTGTTTTGTTAGAAAGACTGTAGACTGTAATATCCTCAGCAGTAACCAGTTTGTGCTCTTAATGTTATTAATTATATTATAGATACGTTATTCCAATTCTCCCCCCAGGTGTGGCTGGACCCGATAGGTCACTCGGCATGTTCTCCTGACTGCAGGGTACTGCTGCGATTGGCTGAGGACCCGAGAGGATATGACATCATGTTGAGAGCCATCAGAGACAACACCACACTGGAGACTAAGACCTTCCACATCGGTAAAAGGACATGTTGGACACTTTGGGTCGTAACGGGTTGTAACAGATTAGTCTCAAATGTGTTTGTAACTGGTGACGTCTCTCTCCCATCTCCTGTGTGTGGTTGTGTCTGTGTGTGTGTGTGTGTGTGTGTGTGTGTGTGTAGCTCCAGTCCCTCTCTCCTCTCTCCATGTCGAGGGTACGACTACTTCTGTTCTCCTCGCCTGTCGACTCCAGAGAGGACAAACCCTCACGGCCCTCAGAGTACACAGCACACACACACACACTCTCATACAAACCTTGGACACACACCCGTCACACACACACTCCCGGTACACCGTGGGAGGTCTGCAGCCTGGCACGCCCTACAGCATCAGAGGAGAGGTGACCACGTCACTCACACACCTCAACATCACCCTGACGCAGAGACTCAGCCTCGACGTGGAGACAGGTACAACAAACACACACACACACACACACACACACACAACTCAACATTCTAGATCCCCTCCCCCCCAGGCAGACCATAATAAGTTGACCAATCGGTTCTCTAGATCGACTAATTTGACTGAAGTTGACTGTTGACTGTGAGTTCACTAACGACTCTCCCTCTCCAGCCCTGTGTCCTATTGGTTGGCTGGCGAGTGGGAGGAGCTGCTACAGCGTGAGGGAGAGGGGTTTGGGGTGGGTGGGCGCCCAGCGTGCCTGTAGGGGCGTGGCTGGAGGAAGTCACCTGGCCGACCTGAAAAAGCAGGAAGACCTCTTCTTCATCTCCTCTCACCTGCTTACCCAGAACTCCCTGCTGCTGCTGTGGACGGCACTCAACGACCTGCAGGTAGCACACTTCAGACCCCTCCTCACCCAGACACACACACACACACACTTCAGACCCCTCCTCACCCAGACACACACACACACACACTTCAGACCCCTCCTCACCCAGACACACACACACACACACACACTTCAGCCCCCTACTCACCTAGACCAGCGTTTCTCAACCTTTTTTCAGTCACGGCACCCTTCAAAAGTCGATAAAATCTCAAGGCACCCCAGTCTAAAATATAGCTATTCAAAAACGACACTGCATCACCCAGACAGCCCCATACACACACACACACACACACACACACACACACACACACACACACACACACTCAGCGGCTATTGATACAAATAAAAGTTGTATTATTTTTATTATTATTGAGAGAGAGAGGAGGGAGTGAAAAAGGCAAGTGTGCATCAAAGGCATCAGGCACGTAACCGTGCTGTATAAACATGACACAGTGACCGAACAAACGCGGGAATTTATGGAACACATTCATTTTCATATTCCCACATTTGATTGGAAACACCTATCCAGTCCATTCAACGTAAACACCGGGGATGCAGAGTTATTAAGCCAGAAAATGCGTCTCTCTCTCCCGCTGCGCGCATCCTTGTCTGGATGTATTAAATTCATTGCATGAAAACGAAACTGTGCGTTATTTCCCGAACTTTCCAACCCTGCTTAGCTTCCGAAGTCGGACGAGAGAATAATGTCACCGATCATCCATATAGAACAACCACCTCCACACGCTGCCGGCGAGCGAGACTGCCCTGCCCGATCGGACCCTTTTTCGGGAGCGGGGAACATAGGATATCCGGTATTGACATTGTGACATGGGAAAGGGGCGCGCGAGACAGATTTTGATGATGTATTGCATTTATTTATTTATAGATTTATTCATTCATTCATATGAACGTCAGAATATAGAATTATTTGACGGCACCCCTGAAGATGCCAGGCGGCGCCCCAGTGTGCCGCGGCACCCCGGTTGAGAAACGCTGACCTAGACACACACACACACCACCTGCAGGTGACACACTTCAGACCCCCCCTCACCCAGACACACACACACCATCTGAGAATGTCAAGTTATAATGTCTCTGAGATGACATTATTGCGTTATTATTACTTTATTATTGTATTGATGATTTATTGATTGTTGTTGTACTAGGTGCTTAGATTCAAAAAGCATTTCACCATATCACTTGGGGCTGTATTCAATGTACATGACCAATACAATTTGAGAGATCAGCTATGGTACTCAGGAACACATCATTCAAGACCACCTGATTTGAGAGGCTACTACGATGGTCTCGACGACTTCTAGGCGATAATCTGGGAAGCTGTAATGGTATGAGTGTGTCGGTGAGAAATAGGCTATGTTGGCATTCATGCTGTTGACTTTATAAACACAAAACGCTTCGAGGCAGCGCAGGGTTGACTCCTTAAAAGGGAGGTGTGTTTGTGTATCATCTAACAAGGTGATGACTCGTCAATTCTTACACTTGGTTGTTTGCTGACATGCCCTTTCCTAGGCCCAAGAAGTAATTACACTTAACGGACTACAAATTATACTTAACGGACTACAAATGTGTCTCTTCCTTATGTCTCTCTACAGGAAGAGGGCCAGCCCCGTTGGTCTGATGGATCCGGCTACAACCTGACAAGTGCTGTGACGTCATCACTGCCAGCCAATCAGACCGACTGCTTTGCCCTTCAGAGGAACGCGACGGGGGCAGGCTACTTCCTGACTCCGTTCTTCTGTCACATCCCCTTACCTTATGTCTGCCATTACCAGAGTAAATACCCACCTTAATACACCTGGATTACCCAGACCCTGACTTTTACCCCTGTGCAGGGTCATACCATCCATCCTGTGTTGGACTGTACCATTCTCTGTTTGGTGTGATCTCATTTACTCACGCTCTACTGGCGCCTAACCATCTAAACGCATCTTCCTCTCTCTCTTTCTGTGTTTCCCTACCTCTCTATCTCAGTCCCTCCGGTCTCTCCCTCGTTTTTGTTTGACCTGACGGAGGTGACGGTGAGAGAGGCGGAGCTTCGCTGGAGTGACCTCTCACCCCTAAACTCCACCCACCACCCTGCCCCTCAGCTCTACGTCCTATACGAAGAGGAGGGAGAGAGAGAGAAGGACCGGAGAGAGGCGGAGGGGAGCTTACACGTGGTGGAGAGAGAGGGGGAGGAGGGGAGAGAGGGTCGGAGGAGCAGACGTCTTCCGGTGGCCCTCTCAGCCAGAGGGGTGACGGTCACTGGTCTGTCTCCAGGGAAGGTCTACTCTCTCTCCTTCAGAGCCTGGCAGCCCGCTGGGGCCTCCTGGAGCCTGGGAGTGATACACACTGCACTTACCAGTGAGAACTATTGATTACTTTAGTATGTTGTTCTGAACTATCATCTCAGCATATCCACACAAAACGTCAAGGTGTTACCTATCAAGTGGCATCCTGCTTTTGCATCAGATTTTTTATGTTATAAGCAGTTTAGTTTGGGTCTGTTTTTTAGCCCGAAATTTGTCAAATAGGGAATTCAGAAGAAGAGGTTAAGAGTGTGTGTTGGTTTTACTGTGCAGTACAAGGTGTCTGTGTTGCCCAGAGTGATGTTGACAGATGTTGTATTGGATGCCTCCTCACAGGGCCCCTCCCTCCACAGAACGTCACCATCGGCAATGTTACAGCCGATCAGATCATCGTTCAATGGATGCTCCCGGATTCCCAGGATGCAGTGCGATGGGGGTACGCGCTGCGCTGTGTGGACATGTCTTCCGGGCAGGAGAGGAGAGTGGGAGTGGCCAACAGCTCAAGATCAGCTGTGATTGGTGGGCTGGAGTCGTACAGGAAGTACAGGGTTGGAGTTCACTCAGTGACAGAGCGCGGGGTGGAGAGCTGTGGAGAGGAGCTGTTGATAGTACACACTGGTGAGAGAGATGTGTGTGTGTGTGTTTTTTGTTTTGTTGATGTACTAAAAGTAGAGGTGTAACGGTACACAAAAATCACGGTTCGGTACCTGCCTAAGTTTTTAAGTCACGGTTCGGTATGTTTTCCGTACAGCGGGGTAAAAAGAAACACAAAACATAAAATTGCGTTATTATCATTATTATTATTAACCAATGGTTTACTGAACAAACTATGAGTCTTTCTTTCTTGAATAAAAAAAGTCTGTCAATACCGCTGCAACCTACTAATAGTTACAACCTACAAAAGTTACATTTTCTGAAAAGTAAATCAAAATAAATATTCTCTCAAATAAATACAAAATATAATAAAATAAATATCAATTTAGGTGCAGCATTTAGAAAATTAACTGTACTTGAACTGTGCTGTACTGTTCACATGAGCAGCTTTCAGCTTCACATTAGGACTTACCAGCTTGTATTCAATGTATTTTCTTTCTTTTTTCTGTTTAAAACCTGTGTTCTCGACAACGGAGTATGGTCGCATGTTCGCTGCTATAAAAAAACCTAGGGCGTTTGTTATTGCTTTGGCCAGGGGTCGCCTATCACTAGTGCCATTCGCGTGAACACACATTCGCTTCTTCTCAATGCTGCTTATTTTCATTTAGTTCGATGCAATCGTATATTTTAGGTTTCAAGTTTTAAGACGAACACATCACAATGCGAACCTCAGAATGGCACTAGTGATAGGCGACCCATAATGTACCCTATAACATCCACAATAATGAACTATCACTCTCTCCTTGCCAACTACGCCTCCTCGGCATCAGCTGCTAAAACATCCTACTATCATTCAAAAATACATTCTTCTGCCTCTAATCCTAGAAAACTGTTCTCCACTTTCTCTTCACTCCTTAATCCACCTCCTCCCCCTCCTCCTTCCTCCCTGTCCGCCGATGACTTTGTCACCTACTTTGAAAAAAAGGTGGACGACATCAGCAGCACCTTTCTCCCCCCACCGCTCCCTCCTCCCACTAACAATGCTAACACTGTTCCCACTAACAATGCTAACACCCCTTCCAAACTCTCCCCTCGACACTCGATCTCTGGATTGTCATCTTTTTCCCCCCTCTCCCCCGATGAGATTCTCACACTTATCACATCAAAGCGGGCAACCACATGCCCTCTTGACCCCATCCCCTCCCCCCTTCTCCAATCCATTTCCGCCGACATCCTTCCTTACCTTACCACCCTAATCAACTCCTCCCTATCCACTGGATCTGTCCCAGCGGCCTTCAAAATAGCCAGAGTCAAGCCTCTCCTCAAGAAACCTACCCTTGACCCATCATCTGTCCACAATTACAGACCTGTATCCCTTCTCTCCTTCCCTTCCAAAACCCTTGAACGCGCGGCATCTAAACAACTGACTGACTATCTCCGGAAGATGGATCACTTAGACCCCCACCAATCCGGCTTCAAGGCTGGGCATTCCACTGAGACTGCGCTCCTTGCTGTCACGGAAGCCCTCCACTCTGCCCAAGCTTCCTCCCTCTCCTCTGTTCTCATTCTCCTTCGACACAGTCAATCACCAGATCCTTCTCTCCATCCTCTCAGACCTGGGCATCTCTGGCACCGCACACTCCTGGTTTTCTTCCTACCTGGCGGGCCGCTCCTACCAGGTGACCTGGAGCAGTGGCGCCGGCAGGATTCGATTTCATAGTACGCACAGAAACGTAGCAAAACTTTGCAGACTAGCCTACAATATAGGTTGGATGGTTGTATCACCTATAACCCGCTCTACACAGAGCGCAGCAACACAAACTATAAAACATATGGGACATGTATGTTGACATGTAAGACAAAATCTTCCAAAAATGTATTTTTTAATGGTGATTAAGTCGAGCAACGCTGGCAGAACCCCGTTTTCGCACGTTCTATTATTACCAGTGGGTGGACACCCTACATCCTTACGAGGACGAGGTAGCAGGCCTAGCTACACAGCTAGCTACCGTAGGGGGCTCGTCACCGTGTAACTGTTGTTTATTATATCGAGTGAGTACTTCAAAACAGTTGGTGTTATGAAAAAATAAATAATAATAATAATATTGTTGACACAATAATGTTTCACTTTCCAACCCCTTTGAGTCAGCGGGTGGTTCCATAATGCAGCCAGCTCCCTATGTCCACGTGAGGCAATGTCCGTTGCCATGGGAACATGAATGCTGTTTCCTGATAGGCTGAAGACGTTCCATAGAATCTGGACGTTCTGCTGCAACTGAACACGTAAAAACTTAGGCAGGTAGTTGAATGAAAATGATTTGAGCGCCAGAAATCAAGATCAAATTAGTCAGTGACAAGTCAAATCAAATCAAATGTATTTACAGTAGTGACCGTGACGTAAACACCAATCATTGGCCTTTATGTAATGTTTCAAACTAACGGGTTGAGTGATTGGCTGAACGCAACGTGAAAGAGTTGCGTTAAGCACGTTTATTACAGGAAAAAAAAACTTTAAAAAAATGTGTACGCACAGTGCGTACAGGATTCCGGCTGCCGGCGCCACTGACCTGGAGAGAATCGCTATCTTCTCCATGAACCCTCTCCACTGGAGTTCCCCAGGGTTCCGTCCTAGGGCCCCTACTCTTCTCCCTCTACACCAAGTCTCTTGGCTCGGTAATCTCTTCACATGGGCTCTCCTACCACAGCTACGCAGACGACACTCAACTCTTCCTGTCCTTCCCCCCGTCTGATGTACACGTGGCAACCCGTATCTCAGCATGTCTCGCTGACATTTCAACTTGGATGGCTGACCACCATCTCAAGCTCAATCTTAACAAGACCGAGCTCCTCTTCATCCCCGGGAAAGCCTGCCCTCTCCAAGACTTCTCCATCACAGTGGAGAACTCTACTGTAACCCCCTCCCTGACAGCCAAGAACCTTGGAGTGATCCTGGATAACCGACTATCCTGTGCGGAGAACATTGCAGCAACGGCTCGCTCCTGCAGATTCTTCCTCTACAACATCAGAAGGATACGACCATTCCTTACCAGAGAGGCAGCGCAACTCTTGACCCAGGCACTGGTCATCTCCCGCCTGGATTACTGCAATGTACTCCTGGCTGGGCTCCCCGCTTCAGCCATTAGACCTCTGCAGCTCATCCAGAATGCTGCTGCCCGGCTGGTATTCAACCTCCCCAAATACTCGCATGTCACCCCTCTCCTTCGCACCCTGCACTGGCTCCCGATAGCAGCTCGCATCAGATTCAAGACCCTGGTGCTTGCATACCAGGCAGCTAAAGGGACAGCCCCTGCCTACCTGAAGGAAATGGTAACCCCCCAAACCCCTGCCCGCTCACTCCGCTCCTCCACCTCGGCTGGCCGACTGGCCCCACCTCCTCTACACAGCAGTCGGGCTGCCCGATCACGTCTCTTCACAACACTGGCTCCCCGCTGGTGGAATGAGCTCCCCACGGCTGTCAGTACGGCAGAGTCACTACCCATCTTCCGTCGTAGACTGAAGACCCATCTCTTCAGGTTACATCTTAACTGCTCCTCCTGAGACATCTTCTGACCCTCACCACTACGTCTCCTAAAGACACCCGCTTTCCCCTCTACTGTGTCCCTAAGAACTTCTATTGCCCCCCTTGTACTGTTTCTCAGTTTCTCCAGTAATATAAAAAATAAATTAAAAAAAAGTTTTAGTAGAAGGCGATAATAGGGAGAAGGTTTTTCCGTGTCAGTGGCCCTGGGCCCGAGCTAGATTACTCTTCCTGCAACGAATGGTGGACTGCTGATTCAAATGTATTGATTGTAAGTCGCTAAAAGTTCTGCACACACTGCACACACTGCACACACTAAAAAGTTCTGTACATGCAGTGGTTAAAACAAACAATGCTGCATTCCTTCGGTACACAGGCGTACCGAACCGAAAGACACATACCGAAAGTTTTCTAGTAGGTGTACCTTTACACCCCTAACTAAAAGCTAATTTCCATATCAACCGTGTGTGTGAAGATATTCTGGTCTGTGTCGCTCTTAGCGGTGAGCCCTCCCAGTCGAGTGTCGGTGTCGAGCGGAGGGGGGAATCTGACGGCCTGCTGGACCACCCCGCCCGGTGAACGGCCTGATGGGTATTATGTCAAGCACTGCTCCCTTGGCCGTGCTAGTCCCAGTGCGCTCTGGATCAATGAATCTTGTCCCAGTGCACTCTGGGTAAATGAGTCTGTGTGTGTAGTTGTGGGCGTGGCCACTCCAGGGCAGACCTACGGGGTGGAGGTGGTGTCGTTGAGGGGAGAGAGCAGGAGCCAGGAGACCAGCGCTCTGCACACTGCAGGTCAGAGAGACAACACCATGGACAGTGTTTGTGTCTGTGTGTGACTCTTGAATAGCGCTTATCAGAATTGACCTATCGCTAAGCCACGCCCCCTTTGAAAACTCGGACAAACAAACAACGCTTCACTGACAGTGACTGACTGACCGACCGTGACTGAATGACATTCAATGACTTACAATGGCGGGAGTTGGCAAATTTCTGATTTCTGATTTACCTCAGCAAGTAATAGACATGTTTTTTTTAAAGATGACAAGAATATTCCGTCTAGAAGCTTTTCACCATCAGATATTAGCGAGTTGTTTGTCCGAGTTTTCTGCCTGTCGTGACTTTTGCTGTGATATGATTGGACAATTTCTATTTTGGGGCGTGGCTTAGCGATAGGTCCATTGTATTAACTCGTGGATACCTTTGTGTGTTTGTGGGTGTGTGTGTGTGTGTGTGTGTGTGTGTGTGTGTGTGTGTGTGTGCGTGTGCATGTGC
>NC_137679.1:18402035-18412035 GCF_963989245.1 Nansenia antarctica | reverse complement strand
TCACCCAATTTGGTAGCCAATTTAACCCAACTTAGCATCCAATTATCCCCTGCCTATTGCATGGGATCCGCCGCACGACCCCGTGGCCGGCAGTCCCAGAGGAGGGCGCCAGGCAGACTAGGCTGACTGGCTCCTCGAGCCCAGTACCGTTATTCCGGCACCCAGGGGGCGGTGTTGCGCGACGGATCCTAGTCCAGAAATACTCCTATACCCCCCTCGGAAGCGGCCGGCCAATATGCCGCTTCCCGTGTGCCTCGGCCATATCTGGATCTGGCGAGCCGGGATACGAACCCCGGCCCCGGTGGGCAGCATGCACTAGCGGCCAGTGTGTAGACCGCTACACCACCGCGGGGCGAGGGGAACAATAACATTAACCTGCCAGGGCATGCACCACAGTCAGCACAGACCGCACGCTTGCCATCACCGAAGCAGACATGCGCAGACATGCGCCGACATGCGCAGACAGCTCAGACACGTCAACATCCACAAAGTGCCTGGGCCAGAGGGCATCCCAGGCTGGGTGCTCAAACTGTACGCGCCACAGCTGGCTGGCGTGTTCACGCACATACTCAATCTCTCCCTCTCCACAGGTGTAGTTCCCTCCTGCTTCAAGTCAGCCATCATTGTCCCTATGCCGAAAAAGAGCACGGTAACATACCTAAATGACCGTCGCCCTGTAGCTCTCACTTCCGAAGTGTGCAAATGCTGTGAGAGGCTGGTCAAAGAGCTGGTCTGTGACTCGCTATCACCCGAATTGGACCCCCACCATTTGCCCTATCAACAAAACAGATCCACCGGCGACACCATTGCCACTGTTCTCCACACCACCCTCACCCACCTGGACAAGAGGAACTCCTGTGTGAGGATGCTGTTCGTAGACTGCAGTTCAGCATTCAACACCATAGTCCCCTCCAGGCTCGACACCAAGCTCAGAGACCTAGGCCTTAACCCCGGCCTATGCAACTGGATCTTGTATAGTAGATCTTGTATCAGTACAGCCAGAAAAACAACCTCTCTCTCAACACTCACAAGACCAAGGAGCTGGTGGTTGACTTCGGGAGGAAATGGTCGGGAACAGGACCCCATTAACGGGTCAGCCGTAAAGAGGTTCAGCAGTTTTAAGTTCCTTGGCGTCCATATCTCTGATGAGTAAAAAAGGTGGTGAAAAAGGCACAACAGCGCCTCTTTCGCGTTTGGCATGGAGTCGAAGACTCTGCGGGCCTTCTACAGAGGCACAACCGAGAGTATATTGACTGGGTGCATCACTGCCTGGCATGGCAACTGCACTGCACGCAACCGCAAAGCGCTACAGAGGGTGGTACGGACAGCCGAGTGCATCACTGGATGTAAGCTTCCCTCCATCCAGGATATACGACAAACGGTGTGTCAGCAAAGCCCGAAGGATCATCAAAGACCTCAGCCACCCCGACCACAGCCTGTTCGAACCGATGCCATCCAAGAGGCAAGGCCTCTTCTGGAGCCTCAGGGCCAAAACTCAGAGGCTAACCAACAGCTACTTCCCCCAGGCCATCAGGCTCATGAACAAGCCCACTGTAGACAATTGACTATCTTCCCCAAGCACACCCCATGTATACAGACTACCTAAACCTTACTACTGAACTATCTATCACTAATGGCACCACTAGTGTATCCTGTCTTACCTGTACTATTGTCACCTTTATATTGTATTATGCCTATTATTTTTTGTCACTTATGTCTTGTACTACTGTCACTTTTTTTACGCTTGAATTATTATTGCCTTATGTCTTGTGCTGCAATTCAATGTCAGGAACCGAAGCCTAAGAATTTTTACTTGAAACTTGAGGTGGGGCAATGCCAATGCCATGCAAGATTGTTGTTATATAAAATACATGTTGCGACAACGTTATCTGAATGTTGTGGCAACATGTATTTTATATTTAATACAAAATAGTGATTCAATGGTGCAATTGGTGTGTATCAGTGGCGGCTGGTGATAACATTTTTGGGTGGGGCACAGGTTATGGAGGCATGCTCCACGGGGAAGAATATCAACTTTAAAATCTGGATTTACAGTCGATTTTAGCATGAGAATATATATATAACTTAATTATTTTTATATATAACTTATTAAAGGGCAAACTGCAAACACAACAAAAATATAATGCACAACAACTGACAAATCAACTGGAATAGTCTTTGTTAGCAGAGTAGACCTAATGTTAACAGAATGGACTTATACCCTTTGTCTATCTGTGCAGCGGTAAGGTGAATAATTCTAGCAGTACTGTCCAGACAGTTGTCTTGTTTAGCCATTCAACTAGGCATTATTTATTCAATGGAGAAAGATATGGAACACAATGCAATTGTGATAATAAATGTGTTCTTTGTTACTTCTTTAATTAAATTAAAGTGTACCTTTCTATTATCATACAATATTTCCTTGAACATGTAAACTCTATAATCATACAGTTGTCTTTCTATTAGTTGTCTCTGTCATACTGAACTGTTTGTTATCATCCTGAACTATCTCTGTTGCTCACCTCACCTCAGTTCTGTCTCTATTGCTCTCCTCTCCTGTTGTCTGTCTCTCTGTTGCTCTCCTCTCCTGTTGTCTGTCCGAATATCGGTTGTTAAGTCGCGACGTGTTTCCGGGTCCAAAGTTGGCTGAGGCGCTGTCTTCGAAATGCAGCAATAATAATAATAATAAATTATATGTATATAGCGCTTTTCCGAGGCTCAAATACCCTGACAATATGGGGAAAACGGGAAAGTGCTGTGTCCCTTGTTGTATGAATAGATCCGAGTCTAAAAAACGATTAAACTGTCATTCTACCGCTGTAGTACACTGGTATTCTGGTGCGGAGAATTTCTGGTTTGGACCCGGAAATTGCAAAACATCACGTTTGACGTCAGACTTAACAACCGGATATTCAGGGCTCTCAAGTCTCACGCATTTTTTTTTTTTACTACCCCTAGTGGTAGTGGCCCTAGGCTGCAGCCTAGGTAAGCCTATAATCTGCGCATGCTCGGGGCGCATTTTTTGCGCCCCGACCGAGAAATAGGAGACAGACAATTGGAGCGCTGCTACAACTCACTTGTAGGCCAAAAGTATTTGGACTGCCATAGACTGCCATTCGGCCGGCGTCCCCGACTCTCTACCCTATGTATTTTCACAGTGAATTTTACACATTTCACACACAGATAACATGTTTATTGTATTGGAGGATTTTTAATGAATGCTGATAGGCGCCGACAGAATATCAGCCGCATTTTATGAATAAACAATGTTTATTTTTAAAAAACTTTTACAAGTAGCAACTAGGAAGTGGGGGCGCTTTGGAAGGTGGGGGCGGCGCCCTAGCGCCCTCTATTGGCCAGCCGCCACTGGTGTGTATAAATACAGTGGAGTGCAAAAATGTGGGCACCCCTAGTCAAACTGCCTTTTACAATTAATATCTAAGTGAAAAGAAACAAACCTAATCTCTAAATGGTACAAAGTTAAACATGACACATTTCATCACATTTTAAAGCAAGATACATTTTTATTTTTTAACTTTTTACAGTTTCGAAATAATAAAATAAGGAACAAGGCCTTGTGCAAACTTTTGGGAACCCTGTCAGCTAGTACTTTGTAACTCCTCCTTGCAAATAAGAGCTTGCAAATGTTTCCTGTAGCCAGCTAAGAGTCTTTCAATTCTTGTTTTGGGAATGTTTCCCCATTCTTCCTGGCAGAACACCTCTAGCTCAGAAATATTCTTCGGCCATCTTGCATGCATGGCATGTTTGAGATCTCTCCACAGATGTTCAATAATATTCTAATATTTAAAGTCTGGGGACTGTGATGGCCATTCCAAAACCTTCAGCTGTCGTTCCTGGAGGTACTTTCTTGGGGGTTGATTTTGAGGTATGCTTCGGGTCATTGTCTTGCTGGAATACCCAACCTCTCTTCAACTTCAATTTCTGGACTGACCCTCGAACAATAGCCTCTAGAATGTCTTGATATTTGGTGGAATCCATTCTTCCTTCCACTCGCACAATATTGCCTGTGCCCCCAGCTGCTACACGATCCCAAAGCTTCAGGTTTCTCAAGGTTTTCTTTTGCATACTTCAGATGCTTAATCTTGTGTTGAGGTCATAGGAAAGGCTTCTTTCTAGCAACTCTGCCATGTAGTGCAGTGATGTGAGTATTTCTCACCAGATCTCGGGCCATTCTATCTGAATGTCTTTTGGGTCTTCCAGACCTTGCCTTGACTTCAATTGTTCCATTTATTTTCCATTTTCTGATGATGTTTCTGACAGTGGAAATGGGTAGTTTGAAACTTTGCAAGAGTTTTTTGTAGCCTTCTCCTTTATGGTGGAAGTGAACTATCTTGATTCTGACATCCTTGGACAACTGTTTAGAGGAACCCATGGTTTTTAACACCCTGGAATTAAATTCACCTGACTCATTGAAGCCCTAACGAGTAAATCACCTTAGTCTGGGCCTTAGTAATGATTTTCTCAAAAGGTAACAAAGAAGAATCCAAAAGGGTTCTTTTTGCACAGGGCCCTTTTCCTTTTTTTTTTTAACTCTGAAAAATAAAAATAATCCTTGCTTTAAAATGTGCAGAAAGGTGTCATGTTTAACTTAATGTTTAACACTACAACAGCCGTGCCTATTTTACCTACTAGTAGAGCCGCCTTGGGGGTCAAATAGACCCCCTTTGTAAATCTGCTATTTACACACAGAGATCACTAGAGGGCGCTTCGTTTTTTTAGCCTGCCTCCTACACAGAAAAACTGCAAAACAGCTTTATACTAGCTTATCCTGAAGTGATTTAGAAAATGTAAGGATACTGGGTGGTAGAACGCACATATCTAGGAAAAGTCATGAAAGGAGGGTCCTGAAATTTGATTGAGTGCAAAGATAGATTTTCTTTTTACTCACAGGGGTCAATGTGACCCTTCACAGCTCTTCTAGTGTTAAACCAGGGGTGCCCAAATTTTCAACATGTCTCTTGTGTGTGTGGGTGTGTGTGTTCTCGCGCTATGGACTGGGCTCCATGTCCTATCTCTCTCTGTCAGGCAGTGCAGCACTCTGCCCCATCGTTGCTAGGGGAACGTGAGCGTGATTGATATAGGCAGGCCTCATCGAGAGGCTCGCTCACGCAAAGAACCGCCCGTTAAGTGTAACTGGTAACATTGTTCTGGTGCCAGTAAAGCGAGAGTTAAAATGGATGCCAATGCCTCGACCTGCGTTCTTGGGTTGCTCTCTCATTCAGTGTGTCATTATGGCAAACATAATACAGTCCATCGACCATGGCCTGGTTCTATTATTCCACACGTGTTTACAACAATCATCAAATACAAAAGTATCGTGACATAAAAGAAAACATGATCATCACTATTCTTCAGTTGATCCCAACACACTGACATTTGATGGTTTAGTTGTGTTCCCAGTTTCTCCCGAGATTGCGCCAAAGGGTGTGCTTTGCATATCACAATAGACTCTGTATGGGAGAGAAGCCTACTCAGTGTATCTTGGCCGTCCTGCAGATTGGTGATAAGGTAGCGTCTTGCTTTTCATAAAGGACAGGGGGTAGAGGCCTTGCAAAGGTTCAGGCCATACACAAGGTCTCTGTCTGATACATTCTTCCCATCAGGGGAAACATCCAGGAAGGCCTCTTGGTGTAGAAACAACAGCACATTCACACTGCACAGTTACACTCTTGTCCTGGTGTAACACACTCTCACACACACACACACACACACACACACACACACACACTCACACACACACACACAAATACCTGTACTCATCACACACACACACACACACACACTCACACACACACTCACTCACTCACTCACACACACACTCACACTCATGCACACACACACGCACACACACACACACACACACACAAACTCACACACACACACACACACACACACACACACACACACACACACAGTCTGTCACTCCGACACACACAAAGAGATAACACCAAACCCAGGATTATTGAATTATTGATGCTAATTGCTTGAGATGATACGAGGCTCACGTTGATTTGTGTGTTTTGTTGTCTAGTCCCCGGAACCCCACAGGAAGTGATGCTGATCGAACAGGAAGTGACCTCTATGTTTGTGAACTGGAGACCACCGCCTGGGGAGGTGGAAGGGTTCAAGGTTTGTCCAGTCAAGGTTGGCCACGCTGACTAACCACCCGTTAGCTGATAGCACGCACGCTAACATCAGTGTTAACATCAGCGTCAGCTGTCTCAGTTTACAGCTACAGAATAAGCTCTTTATACACCTTCCACGTAAACGCACACACACATACACACACACACACACACACACACACGTATGCGTACACACACTCCTCACAGAATGGGTTCTTTATTAGAGGAAGCAGGCTACCTGGGTCAGGTTCCACACTCACCTGTGGACTCTCAGCGAACACACTCGCTCGCTGGTTACCTAGCAACCATCGTCAGTGCAGTAAGGCTTTGGTTACTCACCCTTTAAAGATGTATGACCCCCCAGAGCCATGGCCAGGAAGAATGACCAAGCACTATTCACAAACACACAGACACAGACACACACACACACACACACACACACATTCTTACGGTAAGGAACACATAGTAGATGATGATGACAGAGTTGCTTGAAGTTCGTATAAGGGGTTGTACCGATGACTCATGCAACAAGTTCACCTAATGTGCCTGTGTGTGTGTGTGTGTGTGTGTGTGTGTGTTCTCCCCAGCTGATGTTTGGCCTGTCAGGGGACAGAAGGTCCTGGCGTGAGGTGGTTGTCCGTGGTAACAGTTTTGGGATGGAGGAGTTGACCCCAGGGTCAGAATATGACCTCATCATTCAGACCCTGTTGGGCTCAGACAGCAGCGAACCTGTCATCAGAGTGTTCCACACACGTAAGACCCAAATACCTGTACTCATCACACACACACACACACACACACACACACACACACACACACACACACACACACACAGGGGAAGTTTCCTCCCAAAATATTTGTCTTTCATCATGATATTCTGTACTCATCACATTCACACACACACACACACACACACACACACACACACACACACACACACACACACACACAGGGGAGGTTACCTCCCGAAATATTTGTCTTTCATCATGATATTCTGTGTGTGTGTGTGTGTGTGTGTGTGTGTGTGTGTGTGTGTGTTGCAGGTCCAACCGGTGTGTGCTCCCTCTCTCTGCTCCACGTTAACTCTTCCTCTGCTCTGGTGAGGTGGGACAACACGGTGGTCGGCCACTTTGACTTCCACAGAGTGACCGTGGCCAACGGCTCAGACACACACACGCTGACAGTCTCCAAGGGCACGCAGGTCGCTATGGTGACCGGACTGAGGGACGGCTGTAGCTACAACGTGAGCGTGGAGCGAGTCAGCCAAGGGGTCGCTGGGACGGCAGCCTCCCTGACCGTCACCACAGGTACGCGACCGCAAATGGACCACACCCCCACCGCCGACCACATGACTATTTCTCTATCCCTTTCTTTTCGGCCTCATCCTCTCCTCTCTCTCTCTCTCCACCCCCCCCTCCCTCAGTGCCAGGCCGCGTACAGGATGTGTGTGTGGTGAGTGTGTCGGAGCGAGCGTTCTCTCTGCGGTGGAAGCAGGCGGACGGGTGTGTGGAGAAGTACCTCGTCAACCTACTGCCCAACCAGGGAACTGTCACTCTGTACCCCACACACACCGGACACGTACAGGTAAAACACACACACACCGGACACGTACAGGTAAAGAGAGAGAGAGAGAGAGAGAGAGAGAGAGAACGAGAGGGAGAGAAGACAGAGAGAGGGAGAGAAGACAGAGAGAGGGAGAGAGAGAGAGAGAGCGAGAGAGAGAGAGAACGAGAGGGAGAGAAGACAGAGAGAGGGAGAGAAGACAGAGAGAGAGAGAGAGAGAGAGAGAGTATTAAGGAGAGGGAGAATTACTCGTCATCACTTATTCAAGACTGTCAATAGAGAAGTCATAGATAGAGAGAGAGATAGTAGATAGATAGATAGATAGATTTTTGGGCCGCACAATTGCTACTCTGTGTTGCTACTCTGCCACTGTACTCTCACACACATGGAAGTCATTACACAGTTGATGTTATCAGCTCCCAGGGAGAAAGGAGGAGTAAACCTGCTACAGTAGACTTCTAATAATACTACTGAGTTATGGAGCTGAAGACACACACACACACACGCACACATACACATACACACACACACTCCTCCCCTTCTCCCATGCCCAGCCCCATACCGACTCTTACCGGCTGCCAGGTGTCAGATACCCCCCCAAACGTAACCTTACACACACACACACACACACACACACACACACACGGCACACGGGTGGAGGAATTGAGCTCATTATTTATTAGGTAGGCCTCCTGAGCTCAACTCTGAATCATTCATTTGCTGAAGCTGCTCTCCCTGGAGAGAAAGAGACAGAGGAAGAGAGTTAGCTTGGTGCTAACGCAGGAACCCCAACGCCTCGCCACCGACTTACCCTACCTGGATAACCCCTAACCACAGGACGACACCAGGGCAACCATAGCACCATTCACTGTGACCTAACCCTTTGGCTTGCCACGGCTAACCCGCTAACACTGGTGGTTTCAGCTCTATTCCCCCCACTGGACTAACCTAGAGCGCTAACCTGTCATCGCTAAAAACTGGACACAACTACCATTGGCCCTGGCCTCCCTAACCCTCGCCTGCCTGCTGCGTTTAACCTCGGCTTAACTCTGCTACCACGGCTAACTGGCTAACGCCAGCATGGCCCTGTCTCTGGTCCTGCTCCTTGCCCTCTGCCTCGAACAGACACATTCACAGGTAAGACAGTTCAATGCCCAACCCATACATACACACACACACACACACACACACACACACACACACACACACACACACACACACACATATATACACACATGCACATATACACAAACACACACACACACACTCATATTCACCAGCAGATAGACCTGCTCTCTCCTTAACACATACACAGCTTCTGAGTGAAATGAGTGAAAATGCTATATACTGTATTTTTTACTTGAGCGTTATTTTGGATGGATATGGTTCTGGTTCTGGTTTTGGACTAGGTTGTGAAGGAGGCAGGTTGTTGCAGGGTTCAGGTAACACTGAGGCTCCTAGACATGCTAAGCCTATTATAACCCTGTGACTGCGTCCTGCTGACAGAGTGGTTGTGTTGTGGTCTCTTCCAGGCAGACGTGGTCAGTGTGAGCCCTGGCACAGAGTACTCGGTCAGCGTGTCTGCAGCCTCCTCCTCCAACATCAGCCCTCCCGTCAGCCGCATAATCAACATTAACGAATCTGGTGAGATTCACACACACGCACGCACGCGCCCACACACACACACACACACACACACACACACACACACACACACACACACACACACACACACACACACACACACATACTCTCTCTCTCTCTCTCTCTCACTCTCACACACACAGTGCTTTTCCCTTTACTGTTCTGAAAAGACTGAATAGTCAGCAGGGATAGGAGGAGTGAGGGGAAGGAGCTATTATTATTATTATTATTCGTTTATTTGATAGGGACAGCACATGTTAATGAACATCAAGTACAAAAAATACAAAATGTAAACATGCCGGATTGTAGCAGAAATGCTCATTTACACCCGTAGTCCGTAAGCAAGAGACAGCAAAAATCGTTCAAATAATTAGCCTGCTTAAGATAAAAGTGACAATCAATAATAAAAGCAAGAAACAAGTTACATAAACAAATGTTTAGATTGTGCACTAAATCAGAGCTAGGGGGAAAGGTGGCAAGGGGTTAGGATAGGAGGTGTGAGGGGGAAGGATATGGAGAGAAATGGCCGCTGGTACCGGTGACTCTTTTAACACAGCTACAGAGTGAGATGCATCTTGCACCTTAAGCTGGTTGCCAACCGCCAATCAAATAAAAAGAAGAAGAAGAAGAGATGCATCTTGGGTAAT
>NC_137679.1:18387035-18397035 GCF_963989245.1 Nansenia antarctica | reverse complement strand
ATGTGTTCGAGGTGTCGGCTTTCACCTCCGATGGAGAAGGACAGATCGCCTCCACCATGGCCCGCATGCCAGAGTCAGGTACATGCAGGGTTCCCACTGGTCCTTGAAATCCTTGAAAGTTTGTGAATTGGAGAAAAAAGGTCTTAAAATCTATTTTTGAAAATAGACATGGGTCATTGAAAGTGCTTGAATTCCCCTCTCTCTCTGAATTATATTACGTGTGCGTGTGTATGTGTGTATGCATGTATGTCTGTGTGTGTGTGTGTGTGTGTGTGTATGCATGTATGTCTGTGTGTGCGTGCATGCATGCGTGTGTGTGTGTGCGTGTGTGTGTGTGTGTGTGTGTGCGTGTGTGTGTGTGTGCGTGCGTGCGTGTGTGTGTGTGTGTGCGTGCGTGCGTGCGTGCGTGTGTGTGTGTGTGTGTGTGTGTGTGTGAACATAATATGTGTGTGTGTGTGTGTGTGTCCCCGTTGTAACTAAATGTAGTCATGTGCAAATTGCCCTGGTGGAGATTATTCTGGACTATGTGTCTGGTTTCGGCGATCAGAAGTGCCTACAAACGAGATATGTGTACGATGGTTGGCTGTACAGTCACAAACGTAAATGAATGACTCCCAATGAACTGATTGCACGGATAGTGTTTATGTCCTTAATGCACTTTGTATTTATGTGGACATAAATAAAGCATTTCAAATGTGTGTGTTGCAGCCCCAGAGGACCCTCCTCAGAACCTCTCTGTATGGAACGTGACGTCCAAGTCTATCTCTATGTCCTGGGACGCTCCCACCATCATCACAGGACGCTTCAGCTACGTCATCTACCTCCACGGATCATCAGGTACACACACACACCTCTATGGAGCTCAGGTACACACACACACCTCTATGGACCTCAGGTACACACACACACCTCTATGGAGCTTGTCCACCATGACACCTTCCACCTTCCCCATTCATATTGTAAGTCAAACGTTGTCGCTGGTCAAGGGTGAGAATAGCAGGACACTCTTATTTGTGTTCATAGTGGATTTATACAGTAATACAGTGGATTCATACAGTGGATAGTGGATTCATACAGTGGATAGTGGATTCATACAGTGGATAGTGGATTCATACAGTAATACGGTGGATTCATACAGTAATACGGTGGATTCATACCGTGGATAGTGGATTCATACAGTAATACAGTGGATTCATACAGTGGATAGTGGATTCATACAGTAATACAGTGGATTCATACAATGGATAGTGGATTCATACAGTAACCTCTTGTTTCTGAAGTCTACGAAGGTTCAGGCGGTCACTGTAAGGAGAGCTGCATCTGGCCTTCAGGTGACGGACAGCCGATCATCATATCATATCATTATGCAAACACATGTTCTTGGGGCTAGGCTTTAAAAGTTTTGCAGCACTCTTCTTCTGTCTGGTTCAACCGTTTCTCGTCACTGGCTATGAGAGTATGTTTCGCTCTGTGTTTAAGTGGGGTTTTAACAGTTTATGTATTGTTTCTAATGTTCTTTACATTAAGCGGGGAGTTATATCAGAGTGGAGCCTTCTGATTACACCAAACCTTGTACTACCATATTCATTAAACGAAGTATGAGTTTTTGAGGCGATAATACCGTAGGTGTGTTATGTTTAATCTTGCAGTCTAAACCT
The DNA here is from genome assembly GCF_963989245.1 of Nansenia antarctica. Lineage (NCBI taxonomy): Eukaryota > Metazoa > Chordata > Actinopteri > Argentiniformes > Microstomatidae > Nansenia > Nansenia antarctica. Next base: position 18,395,377 of record NC_137679.1, on the reverse strand, counting down.
AACCGTAACTGTTTCAGTGTGTGTTTTCTGTGTCCAGGGTATCTCTATGAGAACGTCACTGGGGATGTGAGGTTCACGTTCTTTGGCCTGACCCCCTACACCTACTATAGAGTGGAGGTACGAGCCAAGTCTGCTGGAGAAGTGGGGCCTGAGACATATGCCAACGTACTCACTCCTGCCGAGGGTAGGAACACACACTTCTACTTAGTCTATCTGACGGTCTAACACTCTAAATGTACATTTGTACAATATATGTGCCCCCCCCCCCTTTTTAAGGGACCAAAAGTAATTGGACAAACTAACAATCATAAACCAAATCATTGTCACTTTTAATACTTGGTTGCAAATCCTTTGCAGTCAATGACAGCCTGAAGTCTGGAACCCATAGACATCACCAGACGCTGGGTCTCGTCCCTGGTGATGCTCTGCCAGGCCTCCCCTGCAACTGTCTTCAGTTCCTGCTTGTTCTTGGGGCATTTTCCCTTCAGTTTTGTCTTGAGCAAGTGAAATGCATGCTCAATTGGATTCAGGTCAGGTGATTGACTTGGCCATTGCATAACATTCCACTTCTTTGCCTTAAAAAACGATCTTTGGTTGCTTTCGCAGTAAGCTTCGGGTCATTGTCCATCTGCACTGTGAAGCGCCGTCCAATGACTTCTGAAGCATTTGGCTGAATATGAGCAGATAATATTGCCCAAAACTTCAGAATTCATCCTGCTGCTTTTGTCGGCAGTCACATCATCAATCAATACAAGGGAACCAGTTCCATTGGCAGCCATACATGCCCACGCCATAACACTACCACCACCATGCTTCACTGATGAGGTGGTATGCTTTGGATCATCAGCAGTTCCTTTCCTTCTCCATACTCTTCTCTTCCCATCATTCTGGTACAATTTGATCTTTGTCTCATCTGTCCATAGGATGTTGTTCCAGAACTGTACAGACTTATTTAGATGTTTTTTTGGCAAACTCAAATCTGGTCTACCTGTTTTTGAGGCTCACCAACGGTTTACATCTTGTGGTGAACCCTCTGTATTCTCTCTGGTGAAGTCTTCTCTTGATTGTTGACTTTGACACAGATACACCTCCTGGAGAGTGTTCTTGATCTGGCCAACTCGTGAGCTCAGAATTATAAGGTTCTATCTCCGTTTAGGGCAGTTCAGAGATATTGAGCGTCAACGTTTTTACATTCCATTATGTTTTGTGAGATGGAACCTTTGTATTGTATGAATTACTAACTCAAAAATGTCAACATTTTAAAAATAACACCACACCGGCATTAATAAACACCTAATGGATCAGATTATGAAAAAAAACTCAATTTTAACAAAAATGGAGATAGAACCGTATAATTCTAACGTCACGAAATGTTGTGAAGGGGTTTCACCAGTGTGTTCTTTCTTTTTAAGAATGTACCAAACAGTTGATTTGGCCACATCTAATGTTTTTGCTATCTCTCTGAAGGGTTTGTTTTGATTTTTCAGCCTAATGATTGCTTGCTTCCCTGATAGTGACAGCTCTTTGGACCTCATATTGAGAGTTGACAGCAACAGATTACAAATGCAAATACCACACTTGAAATTAACTCTAGACCTTTTAGCTCCTTGTAAATGAAATAATAAGGGAATAACACACACCTGGCCATGGAACAGCTGAGCAGCCAATGGTCCAATTACTTTTGGTCCCTTAAAAAGGGGGAGGCACATTGTTGTATTTCCTACACCGTTCACCTGATTTGGATGTAAATTAAAGCTGAAAGTCTGCACTTAAAGCACATCTTGATCTTGTTTCATTTCAAATCCATTGTGGTGGTGTACAGAGACAAAATGATGAAAATTGTGCGATGTCCAAATTTCCCGACCTAATTGTATATATCGCCTTATTCCAAAGCGCTTTACATATGGCCTCATATTCACACACACATTCACACACACATTCACACACACATTCACACGCCTATGGTGGCAAGCTACCATGCAAGGCGCCGCCCCCCCCCCCCCCGCTCATTGGGAGCAATTTGGGGTTCAGTGTCTTGCCCAAGGACACCTCGGCATGTGGCCAGCCGGAGATCGTCCCACTAAACCACCGACCTTGCGATCATTAGACTCCGGGTCTACCTCCGGAGCCACAGCCACCCTACACATTCCACCTGTCCAAGATTACACTGGGATAAGGTGCTATCTGACAGTGTAGATTCTATCTGATTGTCTAAGGTTCCCTCTAACTGTCTAAGTTACCTTCGAACATGTTAGAACATAGAACAATCTAACATTGGCGCTGTGTGTGTGTGTGTGTGTGTGTGCGTGCCTGCGTGCGTGTGTGTGTGTGTGTGTGTGTGTGTGTACGTGTGTGCGTGTATGTATAGCCCCCAGTGCTGTGCTGGATCTGAAGGCAGTAGCTGAGGACTCTGTGTCAGTACGTGTGAGCTGGAGAAGCCCTGCCCAGCCTAATGGCCTCATCCTCCGGTACAGACTCCAGGTCTTGTCACAACAAACACTCTTTCAGGACATCACTCTCAAAGGCGAACAGGTGGGGATACACACCCACATACACAGATATTCATTCTTTAGAATTCAATTCTATTTAACTCACTAACTGCCAAAGAATGTTGGAACACTCACCACCTAGAGCGCCAAGTGTTTTACGTGGTGTTTACCTAGCTACAATACTTGTGATTGGCTACAAAATGAAGCATAATAATTTATGCATTTCTAGGGAATAAAGTCACCCGCTTTTGGCGCTCTAATATGTTGAAAATGTGGGTGATTTTATTGATCCTCAGCAATAAATGAGTTAATTAATTCAAAAGAAGTTTAAATTGGCACTTACTGCATATGTAGAGTTCTGGTTTGGCTGTTGTGGTTCATGTACTGTATAACGACCGCTTTCTCTTGTCTTTAGGATCTGAACGAGACTAATCTCTATAGCGACGGTACGTTACCGCCGAGTCACTATGACGACTCACTGCGGCGTAGGAGATCAGCTGACCTCAGCCTGACCACCTCCTCGCCCGCATTCACCGTCACGCTCCCCGATCGCACGCTCCTCACCAGCATGACCGCATCTAGCCTCACTCACACTGGTCCAACCAGCCCTGACCAAGACCACACCACTAACCACGACCCTGACCTCAATCCTGACCACACGGTCACTGAGAGCCCCAGCACCAGTGGGATAATTTTGACCACGGTAACCAGCATGGGCACTGGGACGGGGACCGACCCCACCTCTGACCTCCTCCTAGACTCCGCCTCCCCTCGCACCGTTGACTCTGTCACCGCAGTGACCACTCCCCTCTCTGTGACCCGCTCTCCCCCGGCCACGCCCATGTCCTGGCTGACCCAGAGATCACAAACCGGAGCGATGACCCAGACCCACTTCTCCACCCGTTCCGCCATCACTGGACACACCCAGCTTCAGACACACCCCTCGACACGGGCTGCAGTTTCTGGCACTCCGGGAGGTACAACAGCTCTCACTCTGCTTCTAACTTCTAACAGAGGGTCAGGAGTTTTTCCTGCCCATAACACACCTCAGAATCAGAATCATAAAATCTGAATCAGAAACAGATTTATTGCTAAGTAGGTTTTCAAGCAAAGGAATTTGCTTTTGACTTGACTTGACTACTAAAACCTTGACCTGCCTCTGCTTTGCTTCACCCTTTCGAAATGGAATGGGGACAAGTTCTAAAATCCACATCATCTTTTGTGGTCCAGACAAAAAAGCAGTGTGTGTGTGTGTGTGTGTGTGTGTGTGTGTGTGTGTGTGTGTGTGTGTGTGTGTTCCAGGTGTGTTAGTGAAGGAGGAGGTGGTGGATGTCCGGGCTGAGGAGCTGTCCTACCTGGTGAATGAGCTGAATCCATTTACAGAATACACCTTCAGAGTCACCGCTGCTACCACCATGGGAGAGGGACCCGCTACCGACATCATTGAGAACACCCGGGAGCAGGGTGCTTACTGACACACACACTCATACACATTACACACACACATTACATGATTTATATTTAGATGAAAGGCAGAATCGGTTTAGAATGGAACAACTCTAACAGGCAACATTTGATATTCATATACAGTAGCATAATTGATACAAAGGCATTTGTGTGTGTGTGTTGTGTTGCTGTGGTCTTCAACACTAGAACAGCAGGGTCAAATTACCATAGTCTTTACAATGGGAAGCTGCTATTTACACACAACGACCACTAGTTAGCCGCCTTGTAAATTAGCCTGCCTCCTACACAGAAAAACTGCAAAATAGCTTTATACTAGCTTATCCTGATGTGATTTTGAAAATGTAAGGATACTGGGTGGTAGAACGCACATATCTAGGAAAAGTCATGAAAGGAGGATCCTGAAATTTGATCGAGTGGCTGTTCTAGTGTTGAGGTGTAACTGTGTGTGTGTGTGTGTGTGTGTGTGTGTGTGTGTGTGTGTGTGTGTGTGTGTGTGTGTGTGTGTGTGTTGTGCAGTGCCCAGTTCGGTGGTGGGCGTGTCCTATCACAACATTAGCTCCACCTCCATCCTGGTGGACTGGACCCCGCCACTCAACCCCAACGGGCGAATCACACACTACACCGTCTACGGGCTCAATCTCCACAGCAATCAGGCTCTGCAGCGCGTCAGTTACAACAACAGCATACTGCTCACAGGTACGATACACACACACACACACACGTTTTCTGGCAAGGGGCTTTCTGGCAATGGATTCTCTGTATGGTGATGGTGTGTGTGTGTGTGTGTGTGTGCGCGCTTCAGGTCTGGAGAAGTATACTGGTTATAAACTGCGTGTGGCTGCATCTACGGCCGTAGGAGAGAGCTCCTTGTCTGACCAAGACGACATCTTTGTTGTCACCCCTGAAGACGGTACGCACATTCGAACAAAACATCTTCTTGTGTGTTGTAGGCTCAACCAGCCACTTTTTCGGTCATCTATCCAACATTGTGTTCTCCAAGAGCTTTGTTCATGATTGATGATAAGCTTCCCCTTGAAGCCTTATCCGTCAAACTTATCCCTCTGTCTCTCTGCCTCCCCACCTCTCTCTCCCTCCCTTCCTCTCTCTCTCTCTCTCATTCTCTCTCTCTCTCCCTCAGAGCCTGACTCCCCTCCTGTGGGCCTGACAGTGGTCGAGACCACCCCCTCCACAGCCACTCTGATCTGGTCTCCCCCGGAGAAGGCCAACGGGGTGATCCGGCGGTACGAGGTCCTGTATGAGAACCAATCGTACTCGGCGGTGTTGAACAGTACCTCCCCCAGAGCCACTCTGACCGAGCTGCAGCCCTTTTCCTACTACAACGTGTCCGTCAGGGCGTACACACTCCACGGATACGGGAACCACACCTCAGACACGCTGCACATGCTGTCAGGGGAGGACGGTGAGTGACACTTACACACACACACACACACACACACAAAAACACACCCAAACACAACACAACAAATGCTCCTCTGGTGTGTTTTTTGTCTCCTAGTTCCGGGCAGCGCTCCGTACGGCGTCTCTTACACGTCCGTGAGTCCCAGCGAAGTGAACGTCACGTGGCAGCCCCCCCTGGTGCCCAATGGTGTTATTACACATTACAGCCTGGAGATGTTGAACTCCACCCACTACCTCAACCTCACCTACCCCACTACCTTCGCCCACATCACACACCTGAAGAAGTTCGCCCACTACCGCCTCGTCATCCAGGCACACACACGCATCGGACCGGGGAACTACAGCAGCGATCCCCTCAACATCACCACGCTGGAGGATGGTGAGAGGGGGGAGGGGAGAGAGGGAGAGAGGGGGGAGTGAGCGGGGGGGAGGCACTAGGGTTGCTTTCAGTATTTCAGGTGACCGCATTTCACGGATGTCGCGGTGGATGTGGTCATGTGGTCAATGTGCTTTTGATTTAATCCGACCTCTCTTTCATTTCTACCTCCTTCCTCCTCCCATCGCTCCGAGGTCAGCTGACATCTCGGTTCTGCTCAGTTCCTCCTATTGGCCCTATGTCATATGTCATGACAGGTCAGAGGTCACTGCAGAGATTCAACATGTTCTGTCACTGTGAACCAACACATCCAACCCTTCTTTTTTTTCCAGCCACCTGAAGATACCTCCCCGTGTGTGTTTGTGTGTGTGTGTCCATGTCTCCTTCCTTCACAGTTGTGTGTGATGGCGTTTTCCAGATGCTCCCTCCATCCAACCTAATTACCGTGGGGGGGGGGGGTCATGGTTAGTTAATGTTTGCTTTGAACCAACCAATAGGAAGTGTTTCTCCCACATCTCAGCACCAGACACGCCCCCTCAGGCTCTGCGGTACAAGAAGTTGTCAGATAATGAGGTAGAGTTGTCATGGAAACCCCCACAAGAGGCCAACTCAGACATACTCTACTACAACGTCAGAGTGTGGTGAGTTGTCTGTGTCTGTCTGTGTGTGTGCGTGTGTGTGTGTGCGTGTGTGCGTGTGTGCGTGTGTGTGTGTGTGTGTGTGCGTGCATGCGTGTGCATACGTGCATGTGCGTGTATGTGTGTATGTGTGCACACATGCGTGTGTGTGTGTGATTCCTGAGTGTATTCACTTTAGCCAAATGTGTATACTTCTCATTCCAACCCCCCATGTTAGGAACGAGTCGTCGGAACACAACGAGAACACGACCCAGACCGCGGTGGTGTTAAACGTGGACTCAGAAAGTCCCTACAACGCCTCCGTGTCCAGCTGGACCAGGTTTGGGGACGGGGGGGTCCTGATCTACATCAGCTTCTCTACGACTGACAAAGGTACTCACCACGGTCGTCTCGTGGAACCATAACCTCTGTCCTGGAAATGTTGTGGAAATCAGAATCAGTCAAGTCAAAAGTATTCCGGGGAAAAAAACGGGTCTTTATTCGTGTGCATAAATGAGAGCAAAGGACTAATAAATGTCACCCACATTTTCACTTCACAAGTCTTTATAGAAGGGGAACTAACACGCGCAGATGTTTTACCACATTCTTTCTCCGATTCTTTCTCATATCGCCCTTGCTATGGCATATTGTGTAGTGGAAAGTTGAGTGAAGGGGGAGAACTTGTTATGAACAATAGGAATGTACAATCTGTTTTTGCCAGAACTGTTCAATTCTTGGAAAAACTGGATGTGGGGGAACGTCTTTGTGTTTTCCCAGTATCAAGCTTCCTATGAAGCCGTTGCCTAATCTCTGAATCCCAGTAATTCTCTCCTCACGTTGTTCTCACGCCAGCTCTTTAGGTGAACCCAATGGTGACCACGAAAAGTGATTGGATTGTTGATTTAGAACGACAACGCAAAAACCCATTGTGAATAGATGAATGTTCAGAGGCAGCAACATCTCATCCACCTCTAAAGTTGGCATTCAAAAATGTAATTATGACGATGGTAAACACCTGCTGTGTGTCTGTGTGCTCTGTTCTACAGTGCCGTTTGACCCGCCCCAGAATATTTCCGTGGTGAACGTGACCTCCTCCTCAGTCACTCTGGAGTGGTTCCCCCCCACTATTCCCAATGGAATCATCCAACACTACACTATATACTACACAACAGACAATACCACTATTAGAGAACAGGTGAGACACACATACAGTACATGTACAGTACACACAAAAATGGATGTGAGTGTGTGATATTTTCAGTGGTAATAACATCTCTCTCTCTCTCTCTCTCTCTCTCTCTCTCTCTCTCTCTCTCTCTCTCTCTCTCTCTCTCTCTCTCTCTCTCTCTCTCTCTGTAGAGGGTCCCAGGGTCCACCTTGGTATTTAGTAACAGCTCAGGCTACTCCTACTCTCTGTCTGGGCTGTCTGGAGACAGTAACTACACCCTGTGGCTGACCTCCAGCACCCTGCAGGGAGACGGAGGGGTCAGGAGCCAACCCCTACTCCTGTTCACCCCAGTGGACGGTCAGTCACACACGCACACACACACACACACACACATAGTAAAGACTCTCTCTCTCTCACACACACACACACACACACACACACACGCATACACAAATACAAACACACACATAGTAAAGACTCTCTCTCTCTCACACACACACACACACACACACACACACGTACATACACTCAAACACACATGCATGCCACCAGTTGCACATGCATGCATATGTTTGACATACTATACACACAAACAAACACACACACACACACAGACACACACACATGCTTAGGCACAATATCACACAGTGGGGGATATGGGGAGTCAGTCTGCACCTTTTTTCCCCAAACCCCTTTGAACTTAATAAAATCACGTAAAAACTCTGCGATTGAAGGTTTAACTTTGAGCATGTTAGTGAAAGGAGATAACTCTCAGTCTGGCAAACTGGCCTTTATTGTCCTCCAGA
>NC_137679.1:18364535-18372035 GCF_963989245.1 Nansenia antarctica | reverse complement strand
CTCCTGGCCAGAGCACGGGGTGCCTGAGTCCAGCAGCACACTCATCCAGTTTGTCAGAGCCATCAGGACCAACAGACATGACAACACCACTATAGTGGTACACTGCAGGTACACACACACACACACACACACACTCACACAACTACTGTACTAACTATTGTATATGACAAAATAACCGATTCACTTTAAATACTCTGTGTTTCTCTCTGTGTTTCTCTGTGTGTGTGTGTGTGTGTGTGTGTGTGTGTGTGTGTGTGTGTGTGTGTGTGTGTGTGTGTGTGTGTGTGTGTGCACAGTGCTGGCGTGGGCAGGACAGGTGTGTTCATTGCTCTGGACCATCTGATTCAGCACGTCAGCGATCACGACTTTGTGGACGTGTACGGCCTGGTAGCAGAACTACGCAGCGAGAGGATGTGCATGGTCCAGAACCTGGTGAGCAGTTCACACACACACACACACACACACACACACACACACACACACACACACACACACACACACTCTTCTGAATCTTTTTTTCCAAGGTTTGACATGCTGATTGTTATGTGTGTGTGTGTGTGTGTGTGTGTGTGTGTGTGTGTGTGTGTGTGTTTGTGCTCTTTTAGGCCCAGTATATGTTCCTGCATCAGAGCACCTTGGACCTGCTGAGCAGTAAAGGCAACAGCCAGTCCATCTGGTTTGTCAACTACTCTGCCCTGGAGAAGATGGACTCGCTGGACGCCATGGAGGGTGAGTAGAGCACACACACACACACACATACACATTATTTCATGACATATGCAGCACTAACACATTTCTGTTGGCTTTCGCAGGTGATGTTGAGCTGGAATGGGAAGAAACCACCATGTAAAGTCAGATCCCTTCACACCCGTGTCTGATAAACTGACACACACACACACACACATTTCTGGGTCATGGGGCCAAATCCTGAACACAGACCCTCAAATGGACCTCTCCACCATACGAGAGAGAGGGAGGGAGTGACTGGGGCTGGGAAAGAAGAACAGAGAGAAACCACAAGCCTCCAGTTGTCTAATGAACACAAGTTACCCCTATCTGGGCAGGAGAGATCACCATACAACAGCTCCCCCCCTGCAATAACACACTCCTAAACATCCTCTCCATATGGACCCTGGAACCGCCTGTAAGTAAAGTCCACGGGCAGAGAAAGAGTGGGACAAATGGAGAACAAAGGAAGAGAGATCAGACAGAAGGGACGGGGAGAGAACGACAGAGAGAAACAGAGTAAGACAGCGAGAGTGTGTTCTATGTAAGCATACAGGTATCTTGCACTAGTCGTTTCACTGTTTATTATATTTGATTATCATATTATGTTTTTGTATAATAAGTTATTCAGCCAAATAGTGTTTGTTTTTTTTGTGTCGGGGTGTTGACGAGTTTCTGTGTAGTTGACGTATTCTTCTCAGAGTGTTACATATCTGACCTTCGAACCAGAAGTAAAGTCAACTTTACTTTATTATTCCACAGACGCTCTCCCACTTGAGTGCTACTGAGACGATAGGGGCGTTTTTCTGTTGAGTTAACAGCTGAGACGTGTGAAATTACTTGCGCTGGGATTTATCTCATAAGCTGGGGGGATATGATTTATGCAGATCTAAAGTAAACAGTGCGTAGATCAGATGCAAAGTAGGCAATCATGTGCGCTGGGTTTTCCATATTCGATTTAGATTAACTCCTCTCCCGTCTTTCTGAAATGTTTTCGGCAATTTTGTATGCTGTGGAGGCTGTTTGTTGATAGAAGGCGTCACCCAGAGAGAAAAATGGGTACAGCACACATACACGCTCGCACACACACACACACACACACCAGGCGCAGGGCAGAGTAAAAACTACTTTAATCCCTAATTCTCTTTAAACAGAAATCCTTAGAAATACTCCATTTGTAAACACTTTCATCTTTAGAAATCTTCTTTATAAACAGTGTGTGATGGGTGCACAGGTAAATGTTGATTCTCTACAGTGAGGGTGCAAAAGACATGCCCCCACAATCATGACACACATTTTTTTTACTTCAAATGCCCCCCCCCATGTCAATAAAATAATCATGCTTTAAATACTGTAGCAAGCCATGTGTGGCTGTAGCTTTTTAAACAAACCTATTTCAGGAATTGCTAAAAGGTAGCTTATACTGTATATGGGTATTTTATGTTTCACTGTAGCAACACATAAGCGGGAGAAACACGTGTGCGTGCATGCGTGTGCATGTGCATGTGTGTGTGTGTGGGTGTGTGTGTGTGTACGTGTGGGTGTGTGCGTGTGCGTACACTTGTGTGTGAGTGTGTGAGCATGGTTACTGCTACAGTATAGCCCTTCACACACACCCAAAGGTCTTGAGTGACAGATATCGTGTAATACAGTATTATGGTAAATGTAATAAGGAATGACAATAATGTAGATCTATGATTATCTCTAGTGTGAGTCACCATGGTAACTGGGTTGTATGTTGTAAAAAGCTGCCTGTCCTCTGTTTCTTATGGCAACAGGGTTTAGCCCCACCCCCACCACCACCCCAACCCCATTATTATTTGAATAATAACTATATATTCTTTTCTCTTTTAAACTAGATACAGCTCTGTCTTCTCTGTACAAATACATAGATACACACGTTGGCACGCCAATCACGTTGTATATTAAATCTATATCAACTATATACAAGATATCTAATATACTCTATGGTGCAAAAGGTACAAGAGAAATTGAGAGGGTCAGCAACGTCTTGTCAACCGGATTTCGTCTTAATGTCCCAACTATTAAAATCCCATGGTCCCCAAACCAGACACCAGAGGGATCTCACAGATAAAGAGTTAGTGCTGAAATCAATGACAGATAAATAAACATATACATATTCAATATTCTTCTGGTAATTTAACATATTCATTAGTCAGTATTATCTGTGTGTGTGTGTGTGTCTGTGTGTGTGTGCGCGTGTGTGCGTGTGCGTTTCACATGTGTATATACATTCCTGTTGGACATGCAGTTGTGTGCAGAATATACAAGGTGATTGGATGAGAGTCATCGTGTGAGGTGAGCTGGTTAACCCTGTGTGGAGTGAGTTCAGAACCCACAGTGTTCCGCTAGAGAATTTCAACAGTTCACGACTGGGTCATCGCAGTCTTTTTCAACGGCATCCGTTGGAATGTTGAACAAAGGATAGCAGAATGCCCGTAGCATTTCTGAAAGGGAGGCATATGTGTTAAGCACATCTTTTACCTGAGCTCTGCAAAAGCAAAACACCACATTATTCTAACAATAGGTTACATAGAACCCCCCCACACACACATTCACCCCTTCCCTATACAGAACATTCACACATCCTCATACACTACACACACACACACACACACAAACACACACACACACACACAAACACACACACACACACTCTCCCTGGGTCAAATTGTTTGAGGATCTTGTAGGATTTAAAGATCTTTGGGGTGTGTTCCAAAATGCATTCTTGCACTCTTGTCTAGAGCGTATACTCAGAATGCATTTTGGAACACAGCCCTTGCTTCAGATTCCTTAAAGATTCTTTCCCTTTGTCACATTTCATTGGGATCCTGAACATGAACAGGGGTTTGACTCCAGAGTGGATCCTGCTCATTGCCAAGGTCTTTTTCCGACTGAGGATCATTCCAAGACCTTTAAGGACCCTCCACGATCCAGCTCAACAGTTATTACACAGAAATTATTATACAGATAGGATCATCAGTGCTGAAATCATACAAGGTTAACAAATGAATCAGGAGACACGAAGAAGATTAGATTGTCATCAGGATCTGGTGGGTGCTAGGTAAGTCCTTAGAGTTAATCATCTCATGTCTTCAGGGGAGAGGGTGTGAACGAGTCGGGTTTGGAAGAGACAGTTTGGTCTGGCTCTGCTGGAAGGGCTCCGGAAAACACCGGTTCACAAACTGTTACCCTGTGACCGTGTTTCTGGCCAAGAGTCTGGGCTCGGAAGTCTGTCGCCATGATCCACCGCGTGGGAAACCCTCCCAGCCCTTCTCAGGCTCCAGCAGAGTGTGTTCTGTGACTGTACTGTCACCTCCCCGTCTTGTCACATAGATCACAGAAAACATCTCACAAACAAGCAAGTGAACTTCAAAACGGCCCAAAATCACAGGGGGGGTCACCTTTGCGAATCCAGGTGCGTGAAGGAGAAAGATAAAACACATATATGAACAACGCCGTCACTGCATCATGTACAGCACGCATACGTTTCGATTCGGGGTTAGAAAATCTGTTTTTAGAAATGTTTTCAAAACTACAGTGCTTCATATTCAAAAATACTCGTCAGGTAGAACTTGGACGTTCTCTCTCTCTATTCTCTCTCTCTCTCTCTTCTCCCCTCTCTCTCTTCTCCCCTCACTCTCTCTCGCTCTCTCTCTTTCTTTCTCTCTCTCTCACTCTACTGACTTCTCCCTGCCTCTCACCCATCTCCTTCTCCCTTTCCCCTGTCCCTCGCCATTCTTGTGTGCATGTGTGTGTGTGTGTGTGTGTGTGTGTAAAATTCTAAAGGTCTCCTCTGTAAAGGTTTACAGTTGGTTAGGTGAGGGTTCCTGACAGTGTTGCCAGATGGGATTGTTTTCCAGCCTAACCACAGTCTAAAAGCCGCCCAGTGTGATCATCATGAGCGTAGCTCAATTGGGCGGGAATACGCCCAATCTGGCAACACTGGTTCCTGATTGGCCGGTCGAGTCAGACGAGGCTGCGCGAGCCGCTGGAGTTCCGTCTCCTGCTGAGGAGAGGGTGAGGCAGGGTGTGGTGCAGGGGCATGGGGGAGTCGGGGGGGATGTACTGGTGGGGGTGGTTGTAGGGGGGAGGCGGGGGAGGCAGAGGGGGCTGGGGACCGTCGCCCCCCTCCCGGACGCGGACGGGCGTGGACATGGCCGATTGGATCAGGCGGTGGTGGGGGGCGGGGCTCTGGCTGAGGAAGGCTTCCATTCGCCCTCGGCCGCTCTGGTCCACCACGATCACCTTGACGATCTGCTGGCACTGGATGAGCGTCTCCGGGCGGAGTTGTTCCCCCCCGGACTGGACGGGGCTGAGCAGGGCCGGGGGCGCGGCCAGGGCCAGGGTGGAGGACGAGGAGGAGTCAAAGCTGGGCTGGCTCAGCTGGTAGGTCTGCAGCCTGTTGTGAATTGACACCTAGTTTAGGGACAGTCAGAGAACGCAACGGGGGAGTTACCAGCCTGAACGCAGCCGCTGCCCAGCCCTCTGGTGGGTCACAGACAGGCATGCTGGCATGCAGGGGAGGTAGCGCATGCACAACACATACGTGTACACACACACACACATACCAGCCCAGAGACACACCCAGGGAGAGAGAGAGAGAGAGAGAGAGTGGCGGGGGGGGGGGGGGGGGGCGTGTGTGTCTAGGGGAGGAGGGAGGGGTGTGTGTGTGGAGGGGAGTTGACACCGAGGGCGTGGTGTCTCCCTAACACAGCTATTATGCAACTCTAAGGAGGGAGAGAGGGATAGGGAGAGGATGGGGAAAGGAGAGAAGAGGGGAAGCGATTGTGCACAGGACGTTTAGAGGAGAGTGTCTGGGCTGATTTAACACGCACACATACCCGTACACACACACCACACACACATCCTTCATGGCATCAAGCTTGAGTGTAAATGGTTTTCATGGAGATGGTTTTCTTGAAACCCCTTCGAATGGCTTCGAAATGTGTAGGATGCCTTGGAAGCAGCTGATGTGGTGAAGGCTTGAAAGCAGTAGATGTGTCTGTTGTCACAGTTTCACAGTGAAGATGACACACACACACACACACACACACGCACACACACGCACACACACACGCACGCACACACACACGAAACCTCTGGAAGCCAAGCACTAGAGACTGACAGAGAAGAAATCTTGTGCCTGAAGCAATCACTAACACTTACAGTACACACACACCAGAAGCACACACCCCGGAAGATCACCAAGGATCTCCTCTGGGATTCTGGTCTCGGACCGACCGGTAAGCTAGATAACCCTAGCGTGTGTGTAGGTGTGTGTGTGTGTGTGTGTCAATCTGCACTGACTCACTTTACATTAACCAAACACACACACACATACACTCACTCTCCCCTATCACACACACACATACACACAAATACACTCACACGCTTACACTTACTACCATCACTCATACTATTTATCACTGTATTGTATCGCTCACTTTATCCCCTTTATGCTTATTGCACTTATCGTCCTATATGCTCTTATTGGATTGTTATTGTTCCATTCTGCACTGTTGAGAGGAAGCTGGCGAAGTAAAGCACTTCCTTTGACAACTTACTGACCAACTGTATCGTGTGCATTCGAACAATAGACTTTGACTTGACTTGACACTCCTTCCAGCATAATGCACTATGCCAAAGGCATGCCTGCCTGCTCACACACACACACCTACATATACATCTACATCTACACACCTACACACACACACACTTACCTGGACGAGAGTGTGTGTCACTCACCTCTACAGTATTGTTGCCGGTCTTCTCAAACAGGTCCTGTTGGCCTGAGAGGAGAGACACAGCAGCACTCATAAAGTACACACACACACATACACACACACACACACACAAGTATCCCAGCTACACATCATCTACACACAGAGGACGGTACTGGTCAGGCATCCATGTGTATCAGGGGAGGCTGGTGGAGGTAGACATCGGAGGACGGGCTCATTGTAATGCATGGAACGGGATGAGGAATGGTATCAAACACACATGGTATGAAACATGTGTGTGTACTGTCCTTTGTCATTCCGTCCCAGGCATTACAATGAGCCTGTCTTCCCATCTCCACCTCCGCCAGCCTCCCCTGACGTCCGTGGGATCTGTGTGTGACTTTTCATCTGTCGCCGATTGACACCGATCGTCTGTTTGACCTTGAAGATATTCTCGTGTACCTACAGTAAATGCTTCACGATAATAATAATACATTGGACTTATATAGCACTAGACACTCAAATACGCTTTACAAACTGAAAAGATCGAGTAGTAATAATAAAAAGAAACAAAAGATAAGGAAAAGAAAGTATAGGGGTCTAATACATTTTTAGATTACTAATCTACGTCTAAGTGTCTTTGTAGGACAATCTACTCTGTATACTGCAATTATACTAGCTACACCTAGATTTCGGGCGGAGAAGCGGCGAATAAGCAACGCCAGAGTCCTCTATCCGGTGGATCCAAATAAGCACTGTACGTGTGGATGCTGACAGGGGACAGGAGAGAGGGGGCGGTACGGTACCTGACGGAGACCCGTAGCCTCTGTGTATGTCCATCTGGCTCCCGTTGGTGTGGGAGGGGTGTGGCTGGACCCCCTGCTGGCTCTCCAGCTCCCCTGCGGCACAGAGAGAGACCCCCGTCAACACTGACCCCTAACCCCATGACCCATTCAGCGTGCGTGCGCGTGTGTGTGTGTGTGTGTGCTTGTGTGTGCATGCTCATGTGCGTGTGTGTGTGTGTGCGTGC
>NC_137679.1:18354535-18357035 GCF_963989245.1 Nansenia antarctica | reverse complement strand
CACTCCAGCACGTCTCTGTTGAAGTGCAGCTTGCTGTTTCCTAAGAACTCTCCGATCATCTGGCGGCTCAGGCCCTTCCTCTGCAACAGGAAGTGGGCAACGCCGATGGCCGTATCTGGGACGAACCCTCGCGTGATCAGGAAGTGGATGCCTCTTTCTGGATTCCTATAGCAAAGAGAGATAAGGCAATTGAACCGTGTGTGTGTGTGTCTGTGTGTGTTAATGCTATGGATGAATGCTATATATAGACACATTGTATCTCTCATGATTCTCGCATGAGTCTTTTTCTCTTCCCCCATTTTTTTCTCCTCTTCCCCATCCCCCACTCCTCTCGATCAGGGCATCACTGTTTCTCTCTCTCTCTCTCCCTGTCTCTCTCTCTCCCTCTCTCTCTCTCTCTCTCTCTCTGTCTCTCTGTCTCTCTCTCTCCCTCTCTCTCTCTAAGGTTACAGATTAGATGTAGCAGCGGGGGGGGAGGGAGGGGCAGAGTGAGTGAAGGCTCTGCATGGAGCAGGAGAGGAGCAGGAGAGGAGCAGTCGGCCGTGGTGCTGAATGGACAGCTCCCTCTGAGCTCAGATCATACACAGCAGAACACACAGAAACAGCTTATGGCAGGGTTCTAGCTATGGTTGCTATACTGCTATACTGCACCGCTAACAATGTCTTTACTGAGGGTGTAGCCACACAGTATTGGAGAGAGAGAGAGAGAGAGAGAGAGAGAGAGAGAGAGAGAGAGAATGAAAGAGAGAGAGAGAGAGATTGAGAGAGAGAGAGAGAGAGAGAATGAAAGAGAGAGGGAGAGAGAGAAAGAGAGAATGAAAGAGAGAGAGAGAGAGAAAGAGAGCAACATGGGGGATTCAGTCTTAAGTATCAAGATACAGCAGGCAGCCACTTCACTGAGGAAAAAAATCAAAAAATCGATGATCTGCTATTATGTTGGAATACTGTGTGTGTGTGTGTGTGTGTGTGTGTGTGTGTGTGTGTGTGTGTGTGAACAATGTGTGTGTGTGTGTATACTCACACATTGAAGAGGTTGAGCCCTATGCGGTAGAGTCTTTTGCGGTGTGTGTCAGTGGAGAGGGTGGGGGAGCGACAGGAGGCGGGGTCTTGACAGCGGTCCCGGGGCAGAGAGAGGACCAGGGCCTGGAGAGACTCAGGGCTGGGCCCCCCCGGCACTGACTGGGGGTACTGGTACTGCTGGTACTGGGAGTAGGACTGGGTGGGCTGCTGGTTATACTGGGCCGAGGCGGAAGTGGAGGTGGAGCTCAGTCGCTCCGAGCCGCTCTCCCCCTCCACCCCTCCCTGACCCCCCCCCATGGTGGAGCCCCTCCTCGACACCCTCCCCCCCATCTCTAGCTCCTCGCTAGGAGGGGGCGCGGGGAATTCCGTCTCGCCCCCCTGCTGCGGCTCCTCCGATTGGGTCTCCGCTCCCCTAGGTCCTCCGGCGTCCACGGAGCTCTGCCTCCTCCCCTCCCCTGCTCCTCCCCCGGTGCCCAGGGTGGTGGTGGTGGTGGTGGTGGTGGTGGTGGTGTAGTTGTTGGTGTCGATGTGCACTGTCACGTCCCTGAAGGCCATGAGCAGAGAGCTGGCACTTCGAGGGAGACAGGCGCTCTGAGCGGCCGCCCGAAACGCCCCGGGGTCCATCAGTAAGCTCGCCCCCTCTCCCCCGTCCGACAAGCTCCACCCACGCAGGGCGTCGTCGATCGACTGTGCCAGGGAGCGCACCTGTAATGCAATCATAGTGAGAATGTCGATATGACTATAATAACAACTATAATAATCCATTTAAATATGATCATTAGAATTATTTGAATCCACTGTGGTGACATATATGACTATGCTAGGCTAAGCTAATGTAATATGAACAAATCAATGTATTAGGTAATCATCTCAATGCTAGGCTACGCTAACAGCAGTGTTAAGATGCATGGTGACGCTAGGCTAGGCTAACGCTACATGAACAAAGTCTCAATCTCAACCTGCTCTGAGAAGCAGTCCTCCAGCTGTGTGAGCGAGGGTCCCGGGGGGGCTGAGGATGGAGCGGTGGCGGGGGAGGGGGGCAGGGAGGTGGAACGGGAGGGGGGTGGCGGGGGGGTTTTGGGGTGCAGTGGGGGGGTGACGGGGGTGGCCTGGGTGCTGCAGCCCTCCAGGAGGGTCTGCTGGGTGAAGCTGTGTCTCTGGGCCGGGTTCTGGGTTCTGGTGGGGTTGGGCCGGCGCAGGGAGATGCGCCGCGGGAGCCGGCTCTCGGACAGGGAGTTTCGGATCTTCTGGAAGTTCCGGCTGAGCTGGTATTGACGGAACGCCGTCTGGATACGACAGGCCGCTCGCCGCGAGACCAGATGGCCCCCGTACCGCTGCTCCAACTCCTCAATCTAAGTAGAGGGGGAAAGAGAGAAAAAGAAAAAGAGAGAGAAAGAGAGAAAGAGAGAGAGAGCGAGGGACAGCGAGTGAGGGAGAGAGAGATAGAGAGAGAGAGAGAGAGAGAGAGAGAGAGAGAGAG
>NC_137679.1:18342035-18347035 GCF_963989245.1 Nansenia antarctica | reverse complement strand
ATTAAGAGAGGGGGGTGATGTTCATATTTAGAAAAGAAAAAAACAAAAGAAAGAGTCATCTGTGATATTTGTGTCTGCTACTTTGTGTATTATTGTGTATAGGCTATGTAGCTACTCTTTGAATACAAATGTAAAAAAAAAAAAAAATAAGGGAACCATGATTTCTGAGGTATACCAGGAGATTCTTGAATATAACCTCAAGCCATCAGTCAAGGAGCTAAAGCTGGGCTGAAAGTGAGTCTTCCACCAAGACAACGACCCAAAGCATTCAAGCAAATCTACCAAATAATGGCAGATTTGTGTTTTGGATTGGCCAAATCAATGTTCTGACCTAAATTAGGGTGACCAGACGTCCCCGTTTTCCGGGTACAGTCATCATTTCTAGTGGCCTGTTCCCGGTTGAAGCTGGTTTAAAAGCAGACAGCAAAGTGAAATAATATTTCACGTGGCAAGAAAGACCGGCAGAGCCTACCGGTTGACGTTTCAATCGCGTTGTGCTTGTTTTGGCCAACAGAGGGGGCTGCTCGCTATAGAAGCTTAATAATGTAAATGTTCAATATAAAGGGCTTTATTGGCATTGGAAACATACATTTACATTGCCAAAGCAAGTCAGTGTGAAGATAAAAAAACAAACAAAAAGAGAATGTAATGTACGACTAGAATAAAGAAATGATTAAACAGAGCTGAATATATACAGGTAAATAAAGACTTAAAACTAAACAAAAAATTAAGATAAAACATTTCAAAGGCGTGGACATTGCAGTTTAACTTTTACTGTCACAACAGCTCACAAATCTTGCTGCTGTGTTTGCATATTGTTGTACTTCATCCAGCAGATATGGCAGTTTTTTGTCATTAGTCATATTTTCAAAATCTTTTTGGGTGTTTGTACTCTGTGGGAAGTATGTGTCTCTGATGTTTTTGTACAGTTGGCAGGTAGTTAAAAAGTAACATCACTTTTCTTCTTCTTCTTCCACTTTAGAGAAAACTGCTGTGGAAAACTTGGCCAGAAGCTAGAAAGTGTCATGTGAATCAAATCAAATCAAATCAAATGTTATTTGCATAGCACATCCACATCTCCAGCAGTGGACAGGCAGTGGACAGGCTATTTTGAAAAATATTATTATATTAAATGAATGTACTTATGAGAATATGTATTTGTAGATTACAATTTTAATGGTCAGGCATTATAATAAGTAGTGTGAAAATATATTTGTTTAAATGTTCATGGATAGCATAACGTTTTCTGTTAGTGGAGAAGAAGGAGTGGAGGAAGACTGGATAGGAAGAAGTGAAGGAGATAGAGGAGGAAATAGAGGAGCAAACAATGTTTTTGAGATAAAATACTGAAACGAGCCAAGCAATGGGAATCTGTTCACCATAAAGTATTTTATCTAATAGTGTACTATTTATTATTAAATACTGGAGAGAAAGAAGAAGAGAGTGAAAAGGGAAAAATTAAGGGAGTAAGGAGTGAAGCGAGGAGAGTGTAGAAGAGCGAGGTGGAAAGGAAGAAAGAGAAGGAAGACAAATGAAAAAAAGAGGAGGAGAAAGATTGGAGGAGAAGAAAATGTTATGAGAGTGAGAAGACTGACGCAAGGAGAGTGAAGACGAGCAGACAGAGGAGGTACAATGGCTCACATGATGAGAGAATTTCCATTTACACACGCAGATCGAGACGATAGAATGGTTCGCTCACTGCACCCTTTGTAATTCCTCTTTTTCAATTGGCAGCGGAGGAAGAACGGCAGTGGTAGAACATTAACAGTCGAAAAAGCCTAAAGCCTCTCTAATTGTCCGTGTTGGTGTCCCCTCTGTCACCACATTCTTCAAGAAGGTAGAGCCTTGCCAAGAAGAATATGATTTAGCTGTGCAGGAGGGTGTCTTTGTATACCATGCAACACAATCATAGTGACATATCTATGGACTGCACAGAACAACTGACAACCCAAGCATTATGAACCAAAGTGTACATGTGCTAGGACAAAATGTGACGGCATAGTGACGTGACTATTTTGGTAACACAGGACCTCGACCAGGTTGAATTTGTGTCCCTGAGTCCATTGAGGCGTCCAATCATGGACATAAAGCTGCTGACAACAGTAGTCAGATATTGTAAGGATACAATGACAGCACATCTGTGGAAACAAAACGACTTGATTTTGTTGAATTGAATGGAGAAACAGCGGAGGAAATTGCAGCTGAGGTCCTGATATGATGGGCATCCAAATATGTAACCAACAAAGTCGTGGAATTTTCTGCAGACAACACAAATACCAAATTTGGAGGACTGAATAGGCTGGGGAGGGTGAAGGTCCATAGCAAAGTAAACAGCTTTGGATATGATTCCTGTCTATGATTCCCGATATTGATGTTGAGTACCTGCTCACAAAGATATTTTCATATTTTCATATTAGAAAGATGTAAGAGCTTTTGTGAGTTTGTTGGCCAGGAGTACCACAACCTCAGTGTGAAGAGATCCAGAAGGCAGCAGCCACACTGCAGGATGTGTGGCCCCAATGTGACCATCGATGAGGATGCATTGTTTGACAAGGTTACTGGCCTGCAAGAGTCCCTAAAGGGGGGGATCGCTTGAAGAATGGAAAACATCTGATAACATCTGACATCTGATATGGACAGCAGCAAGAAATAGGTTCAAATCAAATCAAAATCAAATCAAATGTTATTTGTATAGCGCATTTCTTACAAGATGCAACTCAATGCGCTTCACATACTGACAGAGCCGCAAGCAGGCAAAAGTAAAAACCTGTACACTATGTAGCCAGGAAAATTCCCTTGCAGCCCTCTTACACATAGAGCAACTACTAACCAGTTTGCCTACCAGCACCAAGCGGTGGACCCCCACACCCCCCCTCGGGGAGCCCCCAGCGCCCCACACACCCAGCCCGCCCCACCACCAGCACACCCGGCCCAGCCAAGCAAGCACAGACCATAAGGGCCCCGCACAAGGACGGCCAAGCAGGTGCCCCGGCGTTCACTGTTCCTACCATCAAGGCCATGCTTATTATGAAGACAAACTTCAATCTCCCCTGCCAGAAGATCATGGAGAAAATTGCCAAAGACAGCTATCCTGAAGAGAATACATTCTTATGAGAAATATACAGATTAGGCTGGTATAAGTATTATGTAGTTACCAATTTCCAACCACCAATCTCCTACCAATCTACCAATCAATTATCATCAAATTTTTTCTGTATGGCTGTTCAGATCAGACAGTTCTGTCTTGTCTGTGGTTCTGTAATATCGTTGTTTTCTCTGTCTATCACAGTGTGCCTGTTAGTCACTAGTTTATTACAGTAGGCCTACAATAGTTACCATGGTCAAAATACATGAAGGCGAAATTGTCCCCCTTTTTAATATAATATTGCAGTTTTAAAAATGTAAATACAAATAAATGAGAACTGTATAAACATTATGTACAGTGATCACTGATCAGCATTGTGCAAATAATGCAGATACTTATTTACAGTGGTTGTCTTCTATAAGGTGGTTGTGTTCTATTGGACGTCCTTTTACTGTCACAACAGCTCACAAATCTTGCAGCTGTGTTTGTATATTGTTGTATAGCAGATTTTTGTCATTAGTAATATTCTCGGAATCTTTTGGAGTGTTTGTAATCTGTGGGAAGTATGTGTCTCTGATGTCTTTGTACAGTTGGCAGGTAATTAAAAAGTAATATCACTCTTCTTCTTCTACTTTAGAGAAAACTACTTTAGTGGAAAACTTGGTCAGAAGCTAAAAAGTGTCAAGTGAATCCACAACATCTCCAGCAGTGGACAGGCTATTTTGAAAATATTATTATATGTTCTCTTCTGGTCTTATTCTACCCAGACTACCAGGACCACTGAATTGCTGTTCAGATCGGACAGTTTTGTCTTGTCTTTAGTGGTTCTGTAAATAGTTTTCTCTGTTTATCACAGTGTGCCTGTCACACAATACGTGAAGGAGAAATTGTCCCCCTTTTTATTTAATAGATTTTAGATTTTCATAGACATTGGATATTTTAATAATATATTGACAGCTGAACTGGAAATGTCCCCAGTTTTCATTTCAGAAATCTGATGATCACCTTAACCTAAATCTAATCGAGATGTGTGGCGACACCTGAAGCGGGTAGATCATGAGTTCTGTAAGTAGTGGACAAAAATCCCTCCAAACAGATAGGCCTATAGAGGCCACACACACTATTGACTGAGTGTTTGTTAAATAAACCACTTTCGTTAAATAAACAATGGAAAATATATCACGTGTTTCTGTTTGTGTCCTTTAGTTGGAATGTCTTTATTGCGAATTGGGGTTTAGATAAAGATAGAGTTAATTTTAACATTTTATACAAAAATGACCATCCTTTAGGGTTCACAAACTTTCAAGCAGCACTGTAATATCACGAGTTTAACTAACGTGTCTCCTGATTCAATGCTGTCCTGCCAATGACCACGGTCGGTATGATGTTCTCGTACAGCCAAGCTATATTACCAGGCGTATAGCTTGCCGTGTATTACATAATAATCATGTTTTGCGCTCTCGGTTCAATTATTCACATCCAAACGGATAACGTAAACGAACGCAGAAAATGGCGAGCGACATTTTCCAAATACATTACAAACACTTGTAATAGATAGCCTCGAAAAAACGGCATAGGCTGTTGACTATTCGTGAGCTTAGAATGATAAGGTTCTATCTCCGTTTAGGGCAGTTCAGAGATATTGAGCGTCAAAGTTTGTACATTCCATTATGTTTTCTGAGATGGAACCTTTGTATTTTATGAATTACTAACTCAAAAATGTCAACATTTTAAAAATAACACCGCACAGGCATTAATGAACACCTAATGGATCAGATTATGTAAAAAAAACTCAATTTTGACAAAAATTGAGATAGAACCTTATAATTCTAACGTCACGTATTGATAGGGTAAACAACAGACTCACTCGGAATTCCTCGCCAGGGCCAGGGATCGGCAGACGACAGTGGTGGTC
>NC_137679.1:18234535-18337035 GCF_963989245.1 Nansenia antarctica | reverse complement strand
GTAAAACAGTATCTACTCTTAGGGTACAAAAAGCAACGCCGTCTCCATATTGAGCGGCTACCGATAATAGCAGATATGGAGCACACTCACACACACACACACACACACACACACACACACACACAAACACCTGGTGTACAGTGAAGTGTCTAAAGCAGCTTGTTGTGTGCAGGTATAAGAAGTACGTGTTCCTGGATCCTCTGGCGGGGGCCGTGACTAAAACACACAACACTCTGGAGACGGAGAAGGAAGAAAAACCCTTTGACGCTCCGCTATCTATCACTAAGAGAGAACAGCTGGAGAGACAGGTACACACACACGCACACACACACACTCACACACACTCTACCATAACCAAGAGAGAACAACTCCTCCCTCACCCCCTTCTCAATTAGCAATAACATCTCTTATAAAATCTCTCTCTCTCTCTCTCTCTCTCTCTCTGTTCTCTCTCTGTCTCTCACTCGCTCGCTTTCTCAAGAGGCTGCAGCTTTTGTATTCCGCAAGACACTTTGTTTTCATAGTTTTGACTTTCGTCTGCCCTTCCACCTCCCTCCGTCTCTCCCTCCCTCCTTCCCTCCCTCTCCACCCTTCAGACAGCGGAGAGTTATTTCTACGTGCCAGACCTGGGCCAGGTACCAGAGATAGACGTGCCGTCCTACCTGCCGGACCTGCCCGGCATCGCAGACGACCTCTCCTACAGCGCCGACCTGGGGCCCGGCTTCGCCCCCTCCGGACCCACACACAACATCCCCGAACTACCCTCCTTCACTGGGGACACAGAGGAGAGCAACGGACCTGGTACAGAGAGGCAGACACATAGACAGACAGACACATACACACATACACACATACACACACACACACACACACACAGATACACACAGACACACAGACACACAGACACACACACACACACACACAGGCACACAGACAGACATACACATATACACACACACACACACACAAACACAGACACACAGGCACACAGACAGACACATATGCACACTGTCACGACCCAACAGCAATGTGCGTACATTGATATTCAATGGGCTCGTTCCCACACAGGGCCGAGGCCGGACACAGGTAGTTTAGCTCAGGGTTAGCTGACAGCACCCAGGTAGATGTTAAGGGGAAATGGCTTACCTGGCTCCGATGTATCGTGGCGTGGTCCGCGGGGATACTGAACAGCCCGCACGTTCGTTCAGTGGGGTGTTCCTTCCCATTCAGTATTGACATATAACAGAACAAACAAAACCGGACACGACATAACACGACCTCGGGGGTAATCCAATATTTGATTGGAATTCAAGCCTCAGGTGATACCTCGAACGAGGATCAGCCTTGTGTCATCAGTGTTCACAGAAGACAGGCTTACAAATCTTCGATATGGGCGCGTGCACGCAGACATAAAGAGCCCCGAAGAGTCGATCTGTCGAAATGAAGATACTCCACTCTGCAGGGGTCCTACATTTGCGCAGCATTCCCGAATTATTGATCTTTATGAAGACGGAAAAATAAGATATAAAATAGTGCAATACTGCCGCAATTAACAAGGCGAGGGAAATGGTTTGGCAAGAAATTGCTGACCGATTAAATGCGTAGGTCATACTAGCCCCAGTTATTGTTATATGTTCATATTTTAATAAATGAATATTACTACTGTGGTGATATCAGCAGCAGGCTACAAACCGTCATATCGCCACAATGGCCTAGTGGTATCGACCGCTGCCACAGGATTTATTCATCATTTTTAGACGTGGTTCGAATCCCTCTTCAGACACACTTTTTACTGCATTTCGTTGTCTGAATCTAATCTAAAATCTCATCTAAAAAAGTATGTAGGCTATAAAATTATGGTGCAGGCTAATTTACAAGAACTGACACGATTACAATGGTGTTTGAAGCCTTTGCATGAAATCTTCGGTTAAATGTAAAAAATAAAAAAATAAAAAATACTTAGTCAAGTCTCGAACTCGCAACCTTTGGGACTCCAGCCGGCTGCCTTAACCACTGCGCCAACAGCAATGCAAGTTGATAGACATACCTATTCATTTTATTTTATTTTTTACACTTTTTAATTTATGTATCCATCGATCTATCTATCTATCTATCACACTTTCAAAATATCTAGTTATCTATCACACAATCAAACTATCTATCGATCGATCACACTTTCAAATTATCAAATGATCTATCTATCACACAGTCAAACTATCTAATCTATCTATCTCGTGTGAAGTGGGAACTAATATTTCCTAAAAGACACATGAGGAACTGTCGTTCGGGGTTTAGTTTCCGCCTGTGAGCCTTTTTTGACGCGCGTCTTGTCGCGACCAGGCTAATTATATCTGACTCAGAAGGAGCTCAACCAAGCAGCGAATTATTT
This sequence comes from Nansenia antarctica, assembly GCF_963989245.1. Lineage (NCBI taxonomy): Eukaryota > Metazoa > Chordata > Actinopteri > Argentiniformes > Microstomatidae > Nansenia > Nansenia antarctica. The sequence goes on along the minus strand of NC_137679.1, from coordinate 18,334,646 downwards.
GAGCCACATTGATGGAACCGAACGCAAGCTAACATTATCGAGGCTTAGAACTTTATCGAGGCTTAGAACTTTATCGAGCTTCGTGGAATAGCCCCCAGGAACAGTTGGATCGTGACAACACACACACACACACACACACACACACGCACATACACACACACACACACACACAGTCAGACAGACACAAACCACACACACACACAGACAGACAGGCAGACAGATTTCCCATGGGTGGAAAGAGAAATGTACATGCTTCTTGGAGGCAAATACTGTTTCTATTGGTTTCATTTGCTAATTTGGGCCTCTGTGTTTCAGGTTCCCGGTTCCAAGCTGCTGTTCCCCCTCCTCCCCCACCTCCCCCGCCTCCTCCCCCTGAGCCTGTTCTCACGCCTCCTACTCCCCCCGGGGCTCCCCCGCCTCCCCCTCCCCCACCACCTCCCCCCTCAGGGGGCCCAACAGATGCCAGTGGAACACAGACCACAGGTAGGTTATACCAGGATAGACACACACACACACACACACACACACACAAACACACACTCTCTGACCAGTGTTGCCAGATTGGGCTACTTATGATCACACTGGGCGGTTTTTAGACTGTGATTAGGCTGGAAAACAATCCCATCTGGCAACACCCTCTCTGACCCTCCACTCTAACCAGGGCCTGTGGCGGGAGCTCCCAGTAAGGTGGTTAAGCCGTCAGACGGTCGGGCCGGTTTACTGGAATCTATACGCAACGCCGGAGGCATCGGAGGGGCCAAACTACGCGACGTCAAAGACCGCAAGATGGAGAAGAAGAAACAGAAGGAGCAGGAACAAGGTGAGGAAATCCTATTATCGAGGCCTCTGTGCTTGCGTGTGTGTGTGTGTGTGCTTGCGTGTGTGCGTGTGTGCGTGTGTGCGTGTGTGTGTGTGTGTGTGTGTGTGTGTGTGTGTGTGTGTGTGTGTGCATTGGTTACTTAGCAGGTTATCACAGGTTCCATACAACAGCCCCTGGCAGTATGACCTTTCTGGAAGATGAAGGCCACCTTCATTAAAATGCAAATGTCATTATAGTCTGTTTTTATCTGCCTGGTCTTTGCTGCGAGTCCATCCTCATTCCTCCTGGTTCAGTAGCCAGGTCACACTCTCATTTTAACAAACTCTAAACGAACTGTTCCAGGTTCAGCAGTAGATCTAGCAGGACGTAGAAATAAACGTGATAGACCCGTGCCATCCCCTTAGAAAACAAGAGTTGTGGCCTGGGGTGGTCCAGTGGTCTAGCACCGCGGTCTACAGTGCACACATTATGCCCATGTCGGCATGGGTTCGAAATAATCCGGCCCATGCCCTGCTGACATGCCCTCTCTCCCTTCTTCTCCTTACTTTCCTGTCAGTCTTCCACTGTATCTGTCCAATAAAATGAAAAATATGAGTGGGACTGCCCCCAATCAGAAAAGATACATTTATAGAAAACAAGAGTTGAGAGTTTTTCAAATACGTAAAAATAATGTTATCTGATTTCTAAATGTCTGTTTTTTCACTCTGTTCCGTCTCTTTCTCAGTGACGGCAGCAGCCAGCGGAGGAGACTTCATGTGTGACCTCTTCAATAAACTGGCCATGCGCAGGAAAGGTGAGCCTCTCCTCTCCCCAGACTGACTAGTTAGAATTATCTAACCGTTATCTATACAGGGTAGTAGCGTTGAGATACAATCTCTTTTTCAAGAGAAACCTGTTTCAACAGCAGCAGGGGGAACGACGTTTCAGACAAGACAACTTACACGCACAGACACAACATGGAACGAACTGCAGACACACATAGAGTACGACAGTTCCGTATAGAAACTCAAACATCATCACTAAAAACTGCTGTCCTAGGGTGCAAACTGGTGATGGCCCAAAGCCTGCCTGAAAGCGAAGAAAATGATCAATGCGTGGCTAACCTTAGGGGGGCGGGAATAGCACTACCACTAACGGTGCTAAATGGATATCGCTAGCACTAACGGTGGTCTAACAATGATGCACGTGTAAGTAGCGGCAGCCCTGACCTTAACACCTGCAGAATTACTTCGAAAACAGTTTACTGTGACTGTGTTCTCCACGCTGTCTGGAATTGTACTTAGCTGCCTGAAGCTAAAAGTTATTTCAACAGCAGCGGAGTTTAGCAGACAGGAAGCTTAGGTAGCTCGTGCATCATGTGACTTGGATGAGACTTTAGACCCCCCCCACCCCAAATATTTTTGGGGCAGATCTACACGATTCACATGGATGACCTATTTTGAGATAAAAACAGCTAACTTAGCAGAAAGGTGACAAATTTGCAACCCAGTGACACACATCTCTGATATTTGCGTCGACCAAGTGTTTAAACTTCACCAAAGTGAGTCGATCCTCAAACGGTTAGGAGGCCCTTGACTCCGCTTAGTAGAGGGTGTTACAGTATACGCTCAATAGAGTGTGTTATACGCTCAGTAGTGTGTTATACGCTCAGTAGAGGGTGTTATACGCTCAATAGAGTGTGTTATACGCTCAGTAGAGGGTGTTATACGCTCAGTAGAGTGTGTTATACGCTCAGTAGAGTGTGTTATACGCTCAGTAGAGTGTGTTATACGCTCAGTAGAGTGTGTTATACGCTCAGTAGAGGGTGTTATACGCTCAGTAGAGGGTGTTATACGCTCAGTAGAGGGTGTTATACGCTCAGTAGAGGGTGTTATACGCTCAGTAGAGGGTGTTATACACTCAGTAGAGGGTGTTATACACTCAGTAGAGTGTGTTATACGCTCAGTAGAGTGTGTTATACGCTCAGTAGAGGGTGTTATACGCTCAGTAGAGGGTGTTATACGCTCAGTAGAGGGTGTTATACGCTCAGTAGAGGGTGTTATACACTCAGTAGAGTGTGTTATACGCTCAGTAGAGTGTGTTATACGCTCAGTAGAGTGTGTTATACGTTGCCCTGATTGTGTCCTCTTCCTCTTCCAGGGATCTCTGGTAAAGGTCCGGCAGGCGGGGAACCCAACGACCCTCCAGCCAGTTCCGGCAGCGCATTCGCTCGGATGTCGGACGTCATCCCGCCCCTCCCGGCCCCTCACTCCGGAGCCGCGGAGGACGAGGACGACTGGGAGGCGTAGTCACGGACACACACCAGCCAATCAGAAGGAACAGAAACTCTCAAGCACAGCTAGCGCTCGACAGATCAGAGAATGGAATTCTGATGAGAATACCTAACCCTAACCCTATTGGAAGGAAAAAGGCTGTGCTTGTTCACAAGGGTCAGCCAAGCCCAGCTATGGTCTCTCTGCAATACGGATCTGTTGATGCCCAGTTTCCTAATTGAGGTGAAAACTAAAAAAATGACAGAAATTGAGGTTTAACCATTTCAGAGGAATTCAAACATATCTGACCCTGTATCAGTGGTTAGAGGCAGCTTCTAGCTTGTTTGATGATAATTTCTAGATATGATTGTGATCATGTTTAATACGCCCAGGCTCAGCCAGACTCTTTTGTGTGTGTTCAGAGCAGGTCAGTGCAGACTGGGCTTTAGTTGAGTGTCCATGTATATAGAGACTCCACCTGCTGGCCTTTTGTAGAACTAATCCTACATACATGGAGCCTCTGTACTGGGGTCAGTTTTCCCCAAAAGCTTTGAAGTTTAAGTAGTACTTAATTTCACCTCACAAACTCGGCTGCAAAGCCATGAGATAGCAGCAATTGTAAAATCCAGGTCAATCTTCTGTTCATGAAACGATGACATTTATTAAATGAAGAGCTTTTCTGGTCTAGGAGAGGATTTTCAAAAGAGATAAAGTACTATTTTCCGTAAGAAGCTTTTGTGAAACTGACCCCTGATGTTGTGAGAATCATGATTATGTTTATACTGGTGCCTAATTGCAGAACAATGAAATACAAGAAGATAATTCAAACCATAAATGAATGAATATATATGTTTATTATAAAGAAAATCCAACATAATGTTTATTATATAGAAGGCTAATTACAACATGAAACACAAACAGAATGTCACTAATGTCCATTCATTCAATAAACAGCGTTTTGCATTAAACAACTGTACATGTATTGGTATTGTACAATCACAAATGTAAACTGAAACTAGAACTAACTCATTTAATGAGAACATTCCTCCAGTTGGAAAACATAGAGATAGCTGGTTCGACTCCAGAGCAAGGAGGTCTGGGAGAGGCACTTTGATCTTTATACATTCACCCTGAGTTTCTCCTGCTTCTTCTTCTCCATGAAAAACTGTAAAAGAGGAAAAAGATAATGAGAGAGAATATTTGTTGTTTTTCAGTATCAAGGACATGTGTTAGAACATAGTGCCAGGTCATTAATAATGTATTTAAAATCCATTATTAATGACCTGGCACTACATTTCCACATGCCCTCTAAATTGAAAACACTGGTACTGTAAAGTTGAATTAGTGAGATTTGAGTGTTGATCTGCAAACAAGTAAGCTTGAAATCTATGATAGATAAATCGATGACAAATCCTTCTGTGAATCAGAAAGGCTGTGTTGGCTAATTGTGTTCTCGTTCCCTGTGGCATCTGCTGCCTGGGCCCATATCTGCTCCTTCTTCCTGTTCGGTGGTGGGTGGGCCCTTGTGGTGTGTGTGGGTTTGGGTTTGGCTCGGGCCTTCCTAGTGCAGCAGGCATACGGCCCAGTACTGTGTAGGCTGGGATGATCACAGTTCTGGCTCTGGGCATCTCTGGCACATGCTGACCCCCCCGCCCGATGTCCCTCTGGTAGGCCGGCCAGTGACAGAGTGGAAGTGGTGGAAGTGGGTGCTGGTCTTGTCCTTTAGATGTATGTTAGACGTCCCTTGGATGTGCTGAGGGCCCTCGGGCCATCTGCTGCCCTATGCTGATTCTCTCCTGCTGTTTAAAAAGTTTTTCCGTTTTTCAGTTCGCCACAACCTGTAATCTTCTCCTCTTTGTGCTGATCTGTTATCTTTCTGGTCTGAGCCCCTCAGAACTAGACTTTCACTTCCTGAATGTTCAGACTGAGTCTACTCCACCCTATAACCTGCCCCACCCGGGTCCAGGCAGAAAGCTGCCCTTCATTATGGACCCCAGAACTCTCGCGCCACACCACATTAGTTTACTGTTCAGGCCCTGATCAGCCAGAGGAGGATGGGTCCCCCTGGAATCTGGTTCCTCTCAAGGTTTCTTCCACCCAGGAAGAGTTTTTCCTTGCCACTGTGCCCTATATCTTTCTCCCCTCTGGGGAGTTTTTTCCGTGGCTTACTTTTGGGGGTCTACGGTTTGGTGTTAGGTCATATTGTTTGCATTGTATTCTGTTTATATTACTTAGTATTGTTATTGTTGTGAAGCATTTATTTTTACATTTTGGATAGTAAAAGGTGTGAAACAAATCCATCAGATGAACTGTGTGTGTGTGTGTGTGTGTGTGTGTGTGTGTGTGTGTGTGTGTTCCTCACCCCCCTCAGTCCGGCGAAGGCGGGGCCAAAGCTGGTGTGTGTGTGTGTCTGGGTTCGGATCCAGCCCGGGAGTTTGGCGAGCGTAGCGGGTCGAGAGTAGCGCCGGTCACACATTACTATGCATGCATAGTCACCACGGTGACGGATTGCCCTTCCTGCGGAGAGAGGAAGTGATGTTGTGACAAAAACAAGGGTTTTTACAGGAAACTACCCTGTATGTAGACTGATCTATCAATGATGAATTAGTCTTACCTATCGATTGATTACCTATTTATTAAATAAACATACAGATACATACATACAGAAAAAGGTACAGTCATCGATGTGTCTTACCTATGGATTGATTGACAGCCCTCATGCAGAGGTTTTCTATCAGAGCCTGGCCTGGACTCGCCCCTCCCCCAGTGTGAGGCTGAAACAGAGAGCAGCTCTGAGTGTCAGAGACAGAGAGGCTGCATCCCAACACTCTAAAGCTGCTTTCCTCTCCTTGCTCCCTCTCCTTCATCAAGTTCAAGCGTAATATGGTTCTACATCTACCACCATACTTGAACCTGTTCAGGGCAGATGGAGGAGAGGAGAAGAGAGGAGAGGAGGAGGAGGAGGAGGAGAGGATAGGAGTCTTCCACTATTGTGATGCAGTCCAGTCATGATCATCACACAGGACTTTATCATGGGGGGTGGTAGGGGGGTGATCATGGCCATGTGTGTGTGTTACCATGCAGTTTATGTGTGTGTTACCATGCTCTGTGTGTGTGTGTGTGTGTGTGTTACCATGCTGTGTGTGTGTGTGTATTACCATGAAGTGTGCGTGTGTGTGTGTGCTACCATGCGGTTTGTGTGTGGTGTGTGTGTGTGTGTGTGTGTGTGTGTAACCATGTGGTTTATGTATGTTACCATGCTGTGTGTGTGTGTGTGTGTGTGTTTTACCAAGTTCTTGTCCAGATAGGACATCTTCTCCTGCAGTTCTGGAGACTTAATGTTTGGATAAGGCATCCCCACCATCACGATACACCTATGTATGTACACACAGTTACACACTTCATGAACACACATAAATATACACTCTGACTGTTATACACTGACACACGCACGCACGCACTCACTCACACACACACACACACACACACACACACACACCTGCCCAGCTCATCTGAGAAGTTGATGCCTTCACTCATCTTTCCCCCAACCACCGAAAACAGCAACGCTCCTGTGAGTACCCCTCCATCTACAGCACACCTCTGAGAGAGAGAGAGAGAGAGAGAGAGGGAGGGATGGATGGGGGTAGAGAGAAAAGGAGAGAGCGGTGTTGAAGAGTATCGGCAGACCCAATCAACAGTTGGCAGAGAGGCCAGGAAGGAAGGAGGCGGAGGGCCAGTCAGTCTCTCACCTGGATGCACCGCGAGAACTCGCTCAGCACCTGCTCCACCTGATTGGCTTTTCTGGGCTCCTGGAAGATCTGAGGAGAAAAAAACGTCCGATTGGAAACCACACTGAGGAGGACCCCCCACTGATCTCCCCACACTGAGGAGGACCCCCCCACTGATCTCCCAACCTCATCTGCAGGGCCCTCCGTAAGAACTGGAAAGAGGAAGCACCGTGTCTTCTTTTTAGCTCTATAGTCCCAACAGTTTTGGATTTGAAATCAAACGGTTACAGTAGAGATTCTCAGCTTTGATTCAATTTGTTTCTTTTTTTCTGATTCACCGTTTAGAAATGACGATGCTTTTTATACATAGTCCCCCTATTTCAGGGCACCGAAAGTGGATACATAAACCACTGTATTAAAGCTAAGAATCTCTACTTTGACCTCATAGTATTTGTTTTATTTAATATCCAAACTGTTGGGAGTATAGAGCTAGAAGAAGACACAATGCTTCCCCTTTCCAATCCTTGTGGAGGCCACTGGGCGTACACACACAGACACACTCCCATACCTTCTTCTTGACAGAGAGACGGGCGAGGACTCCGCTGGTCTCCCAGTGTCCCACAATCCTTCTGGAGTACTCGTAGGAGGGGAAGAAACACACCACGCCTCCTGGAACCACGTCACACAGGTTGGAGAGGACGCGACCTGTCTCATCCATCTGTGTGACACACAAACACATTATCTTTGATTTTCACACTATCACCTCTTATACTTTGTAATCATGTGTGTGTGTGTTTGAGTGTGTATTACCATGAGATGTGTGTGTGTGTGTGTGTGTGTGTGTGTGTGTGTGTTACCATGCGGTTTGTGTTTGTGTTACCATGTGGTGTGTGTGTGTGTGTGTGTGTGTGTGTGTGTTACCATGCGGTTTATGTGTGTGTTACCATGAAGTGTGTGTGTGTGTGTGTGTGTGTGTGTGTGTGTGTGTGTGTGTGTTACCATGCGGTTTGTGTGTGTGTCTGTGTCTGTGTCTGTGTGTGTGTGTGTGTGTTTATTAATCTTTTTTATTGGGTATACAAACATAAATAGAGAAGAATAAAATTACAAATGTTTCCCATGTTTTGTTGTTACAAGAATATCCCCAGGGGCTTCAAAGACAACAAGAACAGCAAAACATTGTCTCTGTATAGAAAACATCAATACCACTAGTGATTGTAGTGTATATGACTTTTTCAAATGTTTAGAACATACAAATAATTACGAGAATAAAAAAAAAAGAAGAAGAAAATAGATAACATTAAGAATACTATAAATAATAAAATAAAATAAAACAGAGAATGGAGCAGACAGGAAGGGGGGATTAGACAGGGGGACAAGGTTTGTTCATAGTAATCTATAAAGTAATTCCATTTATACTTTTTTTTTTTTGCAGAGCTGCCTTTCACTGAGAATCTTACCTTTTCTAACTTAAGATAAGACATAGCATCCCTAAGCCACAGAGAAATAGATGGAGCCTCAGGAGATTTCCATAAAAGTAAAACAGCTCCCATTCCCAAGCAGTTCTAGTTTTAGCAACAAAATGACCTTCAAAAGCCATGAGTTGTTCATATACACTATCTTGGATATGAGTGATTTCTGATGGAATTTTAGGGTCAGAAGGTCATCCCATGGCTGGTTAGCGGGGAGGAAAGGGTAGCATGGCAAAAGAAAGGTGGCATGTCTGTGTGTGTGTGTGTGTGTGTGTGTGTGTGTGTGTGTGTGTGTGTGTGTTACCATGCGCGGCGTGTCTCTGTTCTGGAAGGTGAACTCTAGCTCCTGACCAGAGGGACCGCTGCAGAGGACTATGGGAAGGATATTCTCTGGAGGAATCACATGACCTGCAACACACACACAATTACAACATGTATACTTCATGGGAACACAATCTTAACCACAAGACGTGGATTACTCTATCACTTTGTCTTCTAGGTACCGTTGAAGCCGTTCCAGGTGTCGTCATGCTATAGGGTCATGGCAGAACTCACCACAGGAGAACTCAGTGATGCGCTCTGCTCCCACCCCAGCAGAGAACAGCAGCTCCTGTTTGAAGTCCGATACCTAGGCACACACGGTTATAAAATCACACTGATTCCAAGCAGTAGTGGACACTCATTTCTTTTTATTTGTCTTGCACGACGCACAGTAATATCACTGGTTGTGTGTGTTGTTGTTGTGGTTGTGTGTGTGTGTGTGTGTGTGTGTGTGTGTGTGTGTGTGTGGTTGTGTGTTCTTCTTACAGGCTGCATGGTCCCTCCAGCTATGATGACAGCTCGACAGTCCTTCAACACCTGAGCAAAGTGCACAGCAGGGTTCAACAGCAGGAACTTCACACTGTTCATGGACACACAGCCTAGAGAGAGAGAGAGTGAGTGAGAGAGAGAGAGAGAGAGAGAGAGAGAGAGAGAGAGAGAGAGAGAGAGAGAGAGAGAAGCTCAATGCTCTATCACATTTCGAAGCCATAAATAATAATGACCTCACTAACCTTTCAGCCCCTGCCCTTCCCCCCTGGCACTCATGCAACTACTGATGACCTCACACCTGACTCGCCTCCACCCTGGATGCACTAGACTAGTCCCTCCCAAGACACGCACTTCACACGTTTCATTTTCCCACTCTGCCCCCTGGTTCACCCCTGAACTCGGCCTATTAAAATCCGCAGTACGTCGCCTTGAGCGGTTGGCTAAAAAAACGGACCTCACAGTCCACTCGCAAGCATATTCTGAACACCTCACTCTCTATAAAAACGCCCCCTCTCAGCAGCGAGAAGCTCCCACCCAACATGATCAATAACGAGAGAAGCAACTCCCAAGACCCTTTTTCTCCACCGTTAAACACTTGCTTCAACCACTGGACAACTCTTTTGACAATATTTCCCCTGACCTGTGCAATCATTTATTGACAATATCCATAAAGAGCTGCTACTCCAGAACAGCTTCATTCACAGAGCTGTCACTCTGATAAACAATCCTGCCCCATACACTGTTGAACAATCCCCCCTAATGTTCCATGTCCTTTTATGTTTTTGTTTTTTTATCTCCTTAATTTTAATTGTACCGTTATTAATGTGAGGTGACCTTGGGTGTCCATAAAGGTGCCAATCAAATAAAATGTATTAATATTATTATTATAGAGAGGGGGGGAGTAGAGAAAGAGAGAGAAAAAGAAAGGGGGGAGTAGTGAGAGAGAAAGAGAGAGAGAAAGGGAGGAGAGAGAGTGAGAAAGAGAGATGTTAACCTGTTGGCAAGGCTCTGATCTCTCTGAGTTCTGTGTCCCACTAAATTACCCTAGCATCTCTGTGTTGTGCACGTGTGTGTATGTGTGTGTGTGTGTGTGTGTGTGTGTGTGTGTGTGTGTGTGTGTGTGTGTGTGTGTACCTTGTCTTTGTAGCACCACTCGGCCATCCGTATTGGTGTTGGTGAGGGCCATGAAAAATCCCTCCACTTGCATCATAGGGGATGCAGCCATCACCCTTTCCTCCTCTACTGGCCCCTGCTGGCCTGGGGGGGTACTGCACACAGAAGGGGGGGGGGAGAAAGAGAGGTGTTCAATTTGCTTTTGCCTTTCATTCATTATTTATAGGGATGTAATGATACACTCAACTCACGATTCGATACGATTCACGATATGATTTTCTTACGTTTTTTTTTACAAAATCAGATGTCCGAAAATCTATGTCACAGGAGTAAGTGCTTTGGCCCCTTTTTCCAGGATTACTTAAGCTTTCAATATATGGCAGTCATTTAACATTACGGTGTGTTATGAGTGTGTAATAACAGTTTAAAGGGAAGAAAAACACAAAAACGGAATTGGATTTTTGCAAGTTTTTAGTAAAGTGGAAAGCGTGATTGCACATAAACAAAATATTGAGCATGTTTAATTTGAAATATCAACTATATTACATCTGTCCAAGAAGGTTTGTGAGCCTAGGGCTTTTAGGTTAGATTTATTTGCTCTGTTTTCTATAAGAATGTCCAGGCGTTTCTTCTAGCTACAGACACAGGCCCCCATCACTCTCCTCACACTGCTCCTTCTGCACAGTGCATTGTCGTCGCCCCATGCTGGCTCTCTGTGTTTTGCCTTTTGGGTGGTTTGGTAACACTAGATGACCTTCTAATGCGTACGCAACGTTTAGAGTGCTTCACAGCCTCAAGTGCCTACTCTGTCTCTGTCTCAATATCTTAACAACACCTCTGTGTGTGCGTGTGTGTGTGTGTGTGTGTGTGTGTGTGTGTGTGTGTATTTGACTGTATATCAGCTCTGTCACTCTGTGTGTGTGTGTGTGTGTGTGTGTGTGTGTCTGTGTGTGTGTGTTCTGACCTGTGTGTTGGCTGCTCTGCAGTGTCTGTAGGTATCGGTTGAGGCCCTCCGTGCGGCGGTTCTCTTTGTTGTAGGGGTGTGTCTGTGACGAGGTCTGTGTGTGCGGTGTCACACCTGCCCCTGCATACTTCTCCATGAAACCACACAGCTACAGAGAGAACACACTGTATATTATACACACACACACACTGTATATTATACACACACACACACACACACACACTGTATATTATACACACACACTGTATATTATACAGACAGACAGACAGACACACACAGTATATTATACAGACAGACAGACAGACACACACACTATATATTATACAGACAGACAGACAGACAGACAGACAGATAGACAGAGACACACACACACACACACACACACACAACTTACCTTCCTGCTGATCATGCTCTTCTCAAAGTATCTCTGTATCTTCAGCCACAAAGAGAGAGAGAGAGACGTGTGGTCAAGAGGGGGTCGAGACATGTTCATGTTCAGACGTTGTGGTGTGATTACGGTCACGGAGTGGTGGCCGGTGTGGACCTGTTCATTACCTTAAAGAAGTTGATGTTGTCTATCAGAGTCTTGAACAGGAAGTTGTTGATGGTGAGCAGCTCTGTTCCTGAGAGCATAGAAGAGGATGATCGATCAGCAGATCAGATCTTATTTTGGGTCATTATTATGTTGTGTGTGTGTGTGTGTGTGTGTGTGTGTGCGTGTGTGTTTTCTTACCTGGCTGAGTAGTCTGGCTCTGTGGATTCTGCCCCACCTTCCCTGCAGATAGAAGACAAACACAATCACATTTTCTTGGTTCGGTCACATGGTCAGGAACCAACTCCTGACCCTAACCATGCCTACAGAACGCTACAATCAGCTACAGCTCTCTCTCTCTCTCTCTCTCTCTCTCTCTCTCTCTCTCTCTCTCTCTCTCTCTTCCTCCATCCCTCCCTCCATCACTCACCTCCCAGCACACGCACCAGGCCCTCCAGCACAAACAGGATCTGTCTGATGTACATCAGGTTCTTGGCCTTCAGTCGACTCCTGATCTCCCACACACACACACACACACACACGTTTGTGTTAGGAGAGGAGATGCCGTCAGAGGGTAAAAAGGAGATATACTGGATATAAAAATCCGGGGGTGTGTGAATCAGTGGAGGCTGTTGGAGGTAGAAGTCGGACAACAGGCTCATTGTCATACATGGAACAGAATGAGGAACGGTATGCATTACAATGAGCCTGTCTTCTGATTTTCTTGCCTCCACCACCAGCCTACCCTCTGGTGTGAGTGTGTGTGTGAGTGTGTACTCACTTGTAGCGTTCAGAGTACTGAGTCAGCTGAGAGTGTGCACGGCAGAGCTGGAGAAAAGGGAGGGAAAACATCATTCAAACTACAGAGAGAGTGCAATGTGCAAACTGCAATCTAATCTGAGACGAATGAAACTAATCAAATCAAATCAAATCAGAGACAAGAACAAGATGTCTAACCGAGTTGTTAGCCGCCTTGCCGTTTCCTGTTGACCTTGTTACCGTTTCTTTCTCAATTGCTTCCATGCGTTTTCTGAAAGCATAGCTCACTTTCTCAAAACTCTAAACACACATCCAAAAACTCACACACAAAACCCCAAACTCCACAAACCTCTTGCATAAGCAAACACTGCAGTCAGTGTTCAGCGGATTATTCAGTATTCAGCGACACGTGTCTCTGCGTGTCTCGCTGCCATCTCTACATGGATATCAGCCCACCACCTTAAGCTCAACCTTAACAAGACTGAGCTACTCTTCCTCGCTGGGAAAGCCTGCCCTCTCCAAGACTTCTCCATCACAGTTGAGAACTCTACTGTAACCTCCTTCCAGACAGCCAAGAATCTTGAAATGATCCTGGACAACGGCCTATCCTGTAGAGATCCATCGCAGCGGCAGCACGTTCCTGCAAATACTTCCTCTACAACATCAGAAGGATACGTCCATTCCTCACCAGAGAAGGAGCTCAACTCTTGATCCAGTCACTGGTCATCTCCCGCCTTGACTACTGCAACGCACTCCTGGTCGGGCTCCCCGCCTCCGCCATCAGACCTCTGCAGCTCATCCAGAATACTGCCGCCCATCTGGTTTTCAACCTCCCCAAATTCTCTCATGTTACCCCCCTCCTTCGCACCCTTCACTGGCTCCCAATAGCAGCTTGCATCAGATTCAAGACCCTGGTGCTCGCCTACCGGGCTGCAAAAGGGACAGCCCCTGCCTACCTGCAAGCAATGGTCAGCCCACAAATTTCAGCCCATTCACTCCGCTCCTCCACCTCTGCTGGCTGACTGGTCTCACCACTTATACGGCAACGCGGCAGTTGCGCTGCCCGGTCACGTCTCTTGACTATATTGGCTCCCCGCCGGTGGAACAAGCTTTTTTTTTTTACTGGCCACAGGACCTCATCGACATCAGAGGCAATGTTCTCCCTGGCCAAGCAGTAGGGAAACTATCACCTGGCATGTCGAATCCAGCCCTGATATGCTATATCACCACATGCTTCCTCCATTGCTTGTAGGAGGGGTATGCGCTCATGGGGTCTGCGTTCATATACCTTCCAATAGCAAGCTGAAAACTCCTCGATAGGGTTGAGAAATAAAGAATATGATGGCAGATGAAGAACAGAAAAACGTGGATGGGTGATGAACCAGTTGCGAACCTGTCGACCTGCGGAAACTTACATTGATGACACCGTACCTGGGCTGCTCTGGGCTCCATATGCTCGGCTGGGGTGAGGATATTGTGTTGTGTGTCCAGGAGAGCGATGAGATGGGCACTACTGTCAGGGCCAAAGGTTGAATGATGATTTATAGTGGTGCACAGGGTGATGTTCTCCCCTCGCTGGCCAGGAACCTCAGCGATGGCATGCTGGCCGATGACGTTCCTTCCCTGTTGCCGCCTTTTTGAGAGGTTGAAACCCACCCGAATTTCATCAGAGGCAATTACTCTCCTAGGTCGTAGTCTTGGTTGTCTTCTTGCTCTTCCTCTTCCTCCTCCTCCTCATCCTCGTCCTAGTTCTCATCCTCCTCCTCTGACTCTCACTCCTCTCACTCTACCTCTCTGTGCCAAGTTGGCATCCATTGTTCTCCAACATAGGAGAGCTCACCTTTGGCCCTTTTATTGCTAAAGCTATGCTTGCTAACTGAAAAGCAATAGGTGCTTGCCAACATTAGCAATGGTGTCATTGGTGGTTTGAGTTTAGCATTCTGAATGGTAGTGTTTTCCATGTGAAAATAAGAGATTTTATCAATGAAGATTGTGCCAAATGTAGAGGATTGTGTGTAGTGTTTTGCAAAAGTGTGGTTTAGAACTGCAAAATGAGTGAAAAGCACGAAATGTGTTTGTATTTGTGCAGAATTGGTGTGAGATAAGGTACATGAGTTTCAGGTTTTGGTCACTGTGTGTCAAGTTCCAGTGTTAGTGTGAAAGCAATTGAGAAAACCTGTAATGAAGGTACACACACACACACACACACACACACACACACACGTGTTTACCTGTGCTCCAGTGAGCTCCGAGCTGTGTATGCAGGAGAGTGCGTCGCTGAGGTTGTGTGCTTCGTCTATGATCAGAATCTGGATCAGAAGGAAACAAAAAAACGTCCTTCAAAGTGCGACACGCAATGCAACGGAAATCATGCCACACATACAAATGACAATGACAAGCCATGAAAACCACTGACTATCAGAAGAACTGACTATCAGAAGTGGTAAAAAGGAGGATTTCCGAGGGGGATTTACCTGTCCTTTCAGCTGGATACCAGAGGCTCGCCTTGTACCTTCATGGAGCACTGTTTGATAGGGCAACACCACCAGCTACACACACACACACACACACACAGAAATATTTTGGGGGGCAATGCTAACAAACAATACTAGAAATTATGGGACATAATGGAATTGCAACTAAAGCCAAGTACAACAGCAAACACACACGTTTATGCGGGGGGGTGGGTTGGGATATGGGTCGTGAACCGTAGTAGGGAGTGGAAGTGTTACCTGTGCCCGGGGGATAGCGAGGCGGGAGGCGTAGTAAGGACAAGACCGGGTCTCTCTGCCTAGACCGGTGAGCTGCTCGATGTCCCGGACGGCCCCCAACACCTGGTCCCTGAGCTGCTGAAGCGCCGCGGCCCCCACGTACGGACACACACTCTTAGAGACCCCCCGCTTACGCTTCACAGCCTCATCCTGAGAACGCTGATCTGGAAAGTGGGGGGGGGGGGGGGCAGAGAGAGAGAGAGAGCTGCTTAGATATTGGTTTATAATTGTGTGTGTGTGTGTGTGTGTGTGTGTGTGTGTGTGTGTGTATGTGTGTGTGTGTGTGTGTGTGTGTGTCAATGTGCGTGTGTGTGTGTGTGTGTGTGTGTGTGTGTGTGTGTGTGTGCGTGTGCTCACTGTGTTTATTCTTTTGCATCTCCATGCAGCGGTCGTTGATGCGTTGGGCGCTGCCCAGCCGAAGCACCTCGTCGTTGATACACATGTTCTACACAACACACACACACACACACACACACACACACACACACACACACACCAGGGTATATACAGGAATCTTGAGGTTAATTTCAATACCTTTCTAAGACTTTTTAAAGACCTTGTCAATATTTTTCCAGACCTCACCGCCACTTCAAGCTGTAACCGTTTACATCAGTGACACCTTTAACTTACCGGTAACAGTTTTAGTTTGCAATAGACTAGACCACTATCATACAACAGCATTTCCGGTTCATCTGTTTTTTAATAAAACTAATAAATTCACAAACTTTTACTAAAAATGTTTAGGACTTTCCCCATTTTTTTTATCGTATTATAATATACTGTACTGTATTGCATTGTACCTCTTTTTATTTTTATTATTTATTTATTTATTTTATTTTCTATTTTCTTATCCTTTACAATGGTGTATATATATGTATGCATACATTTTGCCGCTGTGATTTATTGCTGTATTTTTCATTCTGGAATCAAAATTGAATGTGCACAGAACCTGTATTTGTTAGGCTTTTCAAGGTAGGGGTGGGAGGGAACGGGAGGGGGGAGGGAAAGGGTATCATTTGTTTAAAAAAAGAAAAAAACCTGAAGGGAAGAATTGTTGATGATTACTCATGTCTGTCTTGTCTACCCTTCAATAAAAATCATTATAAAAAAAATAAAAATAAAATGTTTAGGACTCAAACTCTTTGGACAGAGTCTAATTCAGATTTTTTTTTGATTTATCAACTTTTAATACTTTTCAAGACACCGCGGATACCACATACACACATACACACATACACACACTGTAGATTTGATGCCATCACAATCATTTAGAATCTCTGAATTTAGAATGTTGCTGATGGTTGCTGAGCGCAAAATATGATTTGAAAATATACACATTTGACTCATTGCCATAGAAACTAAGAATTATAAAAATGCAATTACTTTTCATATGTTGATGTCACAATCAATCCTAGCAACTTCAGCAGAATGTTTGCGATTAGAATGTTTGGTTGATAGGCAGCAATGTTGAATGGAATTCAGTTTTGGTGGCTACAACCCCAAGACTAGACCTGTGACTTATTTCTACGAGCTAAAATTCCAAATTTTTAAAAAATGAGCGTCCATACTCAACAAGTTGACCGTTCTGCCACACTCCAGGTGCTCTCTGCTGTAGGGGAGGGAGGCAGGTGTGCAACCAAGCCTCGGCTCACATCTCCAGTGAGTACCTCTCTCTCGCCCAAAACTCTCTACAACTCTCTAAGTATTTGTAAAACTGCATAATTTGTGAAGAAATTACATTGTAACAAGAATTATTCAGGAATGTATCATGACTTCTTCTACAGCCTCCCTCTCCTCAGCCTCACACACCTGTGCAGGCAGCCGCCCCTGGTCTCCCACCCTGGGACACCTGGCTGAACTGGGAGCAGCGGGTCAGACACAACATGACCGTGCTCCAGCACCACTGCTACCAGATCATGCACGACCACAACCTGTCTGAGCAGGATAAGGGTCGTCTGTTCCACATCTACAAGGGACTGATGTCCAGGGCTTTGAGTGACCACCAGAGAGATAGAGAGGCCATCATTCGTTCAGTAGCATTGCTGAAGAAGAGGAAGGCCAGACTTATGGGGAAGAGGAGGAGGAGGTGGAGGTGGAGCCTCCAAGGAAAAGGCAGAAACAGGAAGTCGTTTCCGGGGTTCCAGATTTGGCTGAGGAGATGGACTTCCTGTGTCTGAGACTTGGGTCCCTCACCCTCTGATTGACAGCTTGACCCCTCCTCCACTTTGAATGGACTGAACTTATGTGTTGAATTATTATTGATATACTTTGAAAAAGTAGTATAGTAGAGGTAGTACTAAGATAAGATAAGATAAGATAAGATAAGATAAGATGGTAAGTAAGATAAGACACAATATGATTTTGAGACATGATGAATATATCATCATAATGTAAATCAATTATAACTGTAGCACATCTACACATACGCACATAGGACACACACACACACACACACATACACACATACACACATACACACTCACACTCACACTCACACTCACACTCACACTCACACACACACACACATACCCACTCACATCCACACACACACACACACACACACACACACACACACACGCCTCATCATTAGCATACCGGTTCAAAGACCCATTCAAAAATGCATAGGAAGTTCGCTGTGTGTGTGTGTGTGTGTGTGTGTGTGTGTGTGTGTGTGTACCTGTCGTGACCCCAGTGTGACCAGGCTGACGTCCTGACTGAAGGGACTCTTCTGGACCTCGTGGACAAACTGGGTCAGCTGAGAGTGTGTACGGCTGCAGTAGTAAATCTGATGGAACACAGTTTTAGGGATTCACTCTCCGTCACGCACACACACACGCTCGCACGCACACACAAATACGAAAATGCACACGCACGCACATTCGCGCGCACACACACACACACACACACACACACACACACACGCACACGCACACGCACCTTAGTGACGTGGTCTTCCACCAAGTCATCTTCGTCGTCATCACCACCGCGGAACCTGTCGTGGTGAGAGAGACAGACTTTCTGTTGCTGTCTTGACCTGAACCTGACCTTTGACCGACTGCTCCTACCCGTCTGTTTCTGACTGGCTGTCCTTACCTGTTCTTGGTCTTTGATTCGTCGTCACTCTCGTATTCAGCCACGATAAGCTCCTTATCCTCCTCCTCTGTGTCACCTGACCCCTCCCCCTCCTTACTGAGTTGTAGCAGCTTGACCGCCTCATCATCCTCACAGCCCTGCACTCACACACACATACGCGCACACGCGCACACATGCACACACACACACACACACACACACACACACACACACACACACACACAGTAAGTTGGTCACAATGTTATACGTTGTATAATAACTGTGCATAGTTTTACTGTGTAGTGTTCCTTTTAAATGCATACAAATGGTAGACTGTATTGCTGTTATTATGTACCTTCCTCTTCAGCGTCGTGTACTTCAGTTTGACATTGTTTCTGATCATCTCTAATTGTTCCTCTCTCTTCTTCCTCCTCAGCTCTTCCTCCTGACATATAAACACACACACACACACATACACTGAAGACTGATGCTTACATGCATGAAATGCCAAAATCTAAAGATCCAGACAGACACACTACCTTCAGTTTAGACACCAGGTCTCGATCTGCCTTCTTCTGCACAAAGTCGGTTATCCAGTCAGGCTCTGCAGAGGAGGAGACGGAGGAAGGGAGGATGGAGGTGGTGGAGAGGGCGGTTTCTACCGTACCCAGTAGCAGAGCTTCTGCCTCCTGTCTCCTCCTCTCTTCATAGTCCCTCAACCAGCTCAGAGCCCCACAGATCAAACTCAGAGACTTGCCCTAGAGAATAAAATACACACACAGATTGAGCATGGACGAACGGACACAGAGAGAGAGAGAGCGAGAGAGAGAGAGAGAGAGAGAGACCCGAGAGACCCTTAATTGCCTTGCAGCAAACATCCATTCTACACACACACACACACACACACACACACACACACACACACACACCGTTCCTGTAGGGCTCTCGAAGATGCCAACTTTGCCTTGCTCGAGGACATCATACAGACTGCATGAACTGTTCCTGTATGGGGTAGGGCTGGAACGGGAATGGAAACTGGGGGTTCGCCCCCTCGGGCTCCATCCCTGCGTCACGGTCCTGGAGATGGGAGGGGTAGCAGTCGATGAGGGGGAGGAGGTTTAGAGCAACAGCAGTAGAAATAAGTAGAACAAACATTAACAATTTAAAGCAATGATCCAGGACCAATGAGCAGCCGGTACTTAAGACTCTCTGACTGAGTGATTCTATTCACATCGGTGTCGTGTCAGATAGTGTTCCTGATCTGACAGAAATTGTGTTTTTAAGAGTGATCTAATTAAATGTATTGAAAAATAACAAATGATACTGGCTTACACTTGGTCCTCCAAAGCTTCATGTTGTCAAGTTTCATGATGACTAATTATGGATATTGATGATACCATGAATATGAATGTTATATTCCTCAATTATTATGAATTACTACTTCAGTAATGATTATTAATTATGTTATACCCTTGTTCATCACAGTTTTGTAAATCATTTGGATACTCCTATGAACTTTATATTGACTGTATGAATATAATGATGTATTGCATATGTGCAATCCCTCAAAATCCTGCAATACAAAATCTGCAATACACCATGACGTTGCTGATGCGTGTAGATGACATATTATGCATTGCATCTGTAATCTTACATCATTCAAGTCATAAATTGTGGTTCATTTTGCTGTATTTGATCAAATATTCTTAAAAAATACATTAAAACACTTGGAATGCAATGGTGACATGTAAGTAAGCCATCATCAATTCAATGTTTTATTCCTTAGATATCATTTAAAAACACTTAGAGGGGGAACACTGTGTCTAACAAGGGGACACGACACCCCAACTTTCCACGAGCTACTGACATAAAAAACTATGTTTAGCAAGCTTTAAACAAGCCCACGAATTCTTAATAACATTCACCTTTTCTAGTTGTACATGTCACTTGATTGACATCTAAAACAAGCCATGCACCCAAATAGGATATGATCGGCCTAGGACCTACAGCTACACTATACAATACTCACCGATGAAGGGTCCGTTTTTGTTGCAGTTCCTGCTTCAACAAACGCGCCAAGCGGTTTGGGAAACCGACCAATGGGTGAGCCTGTAGACAGAAACGCCATGAGGGGTTTGGTATAAAGTGTGTCACTCGAAACTAAAGCGCAGACTAAATCGGACCTACGCTTGTCCTTTCAAACGCCATGCTCTATTTTCTCAACAAAAAAAAATGTAAAACCATCAGGATAAACCTAACACGAAGATACATAATCTCAATCGTATTAATCGAATGATAAATAAATTATTTTTTGCCAGGTAAAAATCTTTTTCATTTCAGCTACCAGCGGAGTCCTTAAACGCTTAAAATATTTAAATCTAAGCTAAAAAACCTTCATGTTTTGCACCAGTTATGATTAAACACAAACACTTCTATCAATGTCTTTTTTCCATTAACTATTGTCTTTTTAAATGTTTTATCTATTTACTTCTTATATTTGCTTTTATTCCTTGTAATTTTTATTTTCTTATGCTCCTCTTGCTGTATTTTTAAATAATGCATGTAAAGCACTTTGAATTGCCCCTGTTGTATGAAATGTGCCATACAAATAAACTTGCCTTGCCTTATCGCGATGGTCCCTAAACCAACAACCATTCACGCTGCTCGCAGCTTAGCAGTCATCCCCTCCCCTCCTCCTTCATCGCCGCCTGTGTCTGGAAAGTTCTCTGTCCTTCCTCCACATCCATACTCGGTTACACAGACCTTTGACAATTGGCGACCGGTTTTATTACAATTAGACGCTGCTTGGATAGAGAAACTGTACACAACGTGGGCCATCAAACTCCAGTCAAAGCCAGGCAGGCATTCACTCACTCAGTCAGAAACCTACTTTTCCAGTGCACAACGCACACTCTTAGATCCTAGCTACCAAGCTAACATTCAATTGCAGCTAGCTCTGATTTGTGGCGCAGCTCGGCTAAGCTGCCGTAGCTAACTGAACTAAACACTTTAACCCGAGTCAGAGATAAAAGGTTTGATAAAAGGCGATGACTGCGGAAGAGCTGGCCAGCGACGGACAACACACCGCCGTCACCATGGAGGGAGAGGATATCACGGAGAAGAAAGATGGAGGGGTTTTAAAGGTAGCTAACTAGCCCGAGTTAGCCCAGCTAAACTCTTCACATTCAGCTGTCGTTGACTCGTTTTCGAATTAACTAGCTAACCCAGCGAGTCGTAGCTGTGTTTAGCTAGCTATCTTAAGTGATTAAGTGGGTCCGTTATCGTGTGACATTTGCGTTAGCAGGGTGGCTAGCAGCACGTTTTGATGTTTAGCTAGCCTGGCTGTATGGTGTTAGCTAGCTCGCCTGGGTTTAAGCCACTGGACTGATGGCTAGTAGTGTTTTGCAGTCTAAGCTGCAGTTTATTCACCAGCCCAGCTAAGCACGTGGTCAGTCTTCGATCATTGTGAAAATGATATACCCCTTACATTTAGACAAGGGTAGACACAGTCAATCCTAACATCACCACTAGACAACCATAGGATACCCCTTACATTTAGACAGGGGTATACAGTCAATCCTAACATCACCACTAGGCAACCATAGTCAAATGATACAGCGTTTTATGTTGCTTTAGAGGGCTGCAGCAGTCGTTCAACTGGGTTCCTTAAAAGGGTTAATGGCTATTCATTCTGGCAACCCGACCCACCAGTGCTGCATCATACAGGATTTCTAGAATACTCTGGGAGCAGATGTTGTAGGCAAATGTGTACACACACACACACACACACACACACAGCTGCCTGGCTTGGTGTCGGATGTCACATTTCTGCAGGCAATTACTATTTACATTGATGCCCAATGACATGAGTGACACTGAGAGGGACTGTGTTTGACAGCATGGGGTTTGAGTACGAGTCAGTCGGTGTCCTAGTGTCCCTATGCAGCACACTGGTCTGACACACTGTCGTGTCATCTCTTCACCGGTGTTGCCATCAACAATCCCCTCTTACCACATCCTGAATTGACCTACACTAGATTCTTAAACATATCGCTCCCTTTTCCCCTCTCTCTCTCTTTCCTTCCGTAGCTGGTGAAGAGGGTGGGTACAGGCACAGAGCTGCCTATGACGGGTGACAAGGTGTTTGTCCACTATGTGGGCACGCTGTTGGACGGCACCCCGTTTGACTCGAGCCGCGACAGAGGAGAGAAGTTTTCCTTTGAGCTGGGCAAAGGTGAGTGCCACTCCACCCATCACCCGCCAGACACCTGAAACTGAGAAGTGATGTCTCTGTCCATCGGCTAGTGGATACACCTCCCTCCAGTGTTTGTGTTCATCTCTCAAGGATAAAGTAGAAGCCGCACACTCTCGTTCCAGATGCAAAAAGTGTATTGACAACGGTTTCGGCCGTAGCCTTTGTCAAGTCTTACAAACGAACTGGTGCATGTCAGCCATTAAATAGACAGGTGTAGGCTAGATTGAATAGGCAACACATGTGAGGACACACCTACGTGCGATTACACATTACATCATAAATACATGAACAAAACTGTCAATGTTGCATATAAGCTATGTGTTCAGCTCTCCAACATGTGCCATACCCATGATTCCATCCTGTTTCTCCAGGACCGGTAATAAAGGCACTGTGTATTTTATTTTAACGTATGTTTGTCCTGTACATTGTGTGTGTGTGTGTTTGTGTGTGTAGGTCAGGTGATCAAGGCGTGGGACCTAGGTGTAGCCACCATGAAGGTGGGGGAGTTGAGCCAGCTCATCTGTAAGCCAGAGTACGCCTACGGCACTGCAGGCAGCCCCCCCAAGATACCCCCCAACGCCACGCTGGTGTTCCAGGTAAGACTGACAGAGGCCAAGTTGCTGTGTGCTCATCACGGGCAATTCATCATGAAAGTTCGTCTTGTGTCCTCAAACCCAGTACAGTGTACATGGGTCTACGTTAGTGATGCTCCGATCTGATCGGCGCCGATCGGTATCGGCCGATATGGCCTTGATCGGTTTTGATCGGAGTTCTCAAAACGGCCGATCAAACATGACCGATCAGTTTACAAAATGGCGTCGCCAGTCTGGAAATATTACACAGTGTCGGAAAGAGACAACAAATATGCCGTTTGTAATGTCTGCTCAAAAGAAATACCTTGCGGAGGAACGCACGCAAGGTCTTTCAATACCACGAATATCATACGGCATTTGCTGCGTTCGTCGATTCGCTCAGAGAGCGCCGAAGCGCACACTGGGCTCGACGTCATAAAGGGACCGAGTGCTTTGATTGGACGAGAGGCGTTCCACGAGTGCTGGTCAGAGTTCCAGCGCGACTTCACGAGCGTAGTGTAGGTAGTGTTCACCGACGTCATGTGACCCCGTGAGCAGGAAGTCACTTGGCCCATAGCAACAACAACTATTAGCGCGTGAGTTTTAGGTCTTCCTCTGTGCACCTTGCACAAGTGTAGATAGCGAGCGACTTTTCAGCAGCAGGACATATTTTAGATGATAAGAGGAACAGGCTGAGTGCCAAAAACGCTGAGATGCTTGTATTTCTCAACGCTAATCTGCCAGTGATGCTGCTTAATCAGAAGTAAGGTTTGAGTCTGAAATCTCCTTAGGTGCAATGTTTTGTTTTTTTGTTTTATTGATTATTGCTGACTTGCTGTCTTATCTCCTCCTAAATATGACTTGAAACTGACTGACTTGAAACAGTATTTTATATTTGGCTATAGCCTGTTTATGTTGCAGTTTAGTTTGGGTATGTTTATTGTTCCTCAGGAAAGCTACAGTTACAGTATAAGCTCCAAGTTCTCTAAGAGCCCCTAGTTCCTCTCATTCGAGTGGAATGTTGCACATTTGATGTGACAGTGTACATTTTATTTATTATGATTTTTATTTTCACATTTTATTTGTTTTTCCTGAAGTAAGCTACAGGTGGTTGTGAATTCAATAAAACAGATGGTCGTCAATTCATGATACTTTCTCATCTCCTAATTTCATTTAAATACTTAATATACAATGTCAATGGTGTTAAGAATAATTTAAAACATAAATAATGCTACACAATAAATAGAATGCTTCAATTGCCATTTTCGACGCTGTGATCGGTGATCGGTGATATCGGATCGGCAGATCACTGATTCCAGTGATCGGGGATCGGTGATCGGCACCAAAAACCCTGATCGGAGCATCTCTAGTCTACGTCCCACTCCTGTTCGTAGTAATCCAAACGCATGGCGATTTTTTGACTAGTGCCGTTGTTTGTGTGTAGGTGGAGCTGTTTGAGTTCCATGGAGAGGACATAACGGAGAATGAGGATGGAGGAATCATCCGCCGCATCATCACGAAGGGTCAGGGCTACTCCAAGCCCAATGAAGGAGCTGCCGTGGAGGGTACGACCACACAGACACACACACAGACACACCCACCCCCACACACACACACACACACACTCCTCAGAAAGTTCTTCACTCCCCTATAGATAAGATCTGTGTAGCTATTTTTACACACATCCAGACATCTCTGGTCAGCAAATGTGAGTGAATAGCGTGTGGAATGGAACCCCTTTCTGACTCACCCTCTTTCTTTCTCTCTCTCTCTCTCTCTCTCTCTCTCTCTCTCTCTCTCTCTCTTTCTCTGTGTAGTGACTGTGGAGGGTAGCTGTGAGGGGCGTGTGTTTGACCAGAGAGAGCTGAAGTTTGAGGTGGGAGACGGAGAGAGTCTGGGCATGCCAACGGGAGTGGAGAGAGCTCTGATGTCTATGGAACAGGAGGAGGAGTCCCTGTTCACCATGAAACCCAGGTACGACACACACACACACACACACACACACATCTATATTTCAGTAGCTAACCCAGTGAAAATGACCATGATAGTAGCATTTTTCTGAAATAATTAGATGTATACAATATAGAGGTTGGATATAAAGTTTTCTAGTCTATGTTGACAGAGCTATACATACATTGTGTTGGTGAGTAAAGTGTGTGTGTTTTCCAGGTACGGGTTTGGAGAAACTGGAAGCACCAAGTACAACATTCCTGGTGGAGCAACACTGCAATACAAACTCAAGCTGGTCTCCTTTGAGAAGGTACAGCACGTGCACACGCACACACACACACACACACACACATACTCACACACCCTTCATTTCTGTTTACCAGCCAGCTATCATTGTCTGTGTCTGGCTGTCCCACTCCTGAAAGGTGACTGATTTGAATATTGGTTTTTTTCCCGTTCCTTAGGCTAAGGAGTCGTGGGAGATGAACTCTGCAGAGAAACTGGAGCAGAGCGTGATTGTAAAGGAGAAAGGAACACAGTACTTTAAGGTGTGTGTGAGTGGAAGGAGGAGAAGTGCAGACAGGCAGTAGTGCAGTATACAGATGTTGTATGTTAACAGGTGTGTGTGTCTGTGGTTGTGTAGGAGGGAAAGTACAAGCAGGCATCGGTGCAGTATAAGAGGATCGTGTCATGGCTGGACAATGAGTTGGGTTTGGCAGAAGCGGAGGACCAGAAAGCCAAAGCGTTGCGCTTGGCTGCTCATCTGAACCTGGCAATGTGTTTCCTTAAACTACAGGAGCCAAGTCCTGCCTTTGACAACTGCGAGAAGGTACCCACACCTATCCTCTAAATGAATGA
This sequence comes from Nansenia antarctica, assembly GCF_963989245.1. Lineage (NCBI taxonomy): Eukaryota > Metazoa > Chordata > Actinopteri > Argentiniformes > Microstomatidae > Nansenia > Nansenia antarctica. The sequence continues at coordinate 18,308,721 of NC_137679.1, read as the reverse complement.
TACTTTAAGCCTTCTTTAGGATAGAAGAAGTATGTCTAGCCACTCCCTATATCTAAGTGTGCGTGTGTGTTTGTACGTACGTACGTGCGTGCGTGCGTGCGTGTGTGTGTGTGTGTGTGGATGGACGGATGTTGTGTTTGTGTTTCTAGGCTCTGGAGTTGAATGAGAACAATGAGAAGGCCCTCTTCCGAAGAGGGGAGGCCCTGTATGCCATGAAGGAGTTTGATAAGGCCAGAGATGACTTCCAGCATGTCAGTCAACTGTATCCCAGCAACAAGGCAGCCAAGAGCCAGGTACCGCTCTTGAATAAGATGAAGGATTACTTTGTGGATTGAACTGGGTTCACAGACATGGCTCGAATGAACTCAGAAGTACATGCGTGTCAAATATGATTTAATTGTAATATTGATTGCTTTCCTGTCATTTCCTCCCTAGATTGTTCTATGTCAGAAACAGATCAAGGAGCAACACGAAAAGGATAAGCGTCTCTATGCCAACATGTTCCAGAAGTTTGCAGAGAGGGATGCCAAGGTGGGTGGCAACCCCAATGAGCCGGGTGTGGTTAGGGACGAGGGGGAGTCTGGGTCAGGGTTGTGTTTGGAGATTACAAGAGGGCTAAGACCTGTGTGGTGCTAGCAGGTTTGTTTGGAACAGTGGGTGAGCTTCCCATTCCAAATGGACCCTCAGTATGGGGTCAATATCACCGTATTAAAACGAGGTGTAGGTGTAGATTAAGGAGTGAGTGAGAAGCCCCTAAACCTCTTAAGGGGTGTAGTGCTCTGAACTCACCATAAGAGGGCACTGAACTACAGAGGCAAAATAAATCCTGATAAAAAGACTGTTTATTAATCTGACTTTCTCTTTCTCTCTCTGCGTTCTCGGACAGAAGGAGGTGGAGAAGGGCAAGGATGAAGGAAAGGAGAACAGCGGAGCGATGGAGGTGGAGGAGAACGGAGCGCAGGAATAGAGTAGCTTTAGACGGACATAATGGCTGTCGCAGTCTTGTCTTTCCTGGAGACTTTTGTAACTTCAGCTATTTGTGTTTATAATTGTGTGACTGTATACGAGTACTGCGCGCGTGCGTGGAAGAGAGTGTGAGAGTGTACCAACTTTTGCGTGTCTCTGCTGCCTCCTGTGTGTCTCTGTGCTATCGCCATGGCAGCTAGCTGGCTGGGCGGGGCTACTCTTAGATGACTTGCACTTAGGAGCGGGGCTTAAATCGAGTGCGCCCCTCCCTAACCACCCCCTTTCACCCTCACCTCTCGGAAAGTGTGTCTCAACGGTTTTTTCGTGTGTTCTAAAAGCGTGCGCCACCCCCCCCAACCCAAATCTCCCTAAGAGTTTAGCATGTAGCAGACTGCACGCCCCCCACCCCATTCCACAGTGTTTTCTGTGTCCCTAAAACTCCAACCCTTCACCCATCAAGGGCTAGTCCATTCACCACTCACCAACACCCCCACCCCCCCCTACACACACACACACACACTCACACACACACACACACACACAGCCGTCATCCCTCTCCTGATCTGGAGGCAGAAATCAGAGCACCGGCTCATTGTGACACATCAGAATGATATGAGAAACGGTATTAAATTCAATTCCATGGATCGCAACGCGCCCGTCCTCTTGATTTCTACCTCCACCAGCCTCCCCTGCTACCCCAGACTCTCTACTCGGGCCGGCTGATCAACTCCTGGAGCTCCATCTCAGATCACTGTATGCGTGTGTGTCTGGGGGTGTGAATGTCTTTCTGGATGTGTCTGAGTGGTGAGGCGTATGTTTATGTGTTCTATGTAGCAGCACTGCGGACAGGAAAAAAGGAATATCAAGACTCTTGAGTTATGGCTTCTCTCTCTCTTGCTCTCTCGACCTAAGATGCAACTCCACTATAGCAGCCAGAGTAACAAGGCCCTGTTCCTCTTCGCTTTGTAAAAACATTGATTTGTTCTTATCTCCTTTCTTTTTCTTTTTTTTCTCTTTTTTTTCTTTTCATTTCTTTGATTATTTTTCCATTGCGTGTTATTTCTGTATAATTGCTCTTTAAGTGGTATGATGATCTTGAATTACTTCACGACTGGAAGATCTGTGTGAAAGCAGCTAGTTCTTTTTTTTTTTACTAAAAGCTGCTCGTGGACACTGATAATAATAACTGTCCTTATAGTCTTACTGATCTGTACTGTACATAGTCATGTGCGAAAATTAGGACACTCCATGAAATATGAACATAACAATATTTGATCTTATTTCAAACAATATCTGTAGATAAAGATGATGTAATTTAACCCAAAACAATGAAAATGTAACTTGTTAACTGTTATCATTTATTTAACAAAAAATAAACACAGATGCCAATTCCTACTGAGGAAAATGTTATATAGATATGCTCTATTAGCTGGTATTGCCCCCTTTGGTAAATAACCTCTGAAAAATTAAGGTCAAATGTCCGTATGTTTAAATACGTAGAAAAAGACTACGGTTTTCATGGGGTGTCCTACCTTTTTCACATGACTACATACATACACATGTACAGAGCAGCAGAGTCAGGCTTTCTACAGCCCTGCTCAGTGGAGAGGAGTGGAGCATGGTTCATGTCAGTCCCCCGAGGCACTTTCCCCAAGCCCTCTGACCCTTTGATGTTGGATGAAAAAAAAATGTACGTTTGAACCTGTATCACTGACCGTGTGTCTGACTCCTAGTGGGTTCAGACCTGTGGTCATTGAGGGGTCTGGGGGCTACGGGGAGGGGGATGGAAGACGGAACCTGGGCGGAGGGGGAAATTTGAGGCTGTGTTCTGGTTGGTCTGTGTCTGTCCTGAGGGTCATGGTATGATTTGGTCTGCTTTAACTGAAGGATCAAATAACTGCAAATAAACAACAACAGCGAAAACCTACTGTGTGTCCTTTTGTTATATTGTACTTTAAGTCTGTCTATCGTCTTTGTTATTTCTCTCAAATTGTGTTCTCAAATTTGTTTAAATCTGTGTTACTGAGCACTTCGTTGCAGAGATATTCCATCCACCTGACAGCTGTGGCATATCCAGATGCAGCCTAAGGCTGGTCAGTGGTCACAGTAAAAGGCCACTCTAAAATGTGCAGTTTTATCACACAGTACAATGCCACCGATGTCGCAAGTTCTGAGAGAGCGTGTGTGATCACTGATTATATGATATTGTGAGTATACTTGCACACACTTTGAAAGTTACCTGCTATCTGCCAAGTCACCCTCAGCTGATTTGAATGATTATGTTCATCATGGACTGGAAAATGGAAATGGAAAGACTCATCATACAAATATACCCCATATATACTGTATATACATAGAATCAGATTCAGATTAAATTGAAAATGAGTGAAGAAAAATATTTGCCATAAATCCAGTCCACACACAATACCCCAAAATGACAGTGATATAAACCCCTCAAAAAAAGTTTAGAAACGCTTTTTTTGTTGATTCTTCCTCCCCTTTAATAATACCAATTGGTATTGTATTTTATATCGTTGGAAAGCCTGATTAGTCACCTTTACAACGAGGTACAACTTGTAAGGATCATGCATTCGTGGAATGAGCAACACAGCTAAACGTGTGGTTAGTGGCCCAAAAATATTTGCCAAAATCCCCTATATTCTTCTGTTGGTATTCACTCTCGTTTTGAGTTGCTTGGTGGATTGGATGATTGCACTCTCCCACAGTAATAAGGAAAAAACAACACATATTGGCAATTTTTACACTTTATTAATTTTACATTGTCAGGGACCTCAGTAGTGTGTGGAAGATCCATACGCAGTCACAACAGCTTGGCACCTCCTCCTCATGCTGGTCACCAGCCTGGTCACACACTGCTGTGGGACAGCATCCCATTCCTCAACTAGGATTCGCAAGTCAGCCAACATGGTTGCGTTGGTCACTCTGGCACGTACAGCACGCCCAAGCTGATCCCACAAGTGTTCAATTGGGTTGAGGTCTGGACTCACGGCAGGCCATTCCACCCTCTCCACTCCCAAATACTGGAGGTGCTCTGTGATGATCCTGGCTCTGTGGGGGCGAGCGTTGTCATCATGAAGGATGGAGTTAGGTCCCAGATTCTGGAGATATGGGATCGCCACTGGCCCCAGAATATCATTCCTGTCAATTAGGTGCCATTCAGGTGCCAGTCACACACCTGTGACTGACATACACCTGCCAGCACTTGAAGCTCAAAACGAGAGTGAATACCAACAGAAGAATATTGCAGGGGATTTTGGCAAAAAATGTTGGGCCGCTACCCACACGTTTAGCTGTGTTACTCATTCCATGAATGTATGATCCTTACAAGTTGTACCTCATTGTAAAGGTGACTAATCAGGCTTTCCAACGATATAAAATATTAAAGGGGAGGAAGAATCGACTGAAATAACATTTCCAAACTTTTTTTGAGGAGTTTATATATTTTTATTTCAGTAAACTAAAATGCTAAAATCGACAAATTACTCAATAGGTTGAATTGAGCCCATCTTAATGCAAGAACAATAGTTCATGTAATTTTGGAATTAATATGTTTGTTTTTATACGGTCTCTGATTTCCATGTGAATCAATTACACACTGTAGATTAGGATGTCACTCCCAACTCAGCAAATATTTGCATGTTCTCTTAATCCTGAAAAACTCCTCAGTCCCTGCCAAGGACCAATATACCCATAACTTGATGCAGCTACTATTCTTCACACGAGAGATAGTGCAGAAACTGCATTGCATGTGTTGGATTTGCACTAACCTTAATGCTTTGCAGTAAAACCAAATAAACACATTTCCAGTAACTTTATTTGCTGTGTCACTTGAATTCATTGTTACAAACACAATTATGGATAAGAGATAGATTATTTTTCCATTAAGGGATTCTTTTTGGCCACTTGGTTATAGACCCATTTTGTAGAGTGACTGAGATGATGTTCAACGTTGTAGATTTTTGTCAAAAAGGTGGTTTCACTTTGCCATTCTGGGGTATTGTGTGTGGATTAATGACAAATTATTTTTTATTTAATCGATTTTAAATTGAGGCTATACCACAACAAAATGTGGAAAAAGTGAAGGGGACTGAATACTTTCCGAATGCACTGTGTATACAACACATATACACAGAGTATAAGTCAAGTCACCTCGAGGCTTGACACTGGGGATATAGCTGCAGTTGTATTACCATTAGGGGAACCACACTGTGTGTGTGTGTGTGTGTGTGTGTGTGTGTGTGTGTGTGTGTGTGTGTGTGTGTGTGTGTGTACAGAATGTGACTATCATGAGCTCCATGTACTTTCATTACACCTGGCTTTGTCTTATTATTATTATAGTGCAGGGTCACTGCCATTGACCATCTGATACCATCTTGTTTGTTTCCAACTCACAATGGGTGCTGAGGTATCCATGACATTTAAACATATTCCTGTTTCTCTTTTGCCTGACACACGCACACATTTGAATACTTTATTTGGTTCCACAAATTATATTACACAAACAGGGAATCAAATATTTCGGGGCTAAGCAGCACTGAACACTCAAGGGTACACATAACACTTCCTTCTCCACACGGCCAAGCTGCCAATAATAGCTGAGACAGAGCAACATTTGGCAACCTGTTTGGCCTTTCTTTTAGACATTGCAGCAATTCTCAGACCCCTCATATTTAGCTTCCTTCATCTGGTTCTGCAAACGGCACTGATTAGGCTCACAGTATTGGGCCTACCAGACAAAGCACAGTTCACTGGCCTTCCGTTTAGTTTATTTATTCATTAGGGTGAAAACTGGGCCACAGGTGTGTGTGTGTGTGTGTGTGTGTGTGTGTGTGTGTGTGTGTGTGTGTGTGTGTGTGTGTGTGTGTGTGTGTGTGTGTGTGTACATGCCTGTGAGTGAGTGTGTCTGTGTCTGTGTGTTTTAGACGAAAATAGGAATATGATTAATGTCTTGGACACATCAGCACCCATAGAAGACAAAGAAGCTGCTATCAAATGGTGGGTGGTATTGACCCTGGGGAGGAGGTATATTCCTCACAGAGCAACTGGAGGAGATGAGACGAGGACCTGCTGCAGGGCAGCTCTCCCAGCACCGATCTCTCTCCCCAGAGATGGGTCACTAAGCTCTATCGCAAGGTCATCTACAGTGTCGGTTTACGGAACAGATACGATATCTTTACCCTTTCTAAAACACACACACACACACACACACACACACACACACACACACACACACACACACACACACACACACACACACACACACACACACAAACTGCCCCATGAAGATTGCATTCTCAAATTATTATTAAAGCGTACAATTATCTGAACTGTGGTGGGTAACCCAACATATGAAATAAATAATCGTTTCGATTTTCTTAATCGATAAAAAAATGCTATTTCCCACAAAATGTGTGAGAAAAACTTGACTCTGGCTGGCGGCTGCTGTCCGCCTAATAACGCAACTTCACATGATATCAGAGACAGGAGACCGTTCAGAATTTAGCACACCCTAAAATTCATGAGAATAAAAAGTGTGTCACGGCCTACGATCTTCGTCCCCAGGCACAACATTCGGGCGGAAGTGTAACCGGGAAGGAGACTCCAGGTAGCGAATTTGCGGAACCGAGGATGGTAGGGCAATACCGCTACCTGATTGGTTGGCGAAGCACTCGTGAAGAGCCCCCTCATTGGCTGGCGAGTCTACCATCTAACAGGTAGGCTTCACCTGCGGACACCTCCCAGTGTATGGGCGTGGCCCTACAGGACTCCGCCCCTAAATCTCTCCCCTCTCCCTCTCTCTCTCTCTCTCTCCATGCCTGGGAGCCTCTCTCTCTCTCCATGCCTGGGAGCCGCGCTGTTGACCGTTGCTGTGTGTGAGCGCAGTGGAGCGACACGGGAGCAGAGGAGGGGGGTCGGTCGTTATTGAGGACAAGGCATAGAGGGGTGATCGCTGCGACAGCCAGACACAACTCCACCAAGTTTCTTTTCTAGTAAAAAGGACCGAACAACAGCCTATGGGGTTAGAGGATCGTGACCCCCCGAGGATTATTGACGGGATCGGGATGACAGCCTCATCGGGTCAGCCTCCCCGGGTCGCCAGATTCAAAGCGCCGGTGTGTGTGGTTCCGCTGCGTTTCTATTGAGGCGCGGTGGTGGTCGCCCCCCCGGGTCTAATCGCGTCGAAGAAAGCCCCCCCCCCCCTCCCCGTAGGGGACCTCCGGACACAATACTCCGGTCCGGTCGCACCGGGGGTGGCACACAGCGAGATCAAGATGATCAAGTCCTTTTTCCCCTTGAAGAAACTGCGACGCAACGGCAAATATCTCCTCTTCGGAGCGATCCTGATGGTCGGAGCTTTCGCCGTCTATCACGAGTATGTCGCTGCCAACGCGTGGAGCAGCGGTACGCGTGAGTTATTTATTTTGTCGCTAGCTATCGTTAATCACCAGCTCCAGTCTAACTAGCTATGGGCAAGCTAATGATCAACAAGTGTGCGTGGAGTTCACGTCTCTCTCTCTCTCCCTCCGTCCCTCTCTCTCCCTCTCCCTCTCTCTCTCCCTCTCCCTCCCTCTCTCTCTCCCTCTCCCTCCCTCTCTCTCTCCCTCTCCCTCCCTCTCTCTCTCTCTCCCTCTCTCTCTCTCCCCCTCTCTCTCTCCCCCTCTCTCTCCCCCTCTCTCTCCCCCTCTCTCTCTCCCCCCCCCTCTCTCGCTCTCTCTCTCCCTCTCCCTCTCTCTCACTCTCTCAGAACAGAACTCCAGCTAACAGAACATTAGAGTAGAGAGAAACTTGATGCACTTGTGTATCCAAGGTAAGGCCTTAAGCCTTAAACCAATATAGGCAAATCTAATCAAAGTCTTGTCAGTCTGTGTTCAAACAGAACATGAAAAGCTTCCTTACAAGCTCGCTCACAACAATGCAAATTATAAGTACTACACTATAATGATACAGCCAAAAACCTGTGTGTGGAGGGAGGGTAGTCAATAATAAATTCCAGTTAACTGACAGTTTTATCCAAAAGCTAACTTACATTGCAGTGAGTTCATACATGTCACATACGTGTCAATAGGACCAATCAACGTCTTCTCAGTCTGTGTAAACAGTGCAATGAAAAGCTTACTTACAAGCTCGCTCACAACAATGCAAATTCTAAGTACTTCAGTATAATGATACAGCCAAAACCTGTTTCGTGGAGGGAGGGTAGTCAATTACAAATGCCATTTGTCTGACACTTTTATCCAAAAGCTAACTTACATTGCAGTGAGTTCATACATGTCACATACGTGTCAATAGGACCTATTGTCCCAGAGGAATATTAGTATTAGGCTATAATATATATTAGGGTAGCCATGACTACCGGTACTTCACTTCACTCACTCACTCTATCCACACTCTGTCTGCCTTTGACCGTGTGTGTGTGTGTGTGTGTGTGTGTGTGTGTGTGTGTGTGTGAGGGGGGGGGGGGCGGATGGGGTCAGGTCAGGAGGGTCACGCTCACGGGAATGTGTATATTCACACCGGGGTTCCAAACCCCTGCCCCCACCTTTACACACACACACACACACACACACACACACACACACACACACACACACACACACACACACACACACAAAGAAAGCTCAGCATGTACACGTACACACCTTTGAGTGCATGGACCTCCATCTAGGCCTGTCTGTAACACACAGTATGCACAAAGAGTGCATTCCTCAGCCTGAGCCCTGTCCTCACAATGGGGCTATTCTCAGGGGCAAGGACAGCACCTGCCCCCCTTAACGTGTGTGTGTGTGTGTGTGTGTGTGTGTGTGTGTGTGTGTGTGTAGGGTTGTTAATTGGAAGGTGGAACTTTCATCAGTCAAAGTGGTGATATAAAACCCAGTTAGATGACACCAGGGGAGGCTGGTGGAGGTAGAAATCAGAGGACAGCCTCATTGTAATGCATGGAATGGAATGAGGAATGATATGTTGTTGTGCCTCCGACAGCCTCCCCCCTGGTAGGCTACCGGTTAACAGTCCTGACTGCAGGCACATGACAAGTTAATAAGTTAATGAATGCTGTATTCTCCTAATGATGTTTATTGCTGTTATATTATGGCTATGCAGAATTCACAACAATAGGTAACAATATTACGAAAAACTGTGGATTAAACACAATGATTTCTTTTTGTGTTTTAAAAAAAAAAAACGAGCTAGATGGACAGACTCGAGAGCTGTTCTCTAAAGAGACGAGAGATGGTAGGGAGAAAGAGAGGAGGAATGGAAAAGGGGGGGGAAAGGAGGAGTGGAAGAGGATAGGGTAGCAGAACCGCTGATTCCCTCCCCGTTAAAAATAGGCCTATCCTGCTTTTTCTGTCCTCAGCCACTTCTCTAAAATTACTTTGTGTGTCACAGACGCCACATAATCAAACACACACACACACACACACACACACACACACGCACACATCCTGGGATAATGACAGACTTCCAGTTCACAAGTACTTGAAGTCCACTCCCTTCCCACACACACACACACACACAGACACACACACACACACACACACACACACACACACACACACACACACACACCCTTCTGTGGCATTGCCTCCATAAATACACACCCTTGCATGTCATGTTAGTGGCTGTTGAGGACAGAAAAATGTTTGTGTCAAGTGTGTATGTATGTGTGTGGGTCTTCTATTAAAGAATAAATTGCCTGTCCCGGTGGTTGTCTGAGCTCACAGCACTCTGACTCCGCCTCAGAGCAACTCAGAGGACAGAGGACTCCTTGAGAGGAATGGCCCAAGCCAGGAGTAAAGCTTAATTCACTTGTGAATGACTAGAAAACTTGTGAATGACTAGAAAACCAAATGCCATTTGGCCTACAGGGTGATATGTGTAGCTGCCATGTAGTTGTGATAAAACACTCCCTGTTTCTTTCCCCTCAGCAGGGTTCAGTCCTGGTGAAGACAGCACCTGGAGGAGGCCTGGGAAAAGGGTAAGGAGGGGGGGAAGGGGGGGTGTGACACAAAGACAGAGAGAGAGAGAGAGAGTTGTTGGGATAGTGGGGTAAAGAGGCGGAAGGGAGGAGAGAGTAGTTGGGATAGAGGGGTTCAGGATGGAAAGATGGAGAAATTGAAAGGTAGGAGGGGGAGGGATGGAGTCAGGGGGATGGAGGGAGGGAGAGTGGGTGAGTGAGTGAGTGACAGGAGGTCAATGAAATTGTTCTGGAATAGGTCACATTCCAATTGACGCCTTTCTGAAAGACAGGAAATACAAGTATGTGTGTTTGTGTGTTCCAGATTGGAGATAAACACCAATCTGATTCTGAGGAGGATTTCGCAGCCTGGCGTTCCAACCTCACACCCCAGCCATGGAGGCCAGAGGTGTGTGTTGTTGTGTGATTAAGGAACCCTCAACAACCTGTCACGGCCTGTCTAATCCCTCTGTGTGTGTGTGTTTGTGTGTGTTTGTGTGTGTTTGTGTGTGTGTGGTGTGTAGTTGAGGACCTGTAGGACCTGTATATACAGATTCTTTCGCAGAGCTGTCACTCTGTTGAACAACCCCCCCCAACATGGGGTACACTGACTCTCAGTATGAATGAATGGACTTTATTGTCATTGCTACAGTACAGGTACCAAACAACGAAATTTAGGAGGGGTGGCTCCCCTGGTGTTAGGAAAGGGAAAAAAAACACTTTTAGAGAAAGAAAAAATCACAAGAAGGTAAGGAGCTGGTTTACATAAATAAAGGCTATGTACACAATCCACTGTACTATACTGCACAGATAGTCAACTAGGGTTGTCATATTGCACAATAGTATTTTTTCACGTTATTTAAAGTGTCACAGTTTGCAGGCTTGAAATGTACATGTTTGTGCCTCAGCACTAGCTGCCATACAATCCGTCCAGACTGTCCAGGGCCCAGAACTTAGGTCTTTGCTGTGTTCAGGGCCTGGACGGCCCTGTGGTAGAAGCAGTTCTTCAGTCTGTTTGTCTTAGCGGCCAGGGTCCTGAACCTCCTTTTCGAGGGCAGCCTGGTAAAGTGTACGTGCCCAGGGTGGGTCGGGTCCCTGGAGATCTTTGAGGCCTTCCTGAGACAGCGTGTGTTGTACAGCTCTTCCAGAGAGGGGAGGGGGGCGCCGGTGATCTTCTGTGCTGTTCTCACGACTCTCTGTAGCGCATTTCTCTCCGCTGTTGTGCAGCTGGAGAACCAGTTGCAGATGCCGTAGGTGAGGATGCTCTCCACTGCGCCGCGGTAGAATCCCCCAGTATCCCCCCCCCCATGTCAATTACCCTTACTATTGCTGTTTGCAAATTCTACCTTTGCACATACCATATTTTTGCACATTTGTACATACCTCTTTTTTGATATAGCCTCTAATTTATACATCTGTATACACCATACTGTACATAGCTACCTTAACTGTACATAGCTTACTGCTATCCATCTCCTGTATATAACTACCATACTGGCCATACTGTACCCAGTGTTTCCTCCAGGAATTTTTACATTAGTGGCGGAGAGCCCTGTCCGCGCGATTTTTTTCCGCACGCGCGCTCAAAACAACGACCTAATTTCAACCAAAACTAGAGGGAGGATGGAAAAAAATAATAAAGAATATACAGAATATAAACTTGTGACTGACAGTCACATACACACACACAAAGACCATCAGCTATAATATAATACGAAGTAGGCCTACATGAGAGCACAAAAGCGGCTAACGTTACTCATACTGTTTTCTGTAGTGGTGGTACCCCGCCATAAACGTTGTTAGCTGATCCACCACCTAGCTCCTTTGCTCCTGCCAGCCATGCAGTTTCGGATCGCTCATAGCCACTGCTAGCTTCAGCAATGTTTGAAGTGTCTGGGACATCTTTTTTCTTGAAAAATCCATCCATCTGTCGCTGTTTTCGTTCAATTTTTCGAAGTTATTTAACGTGATATCTTATTTGTGCACCTAGCTAGCTAGATCAGCTTTTTGTATCTTTTAGATGGTTTACATTTAGACCAATCAGGAGTAGCCCTTGTGTCACGTCGTCAACTGAATGTTTAATGTCATTAATCTGATTTTGGATCAGCGGTTAGAGAGAGATGGGCGTGGATTTAGGTGCACTTTTAGTCAACATCCATTATAGCGCTGATCTAGGATCAGATATATTTTAATCAGCTAAAATGTTCAGAGGTGGATTTTTTTGGGGGGGGGGAGAAATCGTGCACTTAGTGGACTGAATCAATTAGTGGCGGAGGAAATTCATTCGTGGCGGCCCGCCACCAATAAATGCATATAGAGGAAACACTGTGTTTTATGTATTATGTTTTATGCAGTTCTGGTTAGATGCTAAACTGCATTTTGTTGTCTGGTACTTGTACTCTGCAATGACAATAAAGTTCTAGTTCTAAAGAATCGAATCTAATCTAATTAGGGTCATCGTGTTTCCACTATATTAGGGGCTACAGTTCAGGTGAGATAGTTGATGTCGCCGCTCCTTACCTAGCGGTTGCTTACTGGCTAACTGGCCCCACTCTAGACTGAAATAAAAAGGAATATCTCAATAAAACAGGGAGTACACAGAGTAAAAATGTTTTAGGGCATTTCTGCTTCATTGGGATAGAGACAGTAGAGACTGACAGGACCTTGAGGTTGCGTTGCAAGTGCATTTGTGCTGCACCCACAAGGCTTGAGATTGTTGTCATATTTATCTCACTGGAAAATGTACGTGCCATGCTAACGCATGCTAACATTCTAACCAGAGTCAAAGCTCAGTGATTGTCTGTACCGAACATGCTAAAGCTAACTGTTAGCATATCTACAGCAACCCTTTAGCAAGAGGTTTGGCCCTGACCTGCTTTGCCACTCTATCAATCATGCTGGGTAGGAATGAACATGCATACACACACACACACACACACACACACACACACACACACACACACACACACACACACACAGCTCATATAACTCTGTCTAGCTGGCAGGAGTCAGAGGTGTTGGTTTACAGTATACAGTATCTAGGCTACAGCTGAGAGTCGACTGGCTCTGTTAGCATGTGTATCTGTGTCTGGGAGAGTGGTTTGTATTTTTGTCATTATTTCTTTGCCATGAGACTCTGTCCCTCTCTCTGTCGCTCTCTGTCCCTCTCTCTGTTCCTCTCTCCCTCTGTCCCTCTCTCTGTTCCTTTCTCTCTCTCCCTCTGTCCCTCTCTCTGTTCCTCTCTCTCTCTCTCCCTCTGTCCCTCTCTCTGTTCCTCTCTCTCTCTCCCTCTGTCCCTCTCTCTGTTCCTTTCTCTCTCCCTCTGTCCCTCTCTCTGTCCCTCTCTCTGTCATTCTCTCTCTCTCTCCCTCTGTCCCTCTCTCTGTCCCTCTCTCTCTCTCCCTCTGTCAAATTCAAAGTTGCTTCATTGACATTACGTTCATGAAGTACGGGTGGCCAAAGCCTACAACACATCTACAATGCAAGACATAACAATGTCCCTCTCTGTCCCGTCCCCAGTATAAAGGGCAGGTCAACCTGCACATTTTTGAGGACTGGTGCGGTAGCTCCACAGATGAGCTGCGCAACAATCTGCACTACCCACTATACCCCCATGTGAGTCTCTCTCTGTCTCTCACACACACACACACACACACGAGTGCGCACACACACACAAACACACACACACACTTTATGCCCTACATCAACCACAACACAGCTATTTTCTCCCTGGCTTCTTGCAGTCTAGAAGAGCAGTGAAGAAACTGGCAGTCTCTCCCAGATGGAATAACTACGGCCTCAGGATCTTTGGCTACCTCCATCCGTCTAGTGAAGGTACAGGTGCTCACTATCGATGTCTCCAGGTGACAAATCATCTGAGCTTCTTTGAAGTTGGAAGTGGGTGCTGAGCGCATGGGATACTTGGGTCTCCAGATGTATTTGTCTTTCACTCTCTTTCTCTCGCTCTTTCTCTTTCTTTCTTTCTTTCTCTCTCTCTCTCTCTCACGCAGGAGAGTTTGTGTTTGCGGTGAGTTCTGACGACAACTCCGAATTCTGGCTCAGTTCGGACGACTCTCCTCTGAACCTGCAGCTGCTGGTCTGGGTAGGCAAGGTGGGTGGCGCGCTTCATGTTTACTACACTGACTTTCACCATGGTCTCAACACACTTTTACATCAGATAAAAAATACCTACATGAGATACAATCATACACAAAAGATAAGGGTTAGTAAGAGAACATAGTGATAACAATGATTTTAGAGTTATAGACAGGGTATCCGCGGTGTCTTGAAAAGTATTAAAAGTTGATAAATACATTTTGGGAAAATCAAGACCCTTAATAAGTATTAAAAAGTCTTATCACGATTTTATGAGGTCTTGAATTTTGTAGGTATTTTTCTGAATTAGACTCTGTCCAAAGAGTTTGAGTCCTAAAAAGTTTTAGTAAAAGTTCGTTAGTTTTATTAAAAAACAAAGATGAACCGGAAATTCTGTTGTATGATAGTGGTCTAGTCTATTGCAAACTAATAAAGGTGTCACTGATGTCAACGGTTACAACTCGAAGTGGCGGTGAGGTCTGGAAAAATATTGACAAGGTCTTTAAAAAGTCTTAGAAAGGTATTGAAATTAACCTCAAGATTCCTGTATATACCCTGTATAGAACAAAGATTTGGAAAAAGGGGTGTGTTATTTATTCACTTCTGTGGGGCTGGGTGTTTGTAATCGATAGCCCCACATAGGCACTAATTCCCCCCTGCCTGATAGGGAGACGGAGAACTTTTGTTCGAAACGAGCAGACTCGCCTAGGGGAGGGGACAGAGGGGACGTCACACTAATGTTAGGAACCGTCGTTGAGCACAAGACACTGAAATAACACTAGGTCTAAACACAGCTGTGAGAGTGGGCAAAGTATGGGTGTGTGTGTGTGTGTGAACTGATACAGTCACACAGGCATGAATGTTTATATGGGAACTGCACTCAACTGTGTTTAGGCCTCAAGTGATGTCAATACAGCCTGTGTGTGTAATGTTATGGGTTACAGACTGGAAGGGAATGGGCGGCTCCAGGCGAGTTCGAGAAGTATGCCAGTCAGACGTCCAAACCAACTTGGTGAGTCGGAAAATTAGGTGTGTGTGTGTGTGTCTCTGTGTGTATGTTTGTGTGTCTGTCCTGTCCTGTCTTGTCACACACACACACACACAAACATACACACACAGGGCAGAGAGTTATTTTTAGCTGGGGTTGTGTTTTTCTCTGTATGATTCCTTGGGGCCAGGGCACTGAGCCATGAGGTACTGGTGTGTGGTGTGCGGTGTGGGTGGGAGGGTGGGTGGGTGGCTGTGTGTGTGTGTGCACATGCGTGCGTGCGTGCATGCATGCGTGATTAGGTGGGAGATGTGGGTTTGATTCTGACAAAAGGAAGCTGTCACAACTACCATAATTAAGCATGAGCCTCAGGGAAGGAAGAAATATAATGCACAGAGACGGAAAGGAGAGAGGGAGGGAGGGAGGGAGGGAGGGAGAGAGAGAGAGAGAAGTATACTGCACAGAGAAGGAAAGGAGGGAGGGAGGGAGGAAGAGAGAGAGAGAGAGAGATATACTGCACAGAGAAGGGATGGAGGTAAGGAAGGAAGGAGGGAGAGAGAGAAGTATACTGCACAAAGGAGGGAGGGAGGGAGGGAGAGAGAGAGAGAGAGAGAGAGTTAGAGTACAGTAGGCCTCTGAAAGGGATACGGGATATGGAATTTCTCAGATCCCACCGATCATGAAAAACAGGTCATTCAAGTTGAGTGAGAGAAAGAGACAGAGGGAGGGAGGCGGTGCCAGGAGAGATGGGCAGGAAGGAAGCCTCCCGAGGGGGGTGCTGGGTGTTGTAGTTCTCTAAGCGCAGGGTGTTGTTGAGTGCTGAGCAGGTGATGTTTGACTTATGTAACGTCGTTGTCCGGCAGGCTGTCTTCACAGAAGAAGTACTTCTTCGAGGTGGTCCAGAAGCAGAACGACAGAGGGACGGACCACGTGGAGGTGGCGGTGAGTGTGTGTGTGGGCTGCGTGCTCCCTCGTCTCCTCTGCTCGTTTTCCTGGCACCTCCTCCTCTTCTTTCTCCTGTCTCTTCTCTTTTCTCCTGGCTCCTCTCTTTTCTCCTCGCTCTTTCTCTCCTCTCCTCTCCTCTCCTCTTTATTTAGGCTCTTTTCCCTTTGTTAAGGGACATTTGTGGGTGGGTGGGTGTGTGTGTGTGTGGGTGTGTGTGTGTGTGTGTGGGTGGGTGTGTGGGTTTGGTTGTGTGCATACGTGCAGTTCCTCTGATAGATAGCAGGTATGTCCAGAACGTGTTGCCTGACTGCTCCTACAAGTGTGTGTAATAAAGTGTATGTTGTATGTGTTTGTTTTTACACAGTGGAAGCTCAACCAGGAGGGTCTGAAATTCATGGTCATCGGTTCTGAGCACATATCCCTCTACACCAGTAAGTCCACACGCGCGCGCGCACACACACTGTTCCCTCTCTTACAGCTGCAGTGAGGGTTGCCGGTGTGTTTAGACCAGTGTTATTTCAGTGTTATTCTCATGCTCAGCCACAGTGAAGTTAGTGTGGCGTCCTCTCTGTCCCCTCCCCTAGACGAGTCGGCTCGGAGGATGAGTGATGTCACTCACATCCCGCAGACGGCCGCCAGTCACACACGCACACACACACACACACCCGGCGGCCAGTCCAGCCACGGTGCCGCCGACATGCTGAAAGAGGACCCCCGAGACACCTTCTACCAGGGTAAGACCAGACTAACACACATACACACACACACACACACACACACACACACACACACATATAACACACACACACATATAACACATACACACACACACACACACACATATAACACACACACACACACACACACATATAACACACACACACACACACACACATACATATAACACACATACACACACACACACACACACCACACACACACACACACACACACATATAACACATAACACATATAACACATATTAGCGAAGTGAATTCATAGATTCATGGACCAGACTAACTCGTGTGTGTGTGTGTGTGTGTGTGTGTGTGTGTGTGTGTGTGTGTGTGTGTGTGTGTGTGTGTGTGTGTGTGTGTGTGTGTGTGTGTGTGTGTGTGTGTGTGTGTGTGTGTGTGTGTGTGTGTGTGTGTGTGTGTGTGTGTGTGTGTGTGTGTGTGTGTGTGTGTGTGTGTGTGTGTGTGTGTGTGTGTGTGTGTGTGTGTGTGTGTGTGTGTGTGTGTGTGTGTGTGTGTGTGTGTGTGTGTGTGTGTGTGTGTGTGTGTGTGTGTGTGTGTGTGTGTGTGTGTGTGTGTGTGTGTGTGTGTGTGTGTGTGTGTGTGTGTGTGTGTGTGTGTGTGTGTGTGTGTGTGTGTGTGTGTGTGTGTGTGTGTGTGTGTGTGTGTGTGTGTGTGTGTGTGTGTGTGTGTGTGTGTGTGTGTGTGTGTGTGTGTGTGTGTGTGTGTGTGTGTGTGTGTGTGTGTGTGTGTGTGTGTGTGTGTGTGTGTGTGTGTGTGTGTGTGTGTGTGTGTGTGTGTGTGTGTGTGTGTGTGTGTGTGTGTGTGTGTGTGTGTGTGTGTGTGTGTGTGTGTGTGTGTGTGTGTGTGTGTGTGTGTGTGTGTGTGTGTGTGTGTGTGTGTGTGTGTGTGTGTGTGTGTGTGTGTGTGTGTGTGTGTGTGTGTGTGTGTGTGTGTGTGTGTGTGTGTGTGTGTGTGTGTGTGTGTGTGTGTGTGTGTGTGTGTGTGTGTGTGTGTGTGTGTGTGTGTGTGTGTGTGTGTGTGTGTGTGTGTGTGTGTGTGTGTGTGTGTGTGTGTGTGTGTGTGTGTGTGTGTGTGTGTGTGTGTGTGTGTGTGTGTGTGTGTGTGTGTGTGTGTGTGTGCATATGTGCAGTTCCTCTGATAGATAGCAGGTATGTCCAGAACGTGTTGCCTGACTGCTCCTACAAGCCCAGCTACATCATCAAAGGCTTCCCTCTGCTCCGGTACCAGGGCCTGCAGTTTGTAAGTGCGCTATGTTACCTAACACCCTATGTTACCCTACACCCTATACAGCATACCCTACAGTGTGGGTGTGTCTGTGTGTGAGTGTGTGTTTGTGTGTGTGTGTGAGTGTGTGAGTGTGTGTGTGTGTGTGTGTGTGTGTGTGTGTGTGAGAGAGAGAGAGAGTGTGAGAGAGAGAGAGTGTGTGAGAGAGTGTGTGAGAGAGTGTGAGTGTGTGAGTGTGTGTGTGATTGTGTGAGTGTCTGTGTCTGTTTGTCTGCTTGTCTGCCTGTTTGTGTGTCTGTGTCTGTTTGTGTGTGTTCACTTTTTTTTCCGACTCTTTGGTCGATCCTTCTTTTCAGGTCCACATGTCCTACATCTACCCCAACGACTACACACGCCTCACACACATGGAGACAGAAAACACCTGCTTCTACCACGAAAGCCAGATATATCTGGACAGGTAAGACCTAAGACTCGGGAGAGAGAACGAGATAGAAGACTGACAGCGATAGGAGGGGTTTTCGAGGGGAAACAAAGGGAAACGGAGAGAGGGATCAAAATCTGCATTGTCATTCCAAACAATACCAGCAGAGTGGGCTTGAGGTCATGGAGAACCTGCGTCGCATTTCTGCAACCTTTCCCTGATGTGTGCACTTGTGAACTTTCCCACATGGATTAAGGAAGGGAATTGGTTGGAATAAGAGCCCATGCCTAAACCAATCCTTCAAATCCATGCGGGCAAGTGCACACGGTTCAGTTTCGTCATGACATCAAGCGCCCTCTGCTGGTGTTGTTTGGAATGACAATGGCTGATTTTATCTTCACATAGGATCAGTTACTCTATTGTATACTCCATATAGCTAGAGATAACGCACAGGAGACACAAACAACAAAAGACACACAATGACGGACAAGGAGCAACTCCCTCTCCCCCTTCCCCACCCAATGCTGATATTATCTTCCATATCCTCCCTCTCCAGGTTCGGTTTCTCTAAGTACATGAGACTGGACCGACCAGCAGGACAGGAGAGGGTGGGCCGAGCCAGAGGTATGTTTTCTGTGTTCACCGGTCGGTTCACTCTCTAATGAAATGGTCCTTTCTTACCGGTAAGGTGTTCTTACACCTCTCCTCCCTCTTCTCTGATTGGTAGATTTTGGCGGCCATTGGAGGGAGTATGTCCCAGATGAGGGGGAGGAGTTAGAGGACAGAGGTCGCTCCAGACTGCGTGGAGAGGGGGAGGAGGAGCCTCGAGAGGAAGACGACGCCCCTCCGCCTGACTACGGAGACGACTACGACGACTACGCTCTCCAACGCAGACGCAAACTGTTCTCCGTGCAGAGACTCGGAAACGCGTCGGACACACACACGTACAGGAGGAAGAGGAGGAGGAGGAGGAGAGACGACACACACCACGGAGTTGTGGTACAGTCCAAACCAGAGAAACGGAACCTAACAGAGGAGCTCAGACCAGCAGAGCAGAGCCAGCAGAAACCAGAAACCAGCAGGACTCCCCTTGTACTACAAGAATCGCTCACCGGGATAGCAGAACGACTCCAACCACAGGAACAGCCCGGATTAGGAGTTCGGAAACCCGAGGAACAGCACAGAGTAGAACAGAATAGGCCAGCAGAGAGAGACCAGCAGAGACCTGCAGAGAGAGACCAGCTAAGACCTGCAGAGAGAGAACAGCAGAGACAGAGACCTGCAGAGAGAGAACAGCAGAGACCTGCAAAGAGAGAACAGCAGAGACCTGCAAAGAGAGAACAGCAGAAACCTGCAGAGAGAGAACATCTCAGACCAGCAGAGAGACCTGCAGAGAGAGACCAGCTAAGACCTGCAGAGAGAGAACAGCAGAGACAGAGACCTGCAGAGAGAGAACAGCAGAGACCTGCAAAGAGAGAACAGCAGAGACCTGCAAAGAGAGAACAGCAGAGACCTGCAGAGAGAGAACAGCAGAGACCTGCAAAGAGAGACCAGCAGAGACCTGCAGAGAGAGACCAGCAGAGACCTGCACAGAGAGAACATCTCAGACCAGCAGAGAGACCTGCAGAGAGAGAACAGCAGAGAGTGAGACCTGCAGAGAGAGACCAGCTGAGACCTGCAGAGAGAGAACAGCAGAGACAGAGACCTGCAGAGAGAGAACAGCAGAGAGTGAGACCTGCAGAGAGAGACCAGCTGAGACCTGCTGAGAGAGAACATCTCAGACCAGCAGAGAGAGAACAGCAGAGAGTGAGACCTGCAAAGAGAGAACAGCAGAAACCTGCAGAGAGAGAACAGCAGAGACCTGCAAAGAGAGATCAGCAGAGAGTGAGACCTGCAGAGAGAGACCAGCAGAAACCTGCAGAGAGAGACCAGCAGAGACCTGCAGAGAGAGACCAGCAGAGACCTGCAGAGAGAGAACATCTCAGACCAGCAGAGAGAGAACAGCAGAGACCTGCAGAGAGAGAACAGCAGAGAGTGAGACCTGCAGAGAGAGACCAGCTGAGACCTGCAGAGAGACCGGTAGAGAAAGAACCTCCCAGATTAGCAAAGGCAGAACATCTGAAGCCAGCAGAAAGAGCACCACCCAGGATAGCAAAGGGTAAACCGCCCAAGTCGGCAGTGAAGCCAGCGAAAAAGATACAGCGCCCCCTGGCGGAGGGTTCCGAGCATCAACGCGCTCTCGCGAGGCCCGGTAAAGGAGGCGGAGTCGACCAGGCGAAGCAGCGAAATCATAGTCTGGTGGACCGCTCTCTAGAGCTCCGGTCAGAAGTCACTCGGCGGTCAATCGCTCTTCTACCTGCGGTCGAGCCGCACACGGAAAGGCCCGACCCGAAGGCGACCGTTACCAGGAAGAGTTTCAGGGACCGAGAGACGGACACAAACTCAATACACCACGGGGACGTGCACAGGGCCGTGGTCAGGGAGGTGACGGGGGGGCTCGACGGGAGGGGGGACGTAGGAGAGGATGGGGGGATGAACAGGAGGGCTGGAGGGGGTGACATAGGAGAGGACGGGGGGATGAACAGGAGGGCTGGAGGGGGTGACGTAGGAGAGGATGGGGGGATGAACAGGAGGGCTGGAGGGGGTGACGTAGGAGAGGACGGGGGGATGAACAGGAGGGCTGGAGGGGGTGACGTAGGAGAGGATGGGGGGATGAACAGGAGGGCTGGAGGGGACGAGAGAGGGGACGAGGAAGAGGTGAATGACGGGGGAGGGTTGAGTGACTCTCTGTGGGCCCTGGTGGGTGACTCCGAGGGGGGGGAGGAGGAGATGCCCTACGACCTGACCCCTCGACCTGTGTACGACCCTGAGGTCAACTGGGGTCAGACGTTCGACGTGAACTCCCTGGACCTCCAGGTGCTGCGCTCCGACTGGATCGACCTGCGGTGTAACGTCTCCGGCAACCTGATCCTGCCCCTCCGCGACGCCCTGCCCGTTGTTAAGGACTTCATGGACAAACTCAACCAGAGGCATCATGGGTGAGTGTGTGTGTGTGTGTGTGTGTGTGTGTGTGTGTGTCTGTGTGTGTGTGTGTCTGTGTGTGTGTGTGTGAGAGAGAGAGAGAGTTAAAGGTCCTTTGTGTGAAAAACCATTGGCAACATCATATCGCCTGCTCTCAGCTGTTGTGGAAGAGATGAATCTTGAGCTACATGATCAACAACTCTTACATCTCGATCGACATGCGAAACATTTAGCTTTTGACAGGGTTCCCACGGGTCCTTGAAATCATTGAAAGTGCTTGAATTCCCCCCTCTCTCTCTCTCTCTCTCTCTAAAAAAAATAATAATATTTATATTCAAAAATGTTTTCCTTAGCTCGTCAACTAGTAAATAAGTCTCTGTATTCCTTAACTTTACACATATTTCACAATATATTGTTTTGCTGTGCTGTGGTAGAGAAGGCAAGAGACCATCTAGTGTTCACACATTCAAGCCTCTCTTTTTAATTGTTGTCTGTAAGCAGATTATTATCAATTCTCATCTAGATCTGTCTCAAACTGTGCCGTGTTAGGTCCTTGAATTTGAGGGAATTGAGTCCTGAAAGTCCTTGAAAGGTGCTTGAATATTTGATGTTTCAGAAGGTGTGGGAACCCTGCTTTGACTTCATTGTGGTTCCACATAAGACATACAAGTAAAGGTTGAACCCTCTCCCCCTCCGTAGGCGCTTCACTCTGGTCCGGGTGTGAACCCTCTCCCCCTCCGTAGGCGCTTCACTCTGGTCCGGGTGGTGAACGTGGAGAGGCGTGTGGACGGGGCTCAGGGCAGCCGGTACCTCCTGGAGCTGGAGCTGAGGGACCTGAATGGCCAACACCTCCGCCTGTCACACTACGTCTACGTGCTGATTCGCCGAGGGCGGCCGTACCCCAGGGGGATGCAGCCCCATCGCCCCGCCCCTGAAATGTTGCTGTGCAACCCTGTGGGCTTCCACTGGGCCCCCGCCGCTACTGTCCACTTCATAGTACCAGGTACGTGCTCACACACACACATACACACACACACACACACACACACACTCTCTCTCTCTCGCTCTCTCTATGTCTCTTTCTCTCTAACACAACCTACTGCTACCGTCCACCTCTTTATATTGATGACCACTTTATCTGTGTGTGTGTGTGCGTGTGCGTGTGCGTGTGTGTGTGTGTGTGTGTGTGTGTGTCTCTCAGTGAAGAACCAGGCTCGTTGGGTCAAGCAGTTGATCGTTGACTTGGAGGGTCTGTACCGAGCCACAGGAGACCCCAACTTCAACCTCATCATCACCGACTACAGCAGCACGGATATGGATGTGGAGCTGGCACTACACGACTCCACACTTCCCAGGTGTGTGTGTGTGTGTGTGTGTGTGTGTGTGTGTATGTATGTGTGTATGTGTGTGTGTGTATATGTGTGTGTGTGTGTATATGTGTGTGTGTGTGTGTGTGTGTGTGTGTATGTGTCTGTGTCTGTGTCTGTGTAAAGGATCTCTGTATCAAATAGTGGCTGAGAGTGTGTTCATGTGTTTAGGTACCAGTGTGTGAAGGTGAGAGTGTGTTCATGTGTGTAGGTACCAGTGTGTGAAGGTGAGAGTGTGTTTATGTGTTTAGGTACCAGTATGTGAAGCTAAGTGGGAACTTTGAGCGCTCCGCAGGCCTACAGGCGGGCATCGACCTCATCTCTGTGAGTATGACGTCACAATAACACACACACACATACACACACACACACACACACCGGAGAAGAGGGAGTACAGTGTGTGCACATTCACGCATCCCATTAGTGGGCTCACTTCAGCAAGTCCAATGGTTATTATCAGCAGGCTCGCTTCAGCAACCATATGTTTTGAATCCCATTTATGGATTTGAACGGGATGACGAATAGATCACCTGATTCAAGATTCTTTATCTTTATCATCCCTCCCTTCGTTCTTCTGTCTCTCTCCCCCTCCCTCTCTCCCCCCTCCCTCCCTCTCCCCCCCCTCCCTCCCTCTCTCCCCCCCTCCCTCCCTCTCTCCCCCCTCCCTCCCTCTCTCCCCCCCTCCCTCCCTCTCTCCCCCCCCTCCCTCCCTCTCTCCCTCTCTCCTCCCTCCCTCTCTCCCAGGAGGACCACAGTATAGTGTTCCTATGTGACCTCCACATCCACTTCCCTCCCACCATCATCGACAGTGTGAGGAAACACTGTGTGGAGGGACGCATGGCCTTCGCTCCGATAGTCCTGAGACTGAACTGCGGGGCTACGCCCAGAGACCCCCGAGGTACACACACACACACACACACACACACACACACACACACACACACACACACACACACATAGGCCTACTGTATATACACGCACACACATATGTATACACACACACACACACACACACACTGTATATACATGCACACACAAATGTATGCACACACACACACACACACACACACAAACACACACACACACACACACACACACTGTATATACACGCACACACATATGTATACATACACACACACCCACACATACTGTATATACACGCCACACATATGTATACATACACACATACACACACACACACACACACATATATATACACGCGCACACACATGTACACACGCATACACACACATGCACCCATACACACACACACGTACCTACAAGCCCTCCTACATAACCTCTCTCTCCTGTGTTCTGTTGCAGGGTACTGGGAGGTGAACGGTTTCGGCCTGTTGGGAATCTATAAGTCAGACCTGGACGCAGCAGGAGGGATGAACACAAAGGACTTCACTGACCGCTGGGGAGGGGAGGACTGGGAGCTACTGGACAGGTGTGTGTGTGTGTGTGTGTGTGTGTGTGTGTGTGTGTGTGTGTGTGTGTGTGTGTGTGTGTGTGTGTGTGTGTGTGTGTGTGTGTGTGTGTGTGTGTGTGTGTGTGTGTGTGTGTGTGTGTGTGTGTGTGTGTGTGTGTGTGTGTGTGTGTGTGTGTGTGTGTGTGTGTGTGTGTGTGTGTGTGTGTGTGTGTGTGTGTGTGTGTGTGTGTGTGTGTGTGTGTGTGTGTGTGTGTGTGTGTGTGTGTGTGTGTGTGTGTGTGTGTGTGTGTGTGTGTGTGTGTGTGTGTGTGTGTGTGTGTGTGTGTGTGTGTGTGTGTGTGTGTGTGTGTGTGTGTGTGTGTGTGTGTGTGTGTGTGTGTGTGTGTGTGTGTGTGTGTGTGTGTGTGTGTGTGTGTGTGTGTGTGTGTGTGTGTGTGTGTGTGTGTGTGTGTGTGTGTGTGTGTGTGTGTGTGTGTGTGTGTGTGTGTGTGTGTGTGTGTGTGTGTGTGTGTGTGTGTGTGTGTGTGTGTGTGTGTGTGTGTGTGTGTGTGTGTGTGTGTGTGTGTGAGTTTAATCATGGGTCGAGTAAAAACTGTAATCCAAGGGATGACATGTGAAAGTGTGAACACTTATTTACAACATGGTCCTTTGATATTAACATACAAGACAACAATAACATCAAACAATCATTAAATAAAACATTACCCCCCCCACCCCCACCCCCAAACAAAAGGATTAGGAACTTCTAGAAAAAATAAAAAGAATAAAAGTAGGCTAAGAATAAATAAAAGAATAAAAGAATAAGAATAAAAGTGTGGCAAAAAAAGGCTTTCCTATCTGAAAAAAGTGTGTGTGTGGGGGTGGGGGACTGAACCTGACATTTATACACCTTCTGTTAACTCTCTCCTACTTTCTCTGGGTTTTGGTTTGTATTTTTTAGAATATGTTTAGAAACGTATTCTGCTTAACAAGTCACCCCACCACCACAAGGATAGTCACTCTGTTGCTCTCCCCTGTTTTGTTTTCCGGTCTCAGGATTCTCCAGTCAGGTCTGGAGGTGGAGAGGATCTACCTGAGGAACTTCATGCACCACTACCACTCCAAACGCGGCATGTGGAACCGCGGGACCGCGGCTAACCAGCGCACTTTAATCCCCCCCCCCCCCCGCCCACCACACATCCTCGCCACTGACCCACGACGGCTACGAAACGGCTTAACGAGGCCGAACCGAATCCTGACACTTGATGATGCGAAGTCTCCTCTCGCTCTATCGGAGACGTCACTGTGATGGACAGATGGTACCTCCTACTCCAGTGTGGCGGTGGCGGTGGTGGTGGTGGTGATGGAACACTAAATACCACCTAAAATACTACTGATTCGCCTACTTTTACGATACTACTGATGACTACTCTAACTTGAACTTCCAGAAGACACCACTCGAATAGAGTACAATTTGGTGCTCTTCCGATGTGGAACTTTCTCGCCTACCTGCTTCACTAAAGCACCTGAAGTGCCTCTGGTAGAGAAGAAGAGAAGATGGCCGCCCTGTGTGGACAGAGATGACGACCGGTCGTGACACTGTGGGTTGTCGCTGAGCGGAGGAGGGTAGGAGCTGCCAACCCAAAGAGCTGACAGACTGTCAAGTCACACACACAACTCTCTTTGTGCTGCATACACACACACACACACACACACACACACACACACACACGCAGATACACACACACACACACACACACACACGCAAATACACACACACACACACACACACACACAAATACACGTAAATGCAAGCACAGACGCCCTCCTTCTGTCCTTGAACGCCCTCTGATTGAGCCTCCTATAACTTATGGGGGGGGGGGGCAATTCCAGGTTGCACACATTTCAGTCGTGAGGCACAGCTGATGGAATCTCTGTGACAACACCTGGGAAAGAGTTTGATATCTCAGGAACCACGTCAATTTAATATAGCGATCTACTGTGCCCCTGGAGCCAATGCAATGCTGGCCCACGACCTGACACCAGGGCTGGGTTGACCCAGGGTCCAGTTACTGTACACTAGTAGTGTTTGTGTGAAAATGGAGCTCCGTTGGTGCAATTTTGGTGGATTAGGCCCTCTGACATGTTGGATAAGGTGACTTTATTTATTGCGTTAATGACCAGTTTTATCAATGGGTACCTGACTTGCCGAGTGTGATGGCAGTGTGTTTGAAACACAGTTTCTTTTTTAATTTATTTTTTTTAGGCCTAATTTCATTCTAGAAATTAAATATTTGATCTGACAATGTGACTTTAATTCAGGTACCGAGGAAAACTGGATGCAGACAATCCCTCCCGAACAAATGTGACGGCAGCTAGTGAAAGAAGGAACGATTCGCCAACCGACCAAATGTTCAGACTTTTATTCTGAAAAATGTAAATAAATGTCAACGTTGTTGAAAATCAATGACACTCGTGAGCCAAGCCAAAACATGCTAACACAGCTTGTTTTGTGAGCCTGCTAACGATGTGAAGTAATGTTATATTTAACTAGGTAGTAGTAGGGATTACTCACTGAATCCATTGCATTGCAATATTTTCACTAGCGAGTCTGTCATTGATTTTCACATTTATTTACATTTTTCAGAATAAAAGTCTGAACATTTTGATTTGTTGCCGACTTGTTCCCCCTTTTCACCAGCTGCCGTCACATGTGTGCATTATCAAACCTAATGACTACAACGCTGTGCCTTCTCCACAACTCATGTACTGATACACCTGGGGAAGATAACTTTCATATCATAGCTGAGTACCAGCAGAGGCTGGTGGGGGTAGAAATCAGAGGACGCACTCATTGTAATGAAGGAGTGGAATGAGGAAAGGTGTCAAACACGTTTCTCGTTCCATTCCAAGCATTACAATGAGCCCCTCCTCCAATTCCTATCCCCACTAGCTCCTGCTGTGTACAGCATACTGATGTAACTTGATTAATATAACTCTGTGCTTTTTCCATAGCCCTATATGCATTCTACCTGCTCTGTGTAGATCAGGGGTTTTAATCTCTTTACTCTCTTTAAGCTGCCACCTCATTTCTGAGCTGGGAAATGGGCAGCCATCCCCTGACATGGATGGATTGATCCATTACACACCAGGGGGAAACTGGACTGGGTTTGTGAACCCTTGCATTATTGTACTCCCTGCCTTAGGTGATCTACTGGGCCGTGTCCACTGTGTGCTACTGTTGTTGTACAGGGATGGGCGTCAGGTGGGTCTACTGGTTTCCTTTGTCTTCTTTCTTTAAGATTCTGATTTAGACCTGAAACGCTGTGTGTGTGTGTGTGTGTGTGTGTGTGTGTGTGTGTGTGCGTGTGTGCGTGTGTGTGTGTGTGTGTGTGTGTGTGTGTGTGTGTGCGCGCGTGCGCGTGCGCGTGCGTGTGTGTGTTGCGTTGCACTTCCTGCAACATACTGCCATGGGAGTTTACATGGTAAAGACATAGGAAAATAGCAATGAGTATATAGTGAGGAGATGTCCTAGAATAATTGATCTGCCCTTTTGTGTTGTTTAAGTTACTGACTTTCAGATGTTTCACATTCCAATGCATGGTGCTGTGTACCTGTGTGTACCATGGTGCTGTGTGTACCTGTCCTCCATGGTGGCTTTAATAAGTGGAAATGAAGCTCAACAATGAGTTTGTCTTGCTGCAGTTTGTCTTTGCTGCAATCTGAGATTAGTGGCCTCTTAACAGGAACTAAGTTGTTTGTTATTATTTTTGTATTTGTTCGTACATGCCATCCTGCTCTCCTGTGTAGACTAGCGTGGGGAAATACTTGTGAGAAGTGGTGCCTGTGTCTGTTTTTGATATAGAGGCTGCTCTTCAACTGTTCGTTCTTTACCGTTCTGATTTAGTGATATTCTTCTGTCTTATATATTGGTTTGGGTCTCAGTTCTGCTTTCTCAGGGAAAGATCTTACCACTCCACTGCCTTGACAAATCTTGAGAATAAATTGTTCATAAAAGTGTTTTAAAATCATTTATGAATCATTTCCCTACTTGTTAATGTGATATTTAAGCTCCATAAATATCATACAGTTCCAAATGTATATAGTTCAACAGTGTCATTAATTTTAATTAATTAATTAAATTAATTAATTTTAATTTAAATTAATTAATTAATTTTGCCATTTAGCAGACGCTTTTATCCAAAGCGACTTACAATTACGAATTACAGGGACATTCCCCCTGGAGTAACTGAGGGCTAAGTGCCTTACCCAAGGGCACACTAGTAGTGGTGTGGCTTCAGGCGGGATTTGAACTCACAACCTTCCGATCCCAAGTCCAACTCACTATCCACTAGACCACCACTACCCCCATCATCATAACCACATATAAAACTATGCTGAAATATAACCATATCCAGAGATGTTTTACGTTTTTTAACACTTTACTTAAGCCAACAGTGCATT
Source organism: Nansenia antarctica (assembly GCF_963989245.1). Lineage (NCBI taxonomy): Eukaryota > Metazoa > Chordata > Actinopteri > Argentiniformes > Microstomatidae > Nansenia > Nansenia antarctica. Next base: position 18,280,084 of record NC_137679.1, on the reverse strand, counting down.
AGGATTTAGGATATTAGGATACGGTTCATATAGCCTTTTAATGTCTTTCTACCATCTAAAAATGAGTTATGACCAGCCATTTTGAATCAGACAGCTGGTCGACAAAATTGACTCGTCAGATATGACATATTATGCCTGTGATTATAAAATATTACACATCATGTGCATGCTTCTAACCAAAAATGATCCATTATACTTTACCTGTTGGTCTTAACCAACGTGTAATCATCATTTCAACCAATGAGACAAGAGGAGAAGTCACTACTAATTAAAGGAGAAAGGGTTGTCTCTGAGTCTTAAATATATGCAGAACTTTTCTCGTTTCCAGCACTGAAGTTAATCAGCTAGTTCATCCCCTAGTGTGTGTTGGAGACACAGGTCAGCCACCTCTCCAGCCACTTTCTGCAGCACCACGTTCCTGTCTGCAGGGTGCAGCATGGCCCTCAAGCTGGCCCAGAACACCCTGCGCTTCCGCTCCTCCGCCGGCCACTCCAGGTAGGTCTGCTGCTGTAGGAGCGCCCGCAGACGCAGGAACTTCCTGGGCAGGGAGTCGGCAGGGATGGGCTCCAGCAGCACAAACACCAGCGAGTCCTGCGCGCGGTGCTGCGCAAAGAACAGCTCGTAGTTGCACCACTCGCTACGCACAAAGTTCTGAGACAGCACAAACAGAGTCTTGTAGCTCTTCTCCACACAGTTGATGATGTTGTCAATGATCCCCTGGCCGGGAACAAAGTCCCGCTGGTGGACACAGAGGTTGAAGTGCGCCCCCTCCAGGTGGGGTATGAGCTGGGAGTCCACCCAGTGGCTGTCCCTCTGGCTGTAGGAGATGAAGGCGTGGTAGCTGAGGGCGGCGTGCAGCAGTCGCTCCTTCTCCCTCTGCCCCCGGCGCTTCACCCGCAGCCACACCCACAGCATACGCAGATACCAGGCTCCGTCCACAGCATAGAACAACAGTCCCACAGCTGCACACACACACAGGACGGTGGGCAGCGTCACAGCCAGCTGCAGCCAGGGGTCACATGACAACCTCCCTGGGTGGAAGTCACTCAGAGCTCTTCCAGCCAGGTTGGCAGGAGAGGAACACTTGTAGTCAGATGGCCAATCCACCAGTATAGATTTGTTGAAACCGGTCACAAACCAGTACAGATCACAGTCACAGGTGAAAGGGTTGTTTCCTGCTTTGAATTTCCTCAAATTGGGCAGTCCTGTGAATGAGTCTTTGTGGAGGGAGTTGATGTTGTTGTTGTCCAGGTGTAGCTCTTCCAAGGACAGTGAGTGGAGGTTTGGAGGCAGACTGATAATTTTGTTAGAACTCAGAAAAAGAGATTTAAGGTCTTTCAGAACCCAAATGTTATCTTGGCTGAGGCTCCCTATCCTGGTCTGTGAGAGGTTAATGCTTCTGAAGTGAGGAGAGAGGTGATTGAACACAGTGTTCCCTAAGGGGATCTCACTCAGAGACAGGTGTGTGAGGTGAGAGGGCCAAGATGGTGTCTTCTCTAATATGATTCTATTTGCACTCAAATCTAGATACGTCAGACGACTCATCTGGTGGGAGTAGTGGGCGACAGCGTAAAGATCCGTAATCTCGTTTTCTCTCAGAATGAGTTGTCTAAGGGAAGGGTACACTTCAGAACAGTGCCAATCTACCAGGGCATTGTTAGAAAAGTCAAGCACCGTGAGGTTTCGTAGGCTGGAAAACTGCCCACAGGGGGGAAACATCATCCCACAGCCAGACATCCTCACCACCTCCAGATCAGAGACCAGGTTACTACTGATATCAAATCTAGCTGGACCCTTCCCAGGAGAACCACCGTCATAGTCAACATATGAGAAGGCTCGTAGTTTAGCAGTTTTGTTAAATCCTGGGATGTTGTGGATCTGGACCCCCGCTGGAGTGTCTTGTGAGTAGCTTGTGTTCACAAAGGTCAGGGTTTCAGTTGGAGATTGGATGATGTTGCAAATCACAGTGGTCATATGAGAACTTTTTACAGACCAATCTCTGAAGGCAATCTTTCTCAGGCTTGTCATTTGTCTTAGCTCCTCAAACAGGTCCACTGAGAGGTTGCAGAGGTTCGGGTTCACTATGGTCAAATTCACCACGTTGGAACTGTGAAGGTCGTGCAGGATATCCTGCAGCACTCTGGGTGTCTTACAGAAGGCCATGTTCAGGGTCAGCTCCTGCAGTGATGACAGTTGAGATAAAGAACCAGGTTGGTATTGGTCCATCTCGGCCCCAGAGCCCAGCTGCAGGGTCTTTAGAGGTGCTGATTGTAGAGCAGAGAAATCAGCCTTCTTTATAGACGTTACCTGTGGACTTCCAAGAGAGAGGGAGGAGAGACTCTCAAGGCTCCTGAAGCTCGGCCCCAGGCTGTAAGACTCATACAGGTTATCTGACAGGTCTAGGACCCTGAGGTGAGGTAGGGAGCCCAGGTCAGGGATGACAGACAGGGTGTTCGAGGAGAGATTGAGCAGCTGCAGCATGCCGTTGTCCTGGAAGCCGTTGGCTGGGATGGAGCAGAGCCGGTTGTGGCTGAGGCTGAGGATGCAGAGGGCTGGCAGGCTGTGCAGGTGTCCATCCTCCAGGGAAGTGATGCTGTTGGAGGAGAGATCCAAGGCTTGTATGCCTGTTGGCAGGTGGAATGGCACCTGGGCGAGGTTGCGGTGAGAGAGATCTTTGCTGGTGTCTCTGGTGATGGAGCACAACACACCAGGCTCCTGGAGAGGCCCACAGGCCCTCACACCCCCAACCAGCAGCAGCAGCAGCAGAGCCAGGAGAGGAGCAGAGGAGCGTCTTTCCATCCTGACAAACAAGCCTGTGTGTCTAAGCCCTCTGACCAGTCTCTCTCTGCCCTCTTACCTGGCTTTATACTGACACACCACACATCACAGCTGAATCAGGTTAAGGCCACAGACAGGGCAATTTATTACAGGGAAGTAATAAAGCATCACGAGCCATCATATTTGTACTTTGTGCTTTTGTGCTCATGTGAGTGCTTATGTGTACAGTACACTGCTGCTGTCCATGAATGTCCCCTTTGGGGATTCGTAAAGTAATAAAGTAAATAAATAAACATGATGGCTCTCCTTCAAGTCCCCCACAAAATCCTCCTCCTCACCTATAAGTCCCTCCATGCCCGTGCCCCCCAGAACTTATCCGACCTCCTCCGCCCACGTGCCCCTACCCAGAACCTGCAGTCTTCAGACTCTGGCCTGCTTTGTTACGGGGGGAGTCATTGCTGACGACTCCCTAATGCCTCCTCCTGGCGACTTGGAGGATTGCAGTCAGTATGGGACTGTGTGTTTGTATGTGGTTACTTATGTGTCCCATTTCCCTGTGTCCCCTGTCAGTCGATCACTTGAAAACTTATGAGAACTGTAATCCTGCCGGTGGAAATTTACCCGGTATTTAAGACTTATCTATCTTCATATATCTGTCCTGGAGGACCTTGTTATTGCCTTTTCGTGACGTATCAGGTACATTTGAAGTCAACTTAGTTTGTTTGTTTTTTAATGTTATTTCTTTATTATTTGTTCGTTATGTTTGAATACCTAAACCAACTTAAACCAATTTAAGTTAAAAAAAAAATCACCAGTTATAATAAGCTCATCGCCTATATAGCCTATTAGGCAAATAGATCCCCAAGTGCCACCTAAATGTAAGAACTTTATATCAAAAGTTAGATCAGGTTAAAATATTTGTACTTCAAACCGACCCAGATATTCTTGTTTTGAGTGAATCATGGCTCAAAAGAAGTATATCTGACTGATATTTCCTTATCAAAGTTTTGGAAAGCAGTAAACGCCATTAATGGCAAATCCTGTGATTCACTTCCTTTCCATATTAAATTAAATGACTGTAGAATTTCTGATCAAAAATCAATTTGTTAAGCCTTTAATTAACATTTTTTTAGTGCCAGCCATTTATTTGAGAACGCTTATACTGACCCTCCATTTGCTCCAAATTCATGTAAACATAACGAACAAATAATAAAGAAATAACATAAAAAACAAACAAACAAAAAATATGGTAGACTGTATTTCCTCTTTCACCTTCCGTCCCGTAATACATGTTGACTTCCTGGATGCCATACAAGCCATAAATACCAGATGTCTGACTGGGGAGGATAATCTGGATTCCTTCTTAGGGTTAAAATTGGCAGCTCCATCCATCATTGAACAATTAACTCATATATTTAATCTCTACCTTGCCACTGGTAGTTTTCCTAGGGCCTGGAAGACTGCCCATGTGACTCCCTTACATAAAGGAGGCATCAATGATTCATGTATGAATATGGTACTGTACTTCCTCTTTCACCTTTCGACCCCTATTAATGTTGACTTCCTGGATGCCATGCAAGCCATAAATGCCAGATGTCTGATTGGGGAGGATAATCTGTATTCCTTCTTGATAAAATTGTCAGCTCCATCCATCATTGAACAGTTAACTCATTCACACCACTGATGATTTAAATAATTATCGTCCAATCTCCAAGCTTTCATATCTGGCTAAATGTTTTGAAACCTTAGCAAATGCTCAACTTAAGTCATACCTTTCGAACTGTTCAATTCTTAGTCCTCTTCAATCTGGTTTCAGAGCAAAGCATAGTACAATCACTGCTGTCACCTTGGTTACAAATGACATTATATCAGCTTTGGACAGGAAGAAGCATTGTGCTGCTGCACTGTTTGTCGATCTATCTAAAGCTTTCAATACAGTAGACCGTTACTTACTCCTACAAACACTTTAATATTGGTATGGACAATAAGGCTTGCAAATTATTTCAGGACTAACTATGTGAGAGGCGTCAATGTGTGGAAGCTGGAAACCTTCAATCAGATTTTTTACCCATCTCGAAAGGTGTGCCGCAGGGTTCTATATTAGGTTAAATCCTCTTCACTCTGTACATAAATGATATTGCCTCAGCACTAAAAAACTGCCAAGCCCATTTTTATGTTGACCATACGATTCTATACGATACCTCACCCGATCAAATAACTGGCTTACTCTAAAGGTCCCCTGTATGCGTACGGAACTTGGAAAGACTGTCATTTTATTTGCAGCTCCACACTCCTGGAACCTGCTACAAAGCACCTTTAAAATAGACTCTGTCCCATCTATTGGTCAATTCAAGGCAATGACTAGGGACCATTGTATATCTATTTGCACCTGCTTTAATTGATCCTTGTTGAAATGTGTATTTATTATTGTTATTGCCCTTAATGTGTTTTTATTGTTGCACTATGTATGTTTATGTATTTATTGTGTTGTAATGTATTTCTATATCCTGTACACTCGGCCTCGCCGAAAATGAGGGTCTCCCTCATTGGTCCCCAAGTTGAAATAAAGGCTTGAAAATGTTTTGTTGTTTTGTCTGCCTGTCTGTTTGATTGTTTTTGTTTCTTTTCTGTTTCTCTGTAAAACCACCGTGGGTCCCCTGAAAGGCGCTATATACAAGCTTTTATTGCTTCCCTGTAATAAATTGCCCTGTCTGTGGCCTTAACCTGATTCAGCTGTGGTGTGTGGTGTGTCAGTATAAAGCCAGGTAAGAGGGCAGAGAGAGACTGGTCAGAGGGCTTAGACACACAGGCTTGTTTGTCAGGATGGAAAGACGCTCCTCTGCTCCTCTCCTGGCTCTGCTGCTGCTGCTGCTGGTTGGGGGCGTGAGGGCCTGTGGGCCTCTCCAGGAGCCTGGTGTGTTGTGCTCCATCACCAGAGACACCAGCAAAGATCTCTCTCACCGCAACCTCACCCAGGTGCCATTCCACCTGCCAACAGGCATACAAGCCCTGGATCTCTCCTCCAACAGCATCACTTCCCTGGAGGATGGACACCTGCACAGCCTGCCAGCCCTCTGCATCCTCAGCCTCAGCCACAACCGGCTCTGCTCCATCCCAGCCAACGGCTTCCAGGACAACGGCATGCTGCAGCTGCTCAATCTCTCCTCGAACACCCTGGCTGTCATCCCTGACCTGGGCTCCCTACCTCACCTCAGGGTCCTAGACCTGTCAGATAACCTGTATGAGTCTTACAGCCTGGGGCCGAGCTACAGGAGCCTTGAGAGTCTCTCCTCCCTCTCTCTTGGAAGTCCACAGGTAACGTCTATAAAGAAGGCTGATTTCTCTGCTCTACAATCAGCACCTCTAAAGACCCTGCAGCTGGGCTCTGGGGCCGAGATGGACCAATACCAACCTGGTTCTTTATCTCAACTGTCATCACTGCAAGAGCTGACCCTGAACATGGCCTTCTGTAAGACACCCAGAGTGCTGCAGGATATCCTGCACGACCTTCACAGTTCCAACGTGGTGAATTTGACCATAGTGAACCCGAACCTCTGCAACCTCTCAGTGGACCTGTTTGAGGAGCTAAGACATATGACAAACCTGAGAAAAATCACCTTCAGAGATTTTAAAATAAAAAGTAGTTTTGCGTCAAAGGTGCTGCGCAACATCATCCAATCTCCAATTGAAACGATATCCTTAATTAACACACCGTACTCAGAAGATACTCCAGAGGGTATCCAGATCAATGACATTCCAGGATTTAACAAAACTGCAAATGTCCGCACCTTCACATATGACAGCGTCAACAATGGTGTAAACCTGGTATCGGGTATAGGTATACCGACGATATCCATCAACAAACGTTTCGTGGCTTCTCTGGTTAAATTGAGGATCAAAGGGATTGGGATGAACTTGATGCTTTGCAATCTGATCTGCGACCTGCCACACCTCCAGGTGTTGGACCTCTCCAAAGAGTCCCTAACGAGCATAGGGCTATGGATTACATGTGCTGACAGACCCATATTCCCAGCTCTCACTGAACTCATCCTGAGAAAAAATAGGTTTTATGATCTCCGTGTTATTGCTAATCACACCAACCAGATGAGTCGTCTGACGTATCTAGATTTGAGTGCAAATAGAATCCTATTAGATGAAGAGATAGAGAAGAGACCATCTTGGCCCTCTCACCTCACACACCTGTCTCTGAGTGAGAACCCCTTAGGGAACACTGTGTTCAATCACCTCTCTCCTCACTTCAGAAGCATTAACCTCTCACAGACCAGGATAGGGAGCCTCAGCCAAGATAACATTTGGGTTCTGAAAGACCTTAAATCTCTTTTTCTGAGTTCTAACAAAATTATCAGTCTGCCTCCAAACCTCCACTCACTGTCCTTGGAAGAGCTACACCTGGACAACAACAACATCAACTCCCTCCACAAAGACTCATTCACAGGACTGCCCAGTCTGAGGAAATTCAAAGCAGGAAACAACCCTTTCACCTGTGACTGTGATCTGTACTGGTTTGTGACCGGTTTCAACAAATCTATACTGGTGGATTGGCCATCTGACTACAAGTGTTCCTCTCCTGCCAACTTGGCTGGAAGAGCTCTGAGTGACTTCCACCCAGGGAGGTTGTCATGTGACCCCTGGCTGCAGCTGGCTGTGACGCTGCCCACCGTCCTGTGTGCGTGTGCAGCTGTGGGGCTGTTGTTCTATGCTGTGGACGGAGCCTGGTATCTGCGTATGCTGTGGGTGTGGCTGCGGGTGAAGCGCCGGGGGCAGAGGGAGACGGAGCGACTGCTGCACGCCGCCCTCAGCTACCACGCCTTCATCTCCTACAGCCAGAGGGACAGCCACTGGGTGGACTCCCAGCTCATACCCCACCTGGAGGGGGCGCACTTCAACCTCTGTGTCCACCAGCGGGACTTTGTTCCCGGCCAGGGGATCATTGACAACATCATCAACTGTGTGGAGAAGAGCTACAAGACTCTGTTTGTGCTGTCTCAGAACTTTGTGCGTAGCGAGTGGTGCAACTACGAGCTGTTCTTTGCGCAGCACCGCGCCCTGTGCGAGTGGCAGGACTCGCTGGTGTTTGTGCTGCTGGAGCCCATCCCTGCCGACTCCCTGCCCAGGAAGTTCCTGCGTCTGCGGACGCTCCTACAGCAGCAGACCTACCTGGAGTGGCCGGCGGAGGAGCGGAAGCGCAGGGTGTTCTGGGCCAGCTTGAGGGCCATGCTGCACCCTGCAGACAGGAACGTGGTGCTGCAGAAAGTGGCTGGAGAGGTGGCTGACCTGTGTCTCCAACTCACACGCCCTGGACCCCCACCGGAGCTCATCTGATTGATAGTTTCTGCCTTGCTAACTTTTTATTGTTGGGCAATCATTATGCCTTTTTATTTCATATGAATGATGTTGGGCCTCTAAAATGTATGATTCATCTGGGAGGTTGGGTCTAACTGTACAAAGACGGAGAGGCTTGCACACACACACACACACACACACACACACACACACACACACACACACACACATACAATACTCAAACTTCAACTAGAGGTGTTTTAGTGATTGATGTCCACTCCAAGGACAAACTGACGTCTGTGTACATCCATTGTTTATAATTAGACTGGAATTCACTCCGCAAGGGACAGAGGCTAAGTATATCCTGGTTCAGAGGGTGACTATAGTGTACCTGTCCCCGCCCTGTCACTGTCAGGCAGCAAGGTCACTGCATGACAGAGACAACAGCACTGACATAACACACAGGCAACTACATGGAGATATACGTTATGATTGTTTGAAATTGTTGCATTGTATCATCATGTCTATGGAATTGCATGTCAAAGTTACAGTATAGCAACAATGTTATTCAAGAAAATGCTAAATCGTTACAGACATTTAAATTTTTTACATTTTTTGGCATTTAGCAGAGACATTTAGAAGACGCCTTTAATGGACCTATCGCTAAGCCGCGCCCCCTTTGAAAACTCGGACAAACAAACAAGGCTTCACTGACAGTGACTGACTGACCGACCGTGACTGAATGACATTAATGACTTACAATGGCGGGAGTTGGCAAATTTCTGATTTCTGATTTACCACAGCAAGTAATAGACATGTTTTTTAAAGATGAAAATAATATTTTGTCTTGAAGCTTTTCACCATCAGATATTAGATATTAGATATTAGTTGTTTGTCTGAGTTTTCTGCCTGTAGTGACTTTTGCTGTGATATGATTGGACAATTTCTATTTTGGGGCGTGGCTTAGAGATAGGTCCATAGTCTCTCCATCAGTCATCATAAGAAATAGTAATCTATGCCAAAATCAGGCAGTGACTAATGCAATCATAATTTGCTAACTGTTTCTCTGTCCCATGAGATGCACATCCCTTTTGATTACCTTGCATTGCTGGTCCTCAGCAATCAAATAAAAAATAAAATAAAAGAGAAGTTGGTGTCCAGAACTTTTTCTTTATTTGCCTTCTATCAATGCTATATAAACTGGGAACTATAAAACGTACTATTCAAGTTTGAACTTTTCAAACGTTCATAATACATAGACTTTTTATTTGTGATATTTGATGTCTGTTTTCGGTGATGCAATTCACCTGTGATGTGTCTCACATGAGTCAATATGCCAAATAGAAAAGTGACTATTTACATATTGTATTGTTTACATAACAGCAGCATTGGATAGCTAACAGTATACGCATATTCACAGAGCTTAAATGTACTTCATATATACTTCATATAAAAGGTACTACTTTTTTTATGCTGTGATTTGAAAGACGGACTGTCTTATAGACACACTCACTATACCATGCAAACAGCACAGGACAAGCAGCAGCAGCACCAGCTGCAACTGTACATCAAGAAAACAGTTCACATAAACAGGCACTCAGGTGAAGTCTAAGACAGCCATGTCTGCTGGTGTTCTGCACCCTGTTGTTTTGGGTTGACTGGCACCACTCAATAACCATCAGAGCCCAACAGACAGTTCTGTCTTCAAGACATAGACTAATTATTTTTCACTATGTCCCAGTCAGAGAGGGGCTGCCCCCCACAATAACCTATCTTTGTCTCCTTTCCTTCATGACAAGCAACTGAAAGGACTACTACTGTCAAGTCTTCCAGCTGTGACATCTGACACTCAGCACTTACTCAACATTACCTGTGCTGCAATGATCTCACCTTAACATTTTTACCTAGCTATCCTCACACTCCCAATCCTCCCCACTGCTTTTCTACCTCCCTAATAACCCTCTCTCTCTCCTTTATCCTTTACCCCTGACCCTCCTCCACTCGTCTTCCTCAGTGTTGTCATTGAAGCCCCGCCCCAAGGTTGTAAGGAGCTTTCCTACTGGCCACCACCAGCAGCATCAAACATCTTCTTCCTGCCATCCATTCCAGACATGGCCTCCACGTTTTTACGCCAGTCACCCACCTCCAAGTTCATATCCTAAGAGGGACAACCAAGATCACCACACCATACAACAGCAGACCAGATGGACCTTGTATATAGACCATTTATCATGAGGTAGAGTGTAATTACGGATCAGAGCAAAGACTTGCGGCTATTTCATATGCTTGTTTGTGTCAGCGGTTTTCAAGAAACTATGTGTATGTATTTATTAATAATAATATATCACAAGAATATTTTTTGCGTCTTTCACTTTGAAGTGATTTTACAAAAACGCTGTGTTACGGCAGAAAATGTGAAATACAATGAAATACATACACTCAGTTGGTGTCTCTATGCATGTCTGTTCTGTGTCTCTGTCTACTGTTTCTGTGTGTCTGTTCTGTGTCTCTGTCTACTGTTTCTCCCTGTTCCTACCTTCTCTTGTTTGTTTGTTTGCTTGTCCTCCTTCTTGACAGACTTGAGGTTAGACCTCAGGTCCATAGAGCCCTTGTGTTTGGTCCCCAGGAGGGCCCTCATCATCTCGTCTGCAGACACTCTAACCTTCCTCAGGGCTGGTTTCTTAAACTTCCCTCCAAGGTCCAACACCTTCAGCTTCAACTCATGGATCTAGATCGTAGATGCCATCATCACAAATCAATTAAACTTCAATGCCTTAAGACACTTATCATTGCAAAAAGAATATCAAAGCACTGGATGAGATTTTTTAAAAAGGAGCAGGAAAAGAGACTAAGAAGAAAGTGGCAAAAAAAAGAAAAGTAAAAACTTATGACGAATAGGTAGATTGATGAACAAATAGGAAAAGATGAATCACATTAACACATTTTTGTAATCAACTGACAACCCTAGTAATAATCATTGTAATTACCAATTGCTACACTGTTCCTACAGAAATGAAGATCTTCACCGTAACAAACTCAGGCCTTAACCTTCAACAATGAACGATGGGTAATAACAATACTTATCACTAGTAATTACACAGTAATACAAGTTACTCTCATGTAAAGTGGAAGACTTTCTTGTGCTTCAATACAATATGCAACTATCTACCACATGTTACCTGGTACTAATACAATGAAATAAACTATTGTTTTTATGTTATTATTGTATTATTGCTATTTTGCCATGTCATAGCCTAACCAACTAACTCTACTCTGGTGTTTTTAGGTGTCTGGGGAGGGGTGTTCTGGTGTATCTAGACGTGTTTGTTTAGGGTTGTGTGTGTGTGTGTGTGTGTGTGTGTGTGTGTGTGTGTGTGTGTGTGTGCGTGTGCGCGAGTGCGTATGTAAAAGCATACATACGTCTTTGTTGTTCTTGGTAACTTTGGCCTCAAAGTCATAGCGCTCTTCATCCACCACATCGAGCTTAGCATGGAGCTGCTTACACAGTTTCTAAACAACAACAACAACAACAGCAGATACACAACATCACTGCAAATGACAAAAAAAACCACTGTTTCCGCATAACATGTCAAACAGAACATGTCCACATTACACACCTTCTGAAATATAGTCCAAAACCTCCATGACTGAGATACAGGTTGTATCTACCTACAAAACCCTGGACAACTCCACACACACATGTTTTTTGTCAATCAGGTTTTGTGGTATACAGAAGGGTATCTTCTTCTATCTATCTATCTTTGGGGGGGGGGGGGGTGGTCTAAATATAGACATGTTATATCTAGCGATGGAGAGCGCCAATTGTTTATCCTACTCTCCTCTTCACTGGCTAATATTATGTCATGGCATATTATGTCTGTCACTCACTTGCAGATCCTCCATGGGTACGCCGGACATCTGCAGGGGCTGGACCTTCTCTCCCAGGTAGCGAACCTTCTCGTCATCCCTTGCCACGTTTTCTGCCTCCAGCATCTCCATAGCACGGGTCAGCAGAAGGATCTGAAGGGGGTGGGGGGGGGGGGCGTTTAGTACAAAATAAAGTGGCTGCACAAAGCAACACAAAGCAAAAACGTGACATCTTACGAGGCAGCCGTCTCTGTGACGTCCTGAGTCACAGACACACTAAGCAGGAATGTTTCAATGACATTGCTTCATACGAACCCTGGTGGAGGGTGAAGAGGGGAAGAGGTAAGGGTGGATGAGAAAGATGAATGAGAGAAGGGGAAAGTTGGAGGGGATGGGGGGAAGAGTGATAGTAGCGATGAGAACAAGGGGAAAATGAGAAAGGATAGGTTTGTATTTAAAACACCTGTGTCTGAGGACTGGGAGGGTATGAGTATAAGGCCAAGAATGTTCCTGGTCAGGTCAGGTGGTGTGAGGAAACTGTTCATGGAGCAGTGTGTCCTTTACCTGAGTGGGTAAAACATATCACATTGCCAAAGCCTTTACCTTCAGAGAGAGTCTGCGGGAGGCCGAGATCTTGGACTTGGGCTGGAAGTAAAATAAAAACAATAGAATGAAGTCCTAAAACTCAATATCAATAATAGCTCAAAGGATGTTACTGTACCAAAGTTCATTTCAATATCAATAATAGCTCAAAGGATGTTACTGTATCAAAGTTAATTTCAGTGTAATGTCTTTGTCAGCCTTTCTGCTTGTGGTTTTCAGGCAGTCGGAATGTTAGGATTGTTCTATAAATAGAGTGGGAATTCTACGCATGTTTTTGTTGTCGAACTAGGAATCTGTCAGATCGTAATGCTAATAATGCTTTAGCCATGTGACAAACCCTGGTGTGGTGACTATCCTTTTTACACACATAACTACAGCTAGTGTATCTGCTCCTTGCTGATGGGCGGCCTGCACCAGGATAGATAGGTCTAGGGCCTATCCCGCACTCAGCCTAGAGTCCCCCTCCCCACACACACACACACACACACACACACACACGCGCACACACACACACACACACACACACACACACACACACACACACACACACACACACACACACACACACACGCACAGGCCAATCCTACTGTCGAGGACAAGCAGCTGGAGCAGAGACCTAGAGTAATAAGTGTTTTATGTGGTATTTACCTAGCAACAACACTTTGTTTGGCTACAAAATGAAGCATCATCAATTATGCATTTTTGGTGAATAAAGTCACCCTCGGCACTAAATGAGTTAACCAGCAACCCTGTTGTTACAGTCACACAACCATCTGTAGGCTATACCATAACATTCTTGACGAGTTTGGAGTGTTTTCATAAACAGACAGGCTACACTACCTTGGCCTCCTTGGGGTTCATTGGCCTGGGGGCCTATAGGGAGACACAAACAGAAAGACAGTCATTACTATTAATTAATCTGCCTCTCACTCACACACACAAATGTGCATATTTCATATTATGATTACTGTCTGTAAAGTGAAAAACTTACAAAACTGCAACGGCCATTTGGGGAAGAAGGGAGAGAGAGAGAGAAGAACAAAATAAATATGTAGTGAGAGAGAGAAAGTGATTGAGAGAGATATACAGTATATCAGTAATCAATAGACATCAATTAACAGACTACTGAACTGAATAATTAGGAAAAACGTCAAACAACCACAAAATTCTCCCCATAAGACAAAATTAAAAGAATAAAACAGAACTTACTCATCAGCCATTGTGGAACCTTTGAGATAAAGAGATCTAGAGGTCTATATGTTCAGCTGTCCGAGAGATGAAGAGAGAGAACCTCATTAGACAAGATAACGGAGCAATAAACCTCAGCCTGGTGTGATCATAAATTAACTTTAACTAGCACCCATCACAGAACCAAACATAAACAAACAACAAACGGCAATAAAGCATCATGATTGATACTGCTAATATAACGGAATGTTCGGGTACCTGACTGTGCTGTGTTGCGCTGTAATATACTCTTTCCCACAGACTTTTGGACCGGAGTAGCTTTTATGCGGGAGCGCGGATACCGGACGGTAATTATAGCGTGCGGTCTATTAGGGTTTGGCGACACACCACGCGTAAAATACGTCCACCCTTCCGCGATCCGTTGTCACCATAAATCAGTCTGTCGCGTGGGTTCAAGGGGACATCTCTGCTTGTTAATTCAAACCCCCCGCCCCAAAGCATTACACAGACTCAAAGCCTGACAATAGCACCACTAATACATAACACAAAGTATTGCTTCATGAGATCAGAAGGCTTACATGAACAGCTGATTGCAACTCTAAACGCAGTTCATACATTAACTCATACATACCATTTTAATTGACTTAAAATAGCTTAGAATCACCTGTCCTTCTGTCTATGCATGTGTTTATTCATTTGTGTGTGTGTGTGTGTGTTTATTCATTTGTGTGTGTGTGTGTGTGTGTGTGTGTGTGTGTGTGTGTGTGCGCGTGTGTGTGTGTGTGTGTGTGTGTGTGTGTGTGTGTGGTGTAGTGTGCGCACCCCTCTCCGTCTTTGTACAGTTTGAGAAGAAGAACAGGCGGCATGTTTAGTCATATTGTTTGAGGTGTTCCACAGCAGATGTCTCCGTGCTATTTATTCAGTAACCTTTCTGCGCTATGTCTGTCTTCCACACAATGCTCCCTTCCTCCCACTGAGCGTCTGTGAGGGAGTGACACCCACCCAGCCCTAGACCATCAATCACATGAGACAGACTCACCATAAAAGACTTACAGTATATCTCCAGTCCACTCTCCAGTCCTCTCCCCACCCCAAGCAGACTCTTCGGTCCTCTGACTCCGGCCACAGAACTCTCTCCAGCCTCAGCCCTCTAAGCCTGTGTAACCCAGTTGAGGTGGTAAGCTCACTTCTTTCTCAAGTTTGAAAAAATAGCTGGTTAATATTTATTTCATTTTGATTAGTTTTTATACCTCTGGTATTTGAGGAGACAGTCATGTGTGTTGGCAAGTCAGAGGTAGCAAGTTCGAGACTCGGTGGGAGCAACTCAAATTGCGGGGGGGTTCGACAACTTGATGTCCGTCTCACCTGGCCCCACGTCTCCGGCCCTCTCATCAGTCTCATCAATCAGCACTATCCACAGCCCTTTTTCTTTTCAACCCCAGCCTTCTTCTCAGGACATCTCATCTTCCACAGCTTATTGGGCCTCAGCCTCCAGCTCCAGCCCTCTCTCCATCCCCAGTCCCAGCCACTTTCCCCAGCAACCCAAGCACTCACCCCCAGCTCCAGGCAAGTTCAGTCAGACCACAGTCCCGCAGTCTTCTGTCTGATCTGTGTTCCTGGAAGTAGTTAATCGTCACGGGTCACAGTCCTGACGTTACGACAGTAAATTATGATCTGTGCCTCAGGCCCAGGAAATCCAATGGCGTTGCAAGAAATATCTGTGGTGTAGTGTAGTCACTAGGTGGCCAGAAAGGACAACATATGCAGCTACTTATAAACTAGCTATTTGTTCTTGTTTCAGAAGTTTGGGGTAGGCTAAGTTCAGAGACAAAAGTTAAGAATTGGTTATCAAAATTGCATTTGTGGTAAGAAACGTTTCTGTTAAGGCATGATTGTGAATCCTCTCTGTGCACCAATGAAACTCATTAACCTGGCATGTTGCTGTGTTTCATTAAAGTTGTCATACTCATTGAGGCTGAATAAAATGCATGCAGCTGTTTTAGAGTCGGTGTGAGTTCAGCCCCTCCCGCTCCTGGCAACTGCCATGAATCGTCCAGTTCATCTGTCTTGTTCCATTTTGAGTCCTGCATCCTTTTCTAACTCCCTTGTCCCTTGTCATGTTAAACATTTCAAGACTGGATGTCAGCAGGTAGTGATGTCATTGTCTTTTGACAGGTGGTGCTACTCCTCCGAGAGGTGTGCAGGTCTCTCCACAGACCAGAGGAACACAGCCTCTGGACCTGACATGAGACCATCTAGATTAGATTGAATTGGGTTCCTTATCTCATCAAATCTCCATTTAACCACTGGATTCAATCATTCAAGTAAGAGCTTCTCCGGGCCCTCCAATAGGCTGTAGCTCTGTAGCTTTAATGTATTGGGACCAGGGACAGAACACTCACCGTAACCTTGGTAAGGGGGAACCATGGGGAGGAGGGGGCTGAGAGCAAGGCTCCTAGGATGGTCAGAATATCTGTGTGTTCAGTGACTCACTCCCCTAAAATACCAACCTTCCCTCTCACCCCCCCCCCCCCCCCCCCCCCCCAGTGTACACTAAGCAAGTGACAAGCTCAAGACAATTCAGAGAAACTCAGCTGACAAAGGGTTTGCTGTATGCTTCTATTTTAGGGTTAGCCCTAAACACACACACACACACACACACACACACACACACACACACACACACACACACACATGTACATACACACACACCTTCTATAGTAATGTTTTGTCCTTTTATTAGTATATTCATTTATAATATATTTTCTCTGTCTGATCTTGCCCTCTCAATGTGGAATGCGTTCACACCTCTGATGGTAGTTCCACTATTCAGCGCCACGCCTCTACAAAATTCATCATCCCCCAAATGGGAACAGGTTCTACAGCTCCCCATAGGAGGCTAGACATAGACGGATGATTCAGGGTTGTTTCCATCCGTCCCTTATATTACATAATCGTCCTGTATTATGAGACGGGTGTAAGTGCTTTTGTTATTTTATCTTGCAATAAAGCACTTCAAACCATGTGTATCATTGTATTGGATTCCCCCAAAAGTCATTGCATCGCCAGGGGGAGAAGATGTAGGACTTGCGGTTCATCTCTTATTTCTCCACATAGAAGGGGGCAACTCTAGTTGGGAGCAATGGGAGGTGGGTATTGGGTAAGGTTCTTTTTGGTTTTCTTACGGCCTGTGAGGCAGCCTATTTTTTTGTATACAACCCTTTATATAGAAAGGTGTTGTGAATGGTAGCAGCTCGCATCAGATTCAAGAGCCTGGTGCTCGCCTACCGGGCGGCAAAGGGAACAGTAGGAACATGCAAGCAATGGTCAGCACCAACACCTGCCTGTGTTCTTCACTCTTCCACCTCTGCTGGCCTACTGGCACCACCGCCTCTACGTGGATGCAGCTGTCGCACTACCCGGTCACGGCTTTTCTCTGTCCTGGTTGTCGACTGAAGACCCATCTAGTTAGGCTACACCTTAACTGTCCCTCCTGAGACCTCTCCATTCCCTCTACCCCCCTGTACAGTTTCAAAATCATTTAATATTTTTTTTTTATTACTGATGGAGAGATGATTAGATTAGATTCAACTTTATTGTCATCGCAGAGTACAAGTAGGCCTACTATACAACGAAATGCAGTTTAGCATCCAACCAAAAGTGCAATTAGTGATAAAAGAGCGCGACATAAATAGAACAAGAA
Source organism: Nansenia antarctica (assembly GCF_963989245.1). Classification (NCBI taxonomy): domain Eukaryota; kingdom Metazoa; phylum Chordata; class Actinopteri; order Argentiniformes; family Microstomatidae; genus Nansenia; species Nansenia antarctica. Next base: position 18,262,641 of record NC_137679.1, on the reverse strand, counting down.
TGGTAGTGATAGGTAAATGCAATATACAGTATGTGCAGAGGTAGTGTACTGTAAACATCTGTTACCTATAGGGGTATATACAATTATGGCTATGTACAGTTAGGTAGCTAGTACAGTGAGGTAGTTTATGTGCAGTATCTAATGTGCAGAAGTATAAAAGAAGCTATATCAGGAGACATGTGCAATGTGCAATACAGTATGTGCAAAGGTAGTAATGTAAACATCAGTAGTGAATGAATGAATGAATGAATGAATGGTCTTTATTGTCATTGCTACAGTACAGGTACCAAACAACGAAATTTAGGAGGGGTGGCTCCCCTGGTGTTAGGAAAGAAAAAAAAAACTTTAAAAAAACACTTTAAAAAAAACACAAGAAGGGAAGGAGCTGGTTTACATACATAAAGGCTATGTACACTATCCACTATACTATACTGTACAGATAGACGACTAGGGTTGTCATATTGCACATAGTGTTATTGCACATTTATTTAAAGTGTCGCTGTTTGCAGGCTTGAAATGTACATATTTGTGCCTCAGCACTACACCTGATTTTTTCAGTCCAGCAGCTGCCATCAATCCGTCCAGACTGTCCAGGGCCCAGAACCTAGGTCTTTGCTGTGTTCATGGACGGCCCTGGGGTAGAAGCTGTTCTTCAGTCTGTTTGTCCTTGCGGCCATGGTCCTGAACCGCCTTTTCGAGGGCAGCCGGGTAAAGTGTTCGTACCCAGGGTGGGTTGGGTCCCTGGAGATCTTGGAGGCCTTCCTGAGACAGCGTGTGTTGTACAGCTCTTCCAGAGAGAGGAGGGGGGCGCCGGTGATCTTCTGGGCTGTTCTCACGACTCTCTGTAGCGCATTTCTCTCCGCGGTAGTGCAAAGGTTATAGAGTGAGCACATTAACTAGGAATGTACAGCCAACAAAGTAATGTCATTGTCATCATAGTATTGTCATTTTCATTGTTATAGCCATAGTATCCATGGGGGGGGGGGGCAATAGTTCAGCGGGGTCTGTGGAAGTGGTGATTGTTTATCAGTGATAGCTCTGCTGGTACGGGACCTGAGGATCCTGTACTTCCTGAGTATAGAAGGTAGGGGGTCAAACAGTCCGTGGTTGGGGTGCGAGGTGTCCTTGATGATGTTTGCACTATGGAGCTATTTTAGTGCCATCCGAAATTGAATTGTATTTGACAGATCGAATTGAATATGAGCACAAATTGAATTGTATTTCACAGATCTGAATTGTATTTGACAGATTTAATTGAATCTGAGCACAAACTGAATTGTATTTGACAAATTGAATTGTATTCAATTCAGTTTTCATTATTTTAATTCAGTTTTCAAATTCAGTTTCTCTAAATACAATTCGGTTTTTCTCAAAATACAATTCAGTTCTCAAAATACAATTCAGTTTTACTCAAAATACAATTCAGTTTTTCTCAAAATACAATTCAGTTTTAGAGGCACTCATCCGGGGACTCTGGGCTAGGTAGAATAATAGAGCACCGATTCTAACTCCCATCCCTCCCATCCGAATTCATAAGAGCAACGCATCCGGGTACTTTGCTCTCCCGTCATGTCCACGCCCCTTTTTGTGTGATAGAAGTGTAGAAGTTTGACTGGCGGTCAATGGAAATTTCTGGTCTGGAAAACTGTAGTGCTTTTTAGATATTAGGAGCCCAAATCCGATGGCTAGTTAGGCAAACTATTATATAGTGTCGTTGCCGATCAATGATCGGCGTTGTTATATAGAGAAAATTGATGAAATAGGGGTTGATTCATCAGAGCAGTCATACGTCATCTCCCTGTCATCAGGGATTTGTAGTTCTTTATTTGATTTGCCGTGTAAATCACCAGATGAGTGTTTTCTTAAGATAGGATAATGAATAAATCTGTTCAATGGGCATTTGCCAAAGTAGGGTTAGGGTTAGGGTGATTACTGTTAATCAGTATTTAGCCTGTATGGTGTATATGAAGATGTTATAGCTAGCTAGCTACGATTTATCATGAAAATAATGAACAGCAAGCTAGATCCAAAACTAGGGCCGGTGGAGGAGGGCAAGTGTCACATTGGACAGACTACCAAACAGAAAAATAAAGTATCTTAACTCAGGGCTCTCAAGTCTCACGCATTGGGCGTGAGACACACGCATTTCAACCCGTTCACGCGCTCACACGCCGCGTGTGTCTTGCCCAATGCGTGAGACTTGAGATTTATTGAATAGAACAATCAAACTTGGCGACGTACAAAAATAATCCATAAGCGATCAAAACCAGAAAAATAACAAACAATGCGTATAGAATATGCGTATAATGCGGTCAACAAAAATAGTCCTACATCGCTCCCCTCTCGCTCCACTACCGCCATGCAAGATGCGCAGGTGCTTACCTTGCAATATCACCCCCCATAACCATATTACTTCTCAATACGGTGATCAAGGCAATAAACAAACAATCAAAGTAAACTCACAATAAACCCATTAGCCTGTTATACTAAATAGGCTACCCCCCTAAAACACCTCAGGACTTTGGGTCGGGTGGTTCATCCACATGGATGGAGGCAGACAGAAAGGACACACATTCATTGCCTATTTCATAAATGTTCTCCATATAACGACGTCGATCATTGATCGGCAACGACACTAGGCCTATATAATTGTTTGCCTGACTGGCCATCGGATTTGAGATCCTAATATCTAAAAAGCGATACAGTTTTCTTATTTTATCGGATTAAAGTAGCAAAGACCACACATTTACATTGACTGACAGTCAAACTTCTACACTTCTAGCACCCAACAGGGGACGTGATCGTTCTGATGACAGGGAGATGACGTGTAACTGCTCTGGAGACAGACTGAAAGGACACACATTGCCTATTTCATTACTTTTCTCCATATAACGACGTCGGATGGGAGTTAGAATCGGTGCTCTATTATTCTACCTAGCCCAGAGTCCCCGGATGAGTGCCTCTAAAACTGAATTGTATTTTGAGAAAAACTGAATTGTATTTTGAGAACTGAATTGTATTTTGAGAAAAAACGAATTGTATTTAGAGAAACTGAATTAGAAAACTGAATTAAAATAATGAAAACTGAATTGAATACAATTCAATCTGTCAAATACAATTCAGTTTGTGCTCAGATTCAATTCAATCTGTCAAATACAATTCAGATCTATCAAATACAATTCAATTTGTGCTCATATTCAATTCAATCTGTCAAATACAATTCAATTTCTGATGGCACTAAAATAGCTCCATAGCCCTTGTGCCTCAGTACAATTAAGTGGTGTGTGATCATCGCTCCAGGTTTGGGATCCAGTTGGTACATATATTTGTGACCGAGTTGCGAGCCTGAAAGAGAAGACCTTCCACTAGAATGTGGATGGATGATGCGATGGATGATGCTCTCACACAACAACAAAAACTTTTGAGAAAAACCTTCACTCAGGGACAACCTCGGGGGAGGGGCTAGACATTCTGAGACAATCCATTAATTTGAGCAGGTTTATATTGTGCTCTGCAGATCATTATAATAAACATATTTCCAGTTCCAAACCTATACAACAAAATGCGACCTTTCGTACATTTTATTCGTCAAATTATTAGTTTTTAACCAAAAGGTTAATGATCAATAAAGACATTTAAAACTAAAACAAGACCTGGTAAAACTATCTCCAGTGCAGTGGCAGAAGGCATAGATCAAACATTTCAGAAAGGCAACAAAAACTAAAACCACACAAATAAAGTGCGGCATAACATCAAAAGCAAGCCTTACCAATACATTTTATACATTCATTATTCTCACTGCACCTGTCTGTGAACAAAAAACCCGACATGTTTCAAGATGTTTGTCTATATGATATTACATCAGGCCCAAACAGTTTAGACCCGGATGACAGCACACAGCTGGTGGGGTGAAGGGTTGAGGGTGAATCCTACAGCTGGTGTGAGGTCCAGCATCTCCTCTGTTACCCCGGGTGGAGGAGTGAAACGAAAGTGTTGCAGGAGGGAGGTGAAGAAGAGGAAGAGCTCCATCCTGGCCAGACCCTCCCCCAGACACACCCTACGACCTATGAGAGACAGACAGAGAGACACCAAAGAGATGAGAAATAAGAAAGGCTACTATAACTGATCTAATCCATTCTCATACATCAAACTAATGTGTAGTGAACAAGGTAAAGTACCTGCAGAGAAGGGCATGAAGGCATCCCTCTTGATGAATCTACCTTCCTCATCCAGGAAGTGAGCAGGGTTAAAGGTGTGGGGGGTCTCCCATTCGCTCTTGTCTTCCAGGACGGATTTCAGTAAAGGAAACACAGTCGTCCCCTGGAGGCCACAGAGAGAATCACAGAGATCTTATGTTCAGAGTCAAAGTAATTAGCACCGGGAATTTCCCACAAGAGTATTTTCAAAGTGATTCAAAATGTTATAATATCATGCATGCTGGGACCCCTCTACTGATTCGTTCAAAAGGTCACTTTGCACGTTTATAACAGTCCACTCCAGTTGTCCACACCAGAATCAGGGTTATACCAGCAATTTAAAAAAAAAAATCAGATTTTTCAGAAAGAAAACATATTACACCACCTAACTATCTGACCTTCTTAATGAAGTATCCCTGGAAGATCACATCTTTGCTGGTGACATGGGGGAGAGACATGGGTAGAATATTGGCCAGTCTCTGGGTCTCATGGATGACTGCATCAGTGTAGGGCAGGTTCTTCCTGTCTTGGACCAGGACCTGACGACTTCCTATGACACTGCTGATCTCTTCTTGGACCTGGTCTGAAGGAACAGGGGGGGTTCTGTTAGACCTCAGTGAAAGGTCAACTTGGATGTTAACCAAAGATCTGAAAACTTACATTCTGTGACCTGCGATTGATATCAACAAGTTGCCAATTTTCATCGTCTTTGTATCTTACGTCACTATACAGGTCTAAAGGTGTGTTTTGTCAGGTGTGTGTGTGTGTGTGTGAGTTTGTGTGTGTACCCTGTATGTGGGGATACTTGGCCATAAGCAGAAGTCCCCAACGCAGGGTTGTTCCTGTAGTGTCAGTTCCAGCACTAAACAGGCTGGACACAGAAGATACGAGGTTCTCCTTGTGATAGTGAGAGTTCATATTGCCTGATTCCTTGAACAAACAAAAACACAGATAATAATGCAACAGTAAAGTTGAAAACAGTTTACTGTATGAGGATCTGATAAGAAGACAAAATCTTTCTAGTTTAAAATATGCATAGTTGAGTGTGCTACAGTATATTGTATTGTATAAAGTGTTGCGTTTAAAGAGAAACACAATCTTCTCTTCACAAGTCTCTAGTCATGGATAATAAGTGAGCTGAAAAAAAAGAAAATTCCAACTGGGAATTGCAAATACATACAGTACATCACACAGGCCCAAATTAGAGTGATGTTTTTTGTTGTTTTATCGATGCAATAATACCTCCAGGTTCTGCTTTTGGGAGAGGAATGAGTCCACAAAGCCTCTGCACATCTGAGGGTTCAGAGTGTCCTTCAGGCCTCTGATCAACTCACTCATTTGATTCTGATTAGCTTCCTTATTCTTCATGAAACGTCTCCTGTTCTTCAGAAACTTGCCCAATAGTGGGAACATGTTGTATAGCTATATCCCCATACAAAAAGATACACATGGATACAATGTTATTTGCTGGTAGGCCTTATAATCATCACAAGTCAGTTATCATTCCCTCCCTGCAAGTGAGGAACAAAGTGTACATTGGTAGGGGACATATTTGTCTGATAAACATTTTGTCATTGTTATTCTTGTGACTATCAGTCACACTGTCTGGGCAGATTAACACACTTGACAACCCCAACCTGATAGACAATGAAAACCTCTACTAGAAACCTGACATTGGCTAGACAACGGACACATTTAAATGACCAGACCGAGCAATCTAAAGCAGTTCCTGGCCTTGGTGTTCCTCAGGTCAAGCGATCTAAAGCCAGACCAGACCAGTTCCTGTCTTTGTGTTCCTCAGGTCAAGCGATCTAAAGCCAGACCAGACCAGTTCCTGGCCTTTGTATTTCCTTTTCCACCTTTGTGTCTCTAAGAGAAAGTGGGGGTCAATCTCCCCATAACCTCTTCATAATTTGCATCACAGCTAGCGTCATGTGACCCCCTCCCCACTTTTCTGAGGACGTCTGACTGTCAGACCTTGTCTGTCATGTGTGTAAACTGTTCTCCTTTTGCAAAAGACAATTAAATACATTTTCTATGCATTTGAAGAAACCAGGCTACCTTCATCTAATTTGTATTTAGACTACTTGAATAATTCCATTACAACATCATGATGAGAGATTACCAGTATCGAGGGAGAACCTCCAAGTCTGATGTTGTCATTAGCTCTGTTCACCATTGCTGTAAACTGTGGGTCATTGTATTCAAACCTGCTTCCATACACAATAGCTGAGATGATATTGGAGACAGCGTAATTCACTGGCTCAGTTGTGTCAAAGGCTTTACCTAAAATGAAAGGGCAACAACAGAAAATAAATGAATCAAACTGTGAATACAGTATATTAATTTACTGTTACTTTTTTCTGCATGTCTCTTACCCTCATGTTTCTCAAACACTTCAATCAGGTATTGAATCTCTTCTATGATCTTGTCCTCACTCCCTTTCTTTCCCATCCCAAAGTCCCTCAGATTTGTCAGGGCAAAGATCCTCATCTCTTTCCATGAGTCACCATTGGAAAACATAATACCTACAGAAGTAATTTCAGAAACACTTAAGTTGTGTGTGTGTGTGTGTGTGTGTGGGGGGGGGGGGGGGTGGTTGGGCACAAATTGATGAGCTACAGTAAATACGCACAATTGTAATTTTTTACTTATAGGATTTGCAGGTTCATCTCTCCTTTTATATACAGTTTAGTTTCTTCTTTATATCTAACATATTAGGCAAAGACTAGGGCTGGTTGTTTATACTATAGAATAAGCCAGGACAGACCATTGATAAGAATGCAAATGGTAAACCAGAGCACCATTAAGTTTTCCTTACCATGCCCTTCGTTTAGGTCATAGAACACAGGGAGGATCTCTCTGTCCCCAAACTCCTCAGCATGGTTGACCAGTGCCTGCTTGACAGTCTTGTATCCTGCCAGGACGACTACTTTGTTGGGTCCAAAGTGAATTGTGAACACTGACCCATATTTCTTGGACAGCTGTTGAACATAAAACGAGACCATGGGTCAGAGTTACTGTAATGACATATAATTTTCTTTTATTTCAGAAAAATGTGTGTGAATGGCATTATGAAGTTGATTATTCTATAGTTGTATTATTGTGTTTATTGTTCACCTGCCATTGACATTAGTCACTTGCATGATGTAAATAAGGTTTGGCAATCATTCAAAAAGTGAGGAGTGTGGAAAATGTGGAGAAAAATGTCCTAGGATTAGAGGCAGAGGATTGTATTTTGGAGTGGCAGTAGGACGCTTTAGCAGCTGATGCAGAGGAGGCGTAGTTGAAGAGGAGAGTGATAAAAGTTTAGGTCATCAGGGAGGCAGGTTTTTCTCCATTTCCTCTCAGCTGCCCTGAGCTCTATTCTACAAACGTAATGTAGAGTTTCAGAGAGCCAAGGAATGCATGGGGAGGATCATGCTGGCTTCAAGATCAGTGGACAGAGGGAGTTGAAAAATGAGGAGAGAGCGGACAGGAGGGTTGCTGAGGGATGCTGAATCGGCGGATAGAAGCGAGAAGGATTCAACAGAGGGTAGGGAGGATAAGACAGAGGAAGAGAGAGCGGTGGGGGAGAGGGTATGTACGTTGCGACGAGAAGCTACAGTGTGGGTAGAGATTAACTGGGAAGGGGTGGATTTGAAGGGAAGGGAGAAGGATACAAAGTGATGATCTAACATAAATAACACTAATCAACTGAACATGTACAATGAAAACATCAACAGAGAAACTTCCTCTACAAACAGCCTTCACAATGTCTCTCACCTCACAGAGAGTCCTGTAGGGCCTCTTGAGATCCAGCAGGAGCATGTTACCAAGCAGGGGCAGTGGCCTGGGTCCTGGAGGCTCCTTCCCCTGTCCCTGAGAGCTGGAACTGGAGGAGAGGAGGTAGAGTACCAGCAGAAACAGTACAACCCCCAGCAGTGTGACTGAGCAGGGAGCCACTAGAGCCATGCTTCTTGTTGTGTCCTTACACAACAATAAACCCCAGAGAAAGACCTGCACTATGAGGTTCACTTTTTTAATTCACCTTTTATACAGGAGGGACAGCCTCAGGGGAGGAGCTAAGCATTCTGAGACCAATCTTCTCACTCAGGTAGGTTTATACCCAGTGCTCTACAGATCATTATAATAACCTTCCAGTTCCAAATCAATAAGTAACTTTTTAAATACTTTTTTAACACTGTATTTGTTGAGAAAAAGTAAATGATCAATTGTCTTATCAAAGGTAAAAGCAGGTAAAAGCAAGTATTCAAAATAACAGCACAGCTGGAGCGTTTAGCCGTGTGTTATTGAAAAGCGTATTAACATTGACATGGTACTACTTTTTACGGTTATCATTTGTAAATGTAGGGTTATTGGGAAAAAACTAATATTTTCTAGAATGCCTCTTCAGCCAATCAGAATTGTGTTTTCAACAAAGCTGTTGAAAATAGTCAAAAAACTTGACTATAATGAAGAACTGCACAGAGTAATAGGTGGTCTGTTATAACCTCAGACTAAATTGTCTGGCTTTTCTTATTCTTTTTCTTCTACAAATAATTGCTTAACCTTAGTTTCAAGTTTCAAGTTGACTGTTTACATCCCATTATACAAGTCGAAGAGAGTAACATTCTTAGGCTTTAGTTCCTCAACATTGGAGCAACAAGAGAAATGAAGTGGTGGTAGTTTTAATGACAAATAAGGCAATAAAGCAAGATAAATAATGTGGCAATAGTTAAGAGACTCATTGAGCAACACAAGTAGTAAAAGAAAATATAGAAATAGCATGAGTATTGCACTCGGTGGCAGTGGGTGTAAGAGGTAGTATTGAGTATTTTGAGAAAAACTGAATTGTATTTTGAGAACTGAATTGTATTTTGAGTAAAACTGAATTGTATTTAGAGAACTGAATTGTATTGTGAGAAAAAACGAATTGTATTTAGAGAAACTGAATTTGAAAACGGAATGAAAATAATGAAAACTGAATTGAATACAATTCAATCTGTCGAATACAATTCAGTTTGTGCTCAGATTCAATTCAATCTGTCAAATACAATTCAGATCTGTGAAATACAATTCCATTTTTTTGGCACTAAAATAGCTCCATAAGGATGGTCTCAATGGTGCTGCAGTAGAAATTGGTCAGGATCCTAGGAGACAGATGGGTTTTCTTCAGTCTCCTCAGGAAGTATAGGCGCTGCTACCAAGGAAGAGGTGTTAATAATAATAATAATAATAATAATTATAATACTTATAATACTTATAATACTATTACTACTACTACTACTACTACTACTACTACTACTACTACTACTACTACTACTACTACTACTACTACTACTACTACTACTACTACTACTACTACTAATAATAATAATAATAATAATAATACTACTACTACTACTACTACTACTACTACTACTACTACTACTACTACTACTACTACTACTACTACTACTACTACTACTACTACTACTACTACTACTACTAATAATAATAATAATAATAATAATAATAACTTTTTATTTGTATAGCGCTTTTCCTGCAAATGTTGCAGCTAAGAGTCCAAGAGAGGTCCACTTACTTAGACTGTACATACATGTATTTGTTTCAAGTCACTTTGGATAAAAGACACCTGCTAAATTGCCGGAAATGTAAATGTAAAGGTAGTTGAACTGTGACGATAGACATCATAAAATAATACATAATTAAATAAAAAATTATGATTATATAACGATCGGAGCACTTTGAGCTGCAACGTTTGAATGAAAAGCGCTATACAAATAAAGTTATTATTATTATTATTATTATTCATTAGCTGTGACCAGCTTCACATCACCCTCCAGCACAGTAGGGGTGGTGTAACGCACCTTTTCACTTGTTTAACGCCACCCGCCCGCCCGCCACGAAGAAGAAATAAATCGCCAGCGAAACTGCCGCGATGTGTGTCACACTCACACTGTACTTCAAACCAATTAGCTTAATTATTAACCCAACCGAGGTAACGTCGTTTAAGTAGTTAGCTAAACGACCAAAAATAGTATCGTTCGAAAACTAATGTTTAACACTTCATCCTTGAAGTCTTGAGTGGGACAGAACCTCCAGCTAGTGTCGTGTGTTATGGGAGAGAGGAGGAGGTCAGGCGAGCGGGCTGTCAACACTGACCATGTCCCACTGAAACCCTGCTGGTTTGACAGCTAATCTCGTAAGACATTCTGGTAAGGGGGCAGAAATCAATCAACTACGAATGAATACTTAGATATCTTAGCCAGCTAACAACCGTGATTGTGTAGTCACTAGTCACCGTAACGGGATAGAAAGACAGGGCCGTGTGTTCAACAGGGTTGCAAAGTCAGTCAATGAGTCTTGTCAACCGCAATGCAGCACAGCTAGCCCAGTGCTTAGCTAGCTGTCAAAAGGGAGCTAGTTTAGCGTATTAGCCAGGTTGATGGCTTACGTTCTTTAGTTATCGAAGGTGATGATCGAACACTGATCTTGAACGGGACGTTTTAACTCTCACAAAATAATTGTTGTTCTCTATTTTGCAGCTTCTGGTCTCTAGGAATGTCATAAGGGGTACATCCACAGTCACACACCAGGCTGATTCTATCATGTCATGAGAGCTACGATTCACACAAGTTGATTCACAACGTTCTTGTTCCAGGGATTAGTCAATTCCTATATACACTAAACAGAAAAGCTAGCTTTGGTTAGGGCTGGAGCTAAGTTAAGCACATTTTTAGGGTTAGCCTGGGTTAGGATTAGGGTTAGGAATAGAGCTGTGGTTATGGCTGGAGCTAGGGTTAGGGCTACAGGTAAAGTTAGGGTTAGTGCTGGAGCTAAGCTAGCTGTTTCTAACTGTTTTTTTTTTTAATTGGTAATTGCAGTGGTTGATCATTGCAGGGGTCCAGTCAAGTCAGCTAGCCTAGTAAGTAAAAGGACATTTGAAAGGTTGTTTTCTAGTCACATTAGTCATTGGCTGCTATTAACTTAGTCACATAAAACTGCAATTCATATAAGTATTATGTTCCAAAATGTTCTGGATTTGTGCTCTGGTCTTGTGCTCAGGCTGAACACGGTCAGATTTCTCACAAGTTTCCCTAACATTGCTCCCCCTCATGTCCCAATTTTTGCTCTAAAAAATATGGTCACCTTATTAATTGGATGCACCAACTTATTATTTGCTTATCTAGACATGTACCTAATGGCTTAGAAAGGCTATTTAGGTAAGAAGGTAGATCAGCTTACAGACAACGTATTGCTTGCTGTGTACGGCTGCTTGCCTACTCATGCCAAGTTAGTTCTGTAAAACAGGTCCCCTTAGAAGTGAAACAATGTTACACTTGGTTAACTAGATGAATTTAGAGCTACCTTAACTGCTAGTGTTGCATGTCCAGAGTCTTTAAATGTTGCTGCGGAGGCCTGATGGGATCATCGCTCTCTGTCACCAACATATGTTACTTTCTCAAGTGCCCACGTCTTGTTCTTGCCTTACATGTAAACCACAATAGTTTACCCTGCAGCTAGAGCTGTCTTTGATCATTCAGCTGGTCATTGTTGTGATTCAGTGACTTATTATTGCAACTAATTGAATGAAAGCATTGACATTTTCTTTTTGCATTCACAGGTTTAAGGTCAACACAAAACTGAATCATGCCGGGGAAGTTGAAGGCCAAAATCGTGGCAGGGCGCCACTTGCCTGTAATGGACAGAGCCAGTGACCTGACTGATGCCTTTGTGGAGGTGGGTGGAACAGTCTTCTTTAGAGAATTGATTTAAGATCGATTTATTGAGTATGAAAATACTCTGTTTATCGTTGTACAATGGGATTACTACTTGGCTTATAGTACCCTTATAAGCATTATAATTGAAGATAATAAAGTTGAGCCTCATTGACTAATCTAATGCAGCTCTAACGTGTCATTATTTAGAGACTAATCCTACAACTAAATCCAACATCCTGAATCTGTGTCAATCTGAATCTGTGTCATCTGAATGACGTTGTTGACGTTTTCAAACACATTGCGGTGTGGGATCTGATTAATCTGCTGCTCTGCTTGTAATGCTTATATATTTATATATCTTACAGGTCAAGTTTGGAAACACAACTTTTAAAACGGACGTTTACCCCAAATCACTTAACCCATTGTGGAACTCGGAGTGGTTCAAATTTGAGGTAAAACATTATTTGATTTCTTGACTGAAGTGAGAACGATCTTGTAGGTGGTTGTGAATGGCAGAGGATCAGTGTTAAAAGGCTCTAGAATGAAGTAAATCTACACAATGGTCCTGTTGATCACAGTTTCCCAAACTATTTCTCTCTATCCCCCCCCCCCGCCCCCTTCCTTTTCTCTCTAGGTGGATGATGAAGACTTGCAGGACGAGCCATTGCAGATCACCGTGCTGGACCACGACACGTACAGTGCCAATGATGCCATAGGGAAGGTTTACATCGACATCGACCCCCTGCTTTGCAGTGAGGCTGCCACGGTCATCTCTGGCTGGTTCCCCATCTATGACACCATCCACGGTACAGGACTAACCCTAACCCAAACCCACACATCTATGACACCATCCACGGTTCAGGAGTCACACTGAGTCCACACTGACAACAACGTGTCCACCACCCCGGCTTGTCTCTATGTTCCTGAGATGAACTGTTTGTGACAGCGCCCCTGTCCCTCCTGTCCCTCCTGTCTCTCCTGTCCCTCCTGTCTCTCCTGTCCCTCCTGTCTCTCCTCTCCCTCCTGTCTCTCCTGTCCCCCCTGTCTCTCCTGTCCCTCCTGTCTCTCCTTTCCCTCCTGTCTCTCCTGTCAGGTATCCGGGGGGAGATCAACGTCCTGGTCAAAGTGGACCTTTTCAACGACCTGAACCGCTTCAGACAGTCCTCCTGTGGAGTCAAGTTCTTCTGCAGTGAGTCTGTGCTCCCCCGGAGCTTTGTTATTATAGTGTGTTATTATAGTGTTTGTCTTTGTTATAGTGTGTGCCTTCGTTACTACAGTGTGTCTTTATTATAGTGTTTGTCTTTGTTATTATAGTGTGTCTTTATTATAATGCGTGTCTTTGCTATTATAGTGTGTGTCTGATCATTATCTATGTCTGATGTCCTATCTTTACCTGTGTGTGTGTGTGCGTGTGCGCGTGCGTGTGTGTTAGCCACGTCCATCCCTCGGTGTTACCGGGCAGCGCTGGTCCACGGGTTTGTGGAGGAGCTGGTCGTGAACGAGGACCCCGAGTACCAGTGGATCGACCGCATCAGAACCCCCCGGGCCTCCAACGAAGCCCGCCAGAGACTCATCTCCCTCATGTCCGGGGAGCTGCAGCGTAAAATAGGCCTGAAGGTGCTGGAGATGGGCGGTAACGCCGTGGTGGGTTACCTCCAGTGTTTCGACCTGGAGGGAGAGTCGGGGATAGTGGTCCGGGCCATCGGGACCGCCTGCACACTGGACAAACTGAGCTCCGGGACGGCCCCCAACACACACACACACCCCAACACGGCCCCGGCGTCTAACGCCTGCAATTCGCCCTCCAAGGACAGCAAACAAGAGTGAGTATGATGAACATAACAACGAGCATGCTGTGTGTACGTGTGCGTGTTCGAGCACACGTTTAGTGTGTGAGGAGAAAGAGAACTTGAGCCTTTTTCTCTAACGGTTAGGAACACGACACCTCACCTCCTCTCCTCTGTCCTCTCGCTTCGTCCTCAAAAAGCATTGGATGAGAATACGGAAGGGGAGGAGCCTAGATCTTGTGTTTCAATCCGGACGGCAGAGGGGAAGCGAGGAGTCTTGTTTCTCACAATTGAGAAAAGGCTTGTGTGTGTGTGTGTGTGTGTGTGTGTGTGTGTGTGTGTGTGTGTATGTTTGTGTGTGTGTGTGTGTGTGTGTGTGTATCCCCTGACCCTTGCTCTGATTCTTGTGTGTGTCTCAGTATCTTTGGTTCCTTTTTGCGGTTTCTGTGTGTATTACATCATATCATTAACAGTACACGCCATATTCTGAGACACACACACACACGCACATATACATGAACACCCACAACCAGCCCAAAAGCAAAGCCCCTCCCTGCTCTAAGTCTGCTCTTGCATGGCCGATCTCCTTTCTGCCCTCTGCATGTGCTAGTTTCAGTTGTCTCTCACTGAGTGTCTGCTCTCTGCTGTCTTTCTCTCTCTCTCCCTTCTCTCTCTCTGTCACTCAGTGACCTTGGCTAGTGAATGTGCTACTGTAATTAGAAGGCTAGTTCATGGCCTCAGCTAGTTTACTGTGCTAGATGATCCTATTACGGTGTGACAGAGGTGTGTGTGTGTGTGTGTGTGTGTGCGTGCGCGTGCGCATGTGTGTGTGAGAGCCAGTGCTGAAGGCTGTGCATGAGTCACGTGCTTATACACCACCCAGGATGCAGGGATGAGGGCATAAGGGGGAGGGCAAAGAGGGAGTTGGGGTGGATGCTGCCACTAGAAATATAGATGCAAAAAACAGAGGCTAGTCTTTTCTTCTTCCTGTCTTTTCTTTCTTCCTGTCTTCTCTTTTTCTCTCCTTTTTCTTTGCTCCAACTTTGTGGTGTGTGTTGTTGTTGTTGTTGTTGTTGTTGTTTGTTGTTGTTGTTTTGTCTCTCTTCCTCTCTGGCTCCGCTGCTACGTTTGGATTGGTTCGCTGCGTGTGTGCGGACGGTCCACTCTCTTCCTTTCTGCGTGCTGATTGGTCCCCAGGTCTCCCCTGGCCCACGGATGTCGCTCCACCCACAACAGCCCGGTGCACTCGGCCTGCAGCTCCCACAGACTGTCCCAGAACTTCTCTGTCTCTGTCCCTACACTTGTCTTCACTGGTACGGAGAGACAGGGATAAAGGGAGACTTGAGGGCCAGGGTCCAGAAACAACCCCCCCCCCCCCCTCCAAAGCCCCTTTACCTAAACAAGTTGTGTAGACCTCTGAAAAGGTCTGGGTGGGGATGTGATAACAGATGGCAGCCCTCTTCCACCATCTCCTCATATCGTCACCTTCTTCAAATAATGGCGGAAGTCATATTTTCAAGTTTTGAGAAAAACAGAATAAACCGAACCAAATCTAGAATATATAGAATATATGATATTTAGGCAATTTCAACATCATTTTCCTCAAAAGTGACGTAAGCCATTATTTTACGAAGGTGACAATATATCATATCCATACTGCTCCGATCTAGACAGGTGGCTAGAGAGGAGGGAGGAGGGGCTTGTGTTTGGACAGGGCCAGAGAAGGACTAAGAACAGGAGGGGAGAAAAGAGTGAGAGGAAGATGGTATTAGAAAAATATGGTGCAATTTTGAATGGGATAGAGATAGCAAGGTGTGTATGTGGGGCGAGAGGGGGGGAATTAAGTATTCAACACATCAAAACATATTGGCATGAACTACATTTTATGTGAATAGCTGCAATGGAATTATGTTGCTATTTTTAGATTTTGTTGAATACTTATTTCCCTCACTGTATAAATATACACTCACCAAACACTTCATTAGGAACACTATACTAATACTGTGTAGGGCCTCCCTTTGCTCTCAAAACAGCCTCAATTCTTCGTGTCGTTGATTCCACAAGATGTTGGAAAAATTCCTTTGAGATTCTGGTCCATGATTACATGATTGCATCACGCAATTCCTGCAGATGTTTCAGGTGCACTTTCAAGCTGTGAATCTCATGTTCCACCACATCCCAAAGGTGT
Organism: Nansenia antarctica; assembly: GCF_963989245.1. NCBI lineage: Eukaryota > Metazoa > Chordata > Actinopteri > Argentiniformes > Microstomatidae > Nansenia > Nansenia antarctica. The sequence continues at coordinate 18,246,764 of NC_137679.1, read as the reverse complement.
TCTATTTGATTCAGATCCAGTGACTGGGAAGGCCACCGAAGAACACTGAACTCATTGTCATGTTCATGAAACCAGTTTCAGACGACTTTTGCTTTGTCACTGGGTGCATTATCATGCTGGAAGTAGCCATTAGAAGATGGGTACATTGTGTCCATGAAGGGTGACACATGGTCAGCAACAATACTTAATAGGTTGTGGCATTCAATCATTGATTGATTGATTGGTATTACTGAAGCCCAAAGTGTGCCAAGAAAAAAAACATTCCCCACACCATTACACCACCTGAATGAATGAGAAGGTGTACAGGTGTTCCTGCGTTCGGTGAGTGTACCGTATATATCATATTATTATAGGCGAAAGAGAGACTAAAGTTCCTGAGGATTCATACAGTACAGTTCATTAGACAGGCAGTAACAGCAGAGTGTTAGAGAGCTTTACGTACCCCTACTATCCAACTGTCCCAGTCAGTCACCCTTTCTGCCCCAAAACCAGTCAGTCACCAGCCTCCTCAGCTTCCTGTGTCTCTATCAACCAATCCTACACATAGCCCCGTACCCCCTACATGCCGAGACACGCTACTGCAGGAGACTTCTCACGCAGATTGATATGTATACACACCACAGTCGTCATGTTCCCGATCCGTAACCCCATCAGTTTTTTATGGCAGGATACATGCCACCCAATCAGATCCACCCCTGCTTTTTCCCCCCCCAATTTTTTTTGATAACTACCGACAATGTGTAGCTGTTTTCTTTGCCCCTGAGAGGGTTCTTATTGCCCCTGTGGGACACATGCTTCTGCTCATCCTCCCTTGTGTCTGTCGTTTTTTTGTTTCTGTTGGCTTTCTGCCCCAGATCCCCTCTGTGTTTCTGTCATGTGGATGCTTTCCTCCTCAGTTTTATGTGTTTGTTTATGTGTGTGTGTGTGTGTGTGTTGACGCCTTCATGTGCTTGCCTTTTCGTTCCGCTGTCCGGTCATTTGCGCACCTCACACACTCATACCACACACTCCTAGCAGCGAAGACAGATGTGTACACACAAAGACACACACAAACGCACACACACACACACACACACACCTACCTCACTCACTCCCTCACATACCTGTCAGCAAAGTATTTCTCTCCCTCACACATACATCCAGTCAGAGGGCGAGGAGGTGACTGATGTGTGTGTCGTGTTCTCCTGGCAGGCCGGTGTTCAGTGAGGACCCCACCACGTCCTCGGGCCCCTCTACTCCTCTCAGAACCCTCCCCACCTCCTCCTCCTCCCCTCCCCCCTTCTCTCCCTCCAAGCCATGCAGCCGCCAGTCCTCATCCTCAGACACTGACCTCAGTCTGACGCCCAAGCAGGGTAAGACCACACCTCCCTCCCCCCCTTCACCCCTCATCTTTCCCCACCCCCCTGCACCGGACCTCCCTCACTGTGGTGCTACATTGTGGTGACAATGGTGATGGTTGTTGTTGTTGTTGTTGTTATTGTTGTGTATCATTTTGCCCATTTTTCTAAATGTCTTAATTTCTAGTTGATTTATTGTCGTTTTGTGTTATTTCATCATTTTGCTGTCCCATCCTCCCCATGTACCTCTCGTGTCTTCATCAGAGGTCAACTGTAGTGTTTGTGAGGGACACAGAGACAATGCTACACACACACACACACACACACACACACACGCACACACACACACACACACACACACAACCTGTCGAAAGCTCACTTCACTGGGGAAAGCTCTGACCACAGGATAGAGCCTGTACGCTAGGCTCTGTGTTAGCTGTTGAAGACACATCCGGTCTCATGGTGCTCCGCTCCCTCACCCACCAGCTGGCCTCAGTCAGAAGCACTGTGTCCCTCACCAGGGGAACACCTGTTTTTTACCTAGACAGGAGACTAGTTGCCCATAGACTCTGATCTAAGGTCAGTTGTTGTTGTTGTCATGACCCCACCCTACTGGCTTAGTGAAGCATTTGGGTCTGAAATCTGTACCTAATGAACCTAACTTCTAAGCAGGAGGTTTTAGTGCTGTGTTTTGTTTGTTGTGAGGCCACACCCCCCAGGATTCCTGACTCCTCCTTCCTTCCTCCTAAATTGACTCCCATTTTTCTTTTCCTGTCAGACTAGTGATCTTGTGACTCGTCTTCTCCCATCTCTCTGCATCTCTTCCTGCCTATTCTCCTTTATCTCCTCTCCTCCTCTCTTCCTCTTGCTCACCTCCACCCTTATTTCCTCTCCTAACTTCTCCCTCGCTTTTATCTCCCCTATCTCGTCTATTTCCTGGTCTCTCTCCCTCAATCCCCTCCTCCTCCTCCTCCCCCTTCTTCTCCTCCTCCTCATCATCATGTTTTTCTTGCCTTCCCTCTTTCTATTTCCTCTCCTCCTCCTCCTCCTCCTGTCTGTTTCAGCCCCCACAGCGCTGTCCCTCCTCCCAGTGAGAATCCGGCCCGGGATATACCTCTCGCCCAGCTCCCCTTCCCTCACCTCCGACTCCCCCCCCCCGCCCTTCCATCGCTCTGGGTCAATCGGCCGCAGCCCCGGGCCCACCCCGCCCCCTCTCCACAGTGTCCGTTCAGAGTCGGCTATGCTGAGAACGAGCGTGTCGTTCTGTGAGGAGCTGTTGCTGGCGGCCTCCGGTAGGACCGACACGTTTCGCAAGTCACGATGCCTTAGCTCTTCATACAGACCTAGAACAGTGCTTCTTAAAGGCCAATGCACACGGCGTGCGATTTTGTCGCACCGCCGAATTCGATTCCATTGTTTTGAACGAGACGATGCACACGGCGTTATTGTCGCACGACAACATTCGATTCTCAATTCACACCACCGAAGTCAACAACACGGCCCATCTCATATGGGATTACAAGACACCTATATTACATAATAATAACAATCGAGCATGTAGGCACAATATGCCCAGTTGTATCTTGTAGAAATTGTGGAAGCAAGGCAAGCAATATCGGTAGAGCCTATAGTAATCAGCCTGCCTGGTCCGACTTCGGTGGTGTGAATTGAGAATCGAATGTTGTCGTGCGACAAAATCGCACGCCGTGTGCATTGGCCTTAACACCCCAAAACAAAGCTTTATAACAGCATCACAGCCTCTAGTAGGATACTGTAGACAGCGCCAGCATGCGCACTTTGTGCAGGATTTCCCAGCAACCCCTAACAGCATTGATTGTAGCCCTTTTTAAAAATGTTTTTATTATAACACAGCTTTTAGACCCTATGACACACAGCGCATAACTCGTCTCACATCATTACGTTACGACGCAACCCCCTAACGCCATAGTACCTCATACACCCGCCTCCTAGCATCCAGTAGGTGCGAAGTAAACGATAAAGTGTCCTAGAGAATCTTGAAGAACTTCTAACCCCTCATTAACACCCATTATGACTAAAGGGCCGTTTGGGACCCTGCCAGAGTTGCACCCTGGGTTTGATGGAACTACAGGTGAAGATGCTGGTCTCTGGCTCTTAACCCTGGACTGGCCGACTGACACTGACTGCTATGGAGTGTCCCCTACTCCCTCAGGTTTCTCTACTCAACCGTGTGGTTTATTAGTCCAAACCCCCACCCCTCACCCCTTCAGCAGGCCTTGTTAGAGTGGTGTAGTGTTCAGCAGACTGGTGTGTGACAGGTAGAGGTGTGTTGTAGAGGTAGAGAAGGGTAGTCTGCAGGTGGAGAGGAAGCAGGTGTCTGTACTACTCTCAGTCTGAAGAGTGTCTACCCGTGGATAAATAAATGTACAGGTTTTTTTGTGGCGCAATGAAAAATGTGAAAGAAAAAAAAAGAGAGAAAATACCGCATACAGAAATTAATCTCATTGTCTATAGGTTGGCCGTTTGATAATGAGGGAATACTTGGTTGTTGATGATTGGTTGTGATCCGGAGGGAAGTGTCGTGATTGGTGAAGTGATCCTCTTTTGTCCAATCAGGAATGGGGAGTGGGGGCAGTGCTGGGAAAGAGGCTGGGCCTCTGAAGACCCTCCTCAGACAGCAGACCCAGAACGCTCTGGAGCAGAGGGTACGCAAACGCACGCACACACACACACGGACTGGCACTGGCAGACACACACAATTTCGCTACAATACATGTACACTCACTGAAGCACATTGTTTTTTTATGAAGCTGTGAGAAACTGACATGTGTGTTTATATGAGATGAGTATGTGCGTGTGCGTGTGTGTGTGTGTGTGTGTGTGTGTGTGTGTGTGTTGTGTGTGTGTGTGTGTGTGTGTGTGAGAGAGAGAGAGAGAATGAATAATGTTCCCTTTCTCCGTCCTCTTGACCACCCTACACAGGGAGCCTCCTCCTCTGGTGTATTTGTAAACGCTAGGGTATGTCACTAACACACACACACCACCGTGTGACCCTCTGACTGTTCTCTCTCCCCTCACATCTTTACCAGCTGATGAATATAGCCTTGGTTTAAACCGAATCCACCTGCGCATGCAGATGTCAAGGGGCCAGATAGGGTCGTGAAGCAACACGTCAACGCGGCTTCATCCGGCCCTCCAATGGACTTATCGCTAAGCCACGCCCCCTTTGAAAACTCGGACAAACAAACAACGCTTCACTGACAGTGACTGATTGACCGACCGTGACTGAATGACATTCAATGACTTACAATGGTGGGAGTTGGCAAATTTCTGATTTACCACAACGAGTAATAGATGATGACAAGAATATTTCATCTAGAAGCTTTTCACCGTCAGATATTAACGGGTTGTTTTTTGTCCAAGTTTTCTGCCTGTAGTGACTTTTGCTGTGATATGATTGGACAATTTATATTTTGGGGCGTGGCTTAGCGATAGGTCCATAAGCTGTGGGGACCGTCTGCCTAGTCGCTTCCACCTATCTGACTCCTTCAGATCTACAGTATTTAACATGGCTCGGAGTGTGTTTCCTCTGGGCCCTTCTTGCCTCAGCCGGTAGGGGTGTGTGTGTTCTGGATGCTCCTGTCAAACCTCTCTCTTTCCCCTCTTCTCATCGATACTACTTTGAATTGTTGTCCCCTCCCCCCCGTTACCGACGGTAACACGCACGCTCACGTCATCATCTGTTCCGCTTCCTGTCGAGTGGGGACACACCGTCGGTGAAACCAGAAGCCCACTCACACACTAACACTAGTCACACACCAGAGACCAACCGCTGTGGTTCTGTCAGGTCCTTTGCTGCTTCTTCACACACATCTGCAGGTCGACAAGCTTCCAGTCTTGCATGGCTGAGACACACAGTATTGTCATTAGATGTTGCATCTAGTTCACTAGTTCACACAATTGGATTTCACAACCATTTTATGCCTTCAATGTTCTAGGTTTTAATACATTAGACTTGTATAGCGCTTTTCTAGACACTCAAAGACGCTTTACAAACTGAAAAGATCGAGTAGTAATAATAAAAAGAAACTAAAAATAAATAAAAGAAAGTATAGAGGTCTAATTAATTTTTACATTACTAAATCAAAATCTAAGTGTCTTTGTTGGACAATCTACTCTGTATACTGCAATTACACCTAGATTTCGGGCGGCGAGGCGGCGAACAAGCAACGCCAGCGTCCTCTCTCGACCGGCATTGTTTGAAAAGTGATCATATCACGTTTTGCCTCACAGCTTACCACACATCACCATTGCACTTGATGGAGGGAGACGTTTTTGTCTGGATCAAACACAAACAGTTTTTGGAGAGATTATTGTTAGTGTTTGGGGTTGCCAGTCTTCAACAAGCAAGAAACGCTCATCTTCCTCCCAGCACTCTCCACTCTCCTCAACGTCCGCATGTGTCTGCACATGTTCTCCTCTCGCTCTGGGGGGAACGGGACAGGGCAGCCTGTAGGTCTGTCTGGGTCCTGTGTGTGTGTGTGCGTGTGTGTGTGCGTGCGCGTGTGTGTGTGTTTTCCTCCTGTCCAGTTTCGAACCCATCTCTAGCCCCTACCCGAGGTATTTGGGTAGATCTGAAAGCATTGGGTAGAAAGTGGGAATAGCGCCACTACCTGTTTTGTTGATAGACTCAGCAGAGTTTTGGCCATTGTTTACACCTATCCAATCCTTTTAGATCTACAACACGTACGTATGGGGGCAGGGGCGGGGCATACATTTTCATCTGATATGCGCCGGGGCCAAGGGTGGGCAATGAGGTAGCATGAGGGACACCCCCCACCCCCCCCTCCACAGCATGACTTCGGGTGGCGGGGGAGAACCTCAAACTCCCCTCCCCTCTCTCTGTCACCTGGTGACTCCGGGGTCTCCCATCAGAAACCTCAACTGTCCAGTAGAGTTAGACCCTGTGTATGTGCATGTTGATACACAAGGAGATTTTCACAGAACGGCTCAACTTCAACTTGAGTTCTTCAGTTGTGGGTCGTGCTGTTGTTTGTATCAGGCCTGGACTTTTTCCCAACCACGTGACCTGATTAGGAACAACTCAGGGCCCTATGTTACTGTGTGGCAGTGGTATTCAACGGATGCGTGGTGTTTGTAGAACCTAATTTGAATACCACTGCCATACGCTGTCTTCCTACGTGTAGCCACGGTGTGTGTGGTAGTTTCCGTGGTAACTCAAGTAGTTTGTTGTCGTAGTTTGACCCCCCGGATGACCCCCGTGTCTCTCCCCCCCCCCCTCCACAGGAGTTCCCCTTCTTCACACTGACGTGTTTCCCTCCCGGCTTCCTGGTCCACGTCGGGGGCGTGGTCAGCGCTCGCTCGGTCAAGCTGCTGGACCGCATACACAACCCTGGTGAGTCCCACATCGACACACGCACGCACACACACATCACGTCTCCTTAAGTCCTTATTCACCCCATAGTAGTGCACTCCTTTTCACCAGAGATCCACTCCGGCTGTCTTATGTCACTTAGGTGTGCAGTATACGGGGAATAGTGTTTGTTCATTTGAGGTTTGTTCATTGTCAGCGTCAGAGAGCCCTCTCATTGATTCCCAGTGTGAAAAGGCCCCCTCTGGTGGCCGCAGGTCACTACTGCAGGTGGAACTTATAACAGGTGGTTCCAGCAGAGAGTCCCACTTTCCAGAGAGGGGGGAGATTCAGACTATACCCTCAGCCCTGCCCTGTGTGTTGGAGGGCTATGTGGCAGAAGGTGAGAGTTGCCCATAACCGCTGATACAGGGTCAGATACATTTGACAGCCTGCGGATGGTTCCGGATGCATTTAGGGGGTAGGGGGGTCACATGATCCTAGATTTGTGGATAGGGGGCAACTTCTACCTTGTGCGACTAACTCTGCGTGCGTGTGTGTATGTGTGTGTGTAGTCGCTTTCTGTGTGTGTGTGTGTGTGTGGTACTTCTTCTGTAGTAGCTCTGTGTGCGATGTTTGTGTTGTCGCCCCCTGGCAGTGAGGTGTGGTAGTGCATGGCTCTGGTCTGCTGCTGCTTTTGCTTCTGTGGTGTTTTCGGGCGGTGCTGTGGGAGAGGCTCTGGTGGGTTTTTGGTGTTCTGCTCAACTCCCCGACGTGTGTCTGCTACCTCATTTCTGTACAGTACTCATCCAATCTTTAACCTCGATGCGAAACTCAGACAAAAATCTTGTATCGAATTCAACGGGAGAACGATTTGGAGCGTCCCTGTCAGTCCACTTCACGAGATTGCTGGTGTTCGTCCGTCCGTCACCCACATCGCCCATGTTTCGCTTCCTGTCCCAGCTGAGTGTTGTGTTGTTTGTCTACGTGACCCAGGGAGAAACAGAGCTGGGTTCTTTAGGCCAGCGGGAGAGAACAGTCCTGTCTCAGTTCCAGGCCCTGAAATAAATTGCCCCCTAGAAATCCCAGATCTCTTAGTCTCCAACGTGGTGTTAGCAGATCGGATGGGACTAGTTTTTTACAATCTCTCTCCTCTCCCTCTCCCTCTCTTCTCTTCTCCTCTCCTCTCCTCTCTTTCTTGGGGTCTTACAACAGATGTCACCCTATGTGGATTTCACCCAAACCAGTGTGTTCAGATCAGTACCTATGAGAGAGGAGGGTGGGGGGGCACAGGGTGCTATTTTTCAGCCCAGCACTGATGGACAACACACTGATTCTGCTCAACACCTTGGTCTGAGTCACGTGGTTGTAGTGCTTGAACAACAGTTGGTGACGGTCGCTGTACAGTGAGTTAGCCCTCTTAGGGGTACAGAGAGAAGGGGCAGGAGGAGGTGCAGAGTGGTCCGGGGTTGGCTGAACGGGGTGAGCAAGGTTCTCTGGGGAACTGTGGGAGGGGTGGAGGGGGGCAATACATGAACATTCTGACACTTTGAAAACAAACAAAACCAACACTTCACCATCTGCCTTCTCGAGGCATGCGTTCTAGCGGTTTTCTCGCGCAATAACGTTACGGCCTAACATTCGACTCATAAAAGTCATAATTCCCAGAATACCAAAGAGAACCCCCAACTCCCCCCCCCCCCCCTCCATGAGAACAACGATTCTGTGGAAAGCCCTGTTCACACTGCCCCCCCCCATGCCTCGCACCACAGAACCAGTCTGGAGATGTGGACGGGGGTGGAGCCAAGGCCTTAGAGTGTAAAGCTTTAGACTGCTACTGCATGCCTCTCACTCTCTCTTTTTACAGCTTCTCTCTTTCCCCCATTTTCTCTCTCCCTCTCTCTCTCTCTCTCTCTCTCTCTCCACAGCGTCTTTCTCCTATTGTTCCTCCTCTCTCCTCCTCCCTTTTACCCGCCATGCCTTTTCCCTTTCTGCCTTGTTGTCTCCCTTCTTTTTTCCTCCCTCCTGTTTTCTTCTCAACCCCTCTCTTTGATAGACTCTGGTATTAACTTTGTGGTCTGTCTTTGCAGTGACTGTGGAGTGCTGTTTTAGTGTTGTGCTCTTGTTTTGTCGTTTATCTTTCTTTTTCTCTCTCTTCTCTTGCTCTCTTGCTTCTCTCACTCTCTTTCTCTCTCTCTCTCTCTCTCTCTCTCTCTCTCTCTCTCTCTCTCTCTCTCTCTCTCTCTCTCTCCCCCCCCTCTCCTCTGTACTAACGGTGTGTTCTGGCCCAGCCTTGGGTAACACGCGCTCATACAAACTGCTAGACTGGAATAGTAGTGTCACTGCAGGTATTTCTCCCCTTTTAATGCTCTCACCCACAGGAGCTATGGCAGCTCAGTGAATCCATACAGGCAGGGTCATCACACACACACACACACAGACACACAAATATGATGCAAATATGAAGTAGGAAGTTTGCATGCACAAGCAATTGAATACACACACACACACACACACACACACACACACTAGCAAACCTCTTTCAGTGAGCTGCCATTCTCCTCTCTAGTCTGTGTGTGTGTCTGTGTGTGTGTGTGTGTGTGTGTGTGTGCTGAGCTGAGCATGCACTGTAAAATCCCTGTCCCGCTTGGCCAGATGCCCCCACCCCGCCACCCTTAACGTAACGCCCCCCTACCGGTCTACTGCCGCTGCTCTGACGCTAAGCATTGTGGGTCAAACCTCTCTAACACCAGAGGAGGTTTAGGAGGTTGACCCGGTCTGACCAGACGGACTGGGCATGCGCATCCACATACCAACTCACCAGGCCGTATTCATGCTGTGGAAGAGAGGGCAGAGGGGAGAGAGGGATGGAGAGGGTGTGAAGAGAGGGATGGAGAGAAGGAGGGAGTGAGAGGGGCAGTGCTGCAGATGTGCTGAAATGGGATTGTGGTGGTGGTGGCGGCGGTGTTCTCGAAGCATCTGTCGTTGGGTTGGACACTGGGAAGAATGAATATGGCCCTCCTCTGCCCATGAGCGTGCACGTGGTCATGAGCGTGCACGTGGTCATGAGCGTGCACGTGAGCCATGTGCCTGTGCCTGTGCGACATGCTGCTTCTATCTTAGGGACCGTGCTCATTGGTCAATTACACCTGATCATCAATCATCATAACTCTCATTTTTACAGTCTCCTCTCCTCTACTTTCCTCTCCTCTCTCCTCTCCTCTCCTCTCCTCTCCTCTCTTTCTCTCTTCTCCTCTCTTCTCTTTCTGGGGCTCTTTGAGCATGTGGCCTACCCAGGAAGACATTGGGGGGGGGGGGGGGGGTTTATCTCAGGTCTCTAACGTGGCTTCCTCTCCTTGTCTCCACACTGACGACAGATGTCCACCTATGTGGATTTCACCCAAACCCAGTGTGTTCAGATCAGTACTGCTGAGAGACAGGAGGTCAGTGAAGGAAGCCACTTCAGAGTATTGAGACACACCCGCTGTTTAGCCTTCGTCAAGCGTTCCCCACGAGTACGACGAAGTCACGATCCCTGACACCCTGGAACGGCCTCTCCTATCCTCTCCTCTCCTCTCATCTCCTCTCATCTCCTCTCATCTCCTCCACCTGGCCTCCACTGCTGGTATAGGACTGATGGGAGACTAGGAGAGGAGTATGAGTTGGTGGCTCTGGGCTGGAGGTGGTGATGCAGCACCTCTATGGCAATTAAAATGACCCACGGATAGGAACCTTTGCCCTCTGACCTCACCTTCATCCTCATCATCTTCATCGTCACACACATCGACAGTTGGTTAAGTGGTCTGCTTGCTTCGATGCACCATTTTAACCCAAACGAGTCGTCAAACTTCCCCCCCCCAAACAAACAAAAAAATGTTTGTCGTTTGTCTTGTCAAGCAGTTCTCTGTGGGTAAGTCAGATAGCGAGTGAGTCAGTGTGTATTATCACTTAAGTCTGTCGGTCCGTTTTTGTGCCGTTTCACAAATCAGCAGTTTCAAATCAGCCATTGCGCTGATTGGACACTTGAAATAGAAGTGAAAGCTGATTGGTTAAAGGGAAAGAGGAGGAAGTGTTAATCATTCAGTATGTTTTTTCTTGTCAGTCAGTCAGATACAGTAGTCAAGTCAGTCACGTTACGTGTGTGTGAGACACTGTGTGTGTGTGTGTGTGTGTGTGTGTGTGTGTGTGTGTGTGTTCCAGACGAGCCGGAGACTAGAGATGCGTGGTGGGAGGAGATTCGTCAGGAGATCAAGTCACATGCCAAAGCCCTGGGCTGTCACGCAGTGGTTGGATACAGTGAGAGCACCAGCATCTGGTAAATACACACTCACTCACACACACACACACACACACATCATATAGAGGCAAAGAGTTGAATTGTTCAGTTTCTGTTAACATCTCTCTCTTCCATCCTCTTTCATCCTCTTTTCGATTGTCTCTTTCTTTCTCTCTCTCACACGCTTTCTGTTTCCCCCCCACACACAGCGAGGAGGTGTGCATCCTGTCAGCGTCGGGCACGGCGGCCATCTTGAATCCACGGTTCATGCGCGAGGGGTGTCTGGACGGTGGCGGCAGTGACCACAGGTTGTCACGGCAACCCGCCCCTGTCGTCATGGGGGGGTCGGACAGGGGCGACGCAGGGGACATCAGTTCAGCCTGGCTGGGGTAGGTCCCCACTCTATGGGCTACGACGACATACTCTAACCCTAACCCTCTTAAGGCAGATCAAAGATCCATGACGCGGCGTGCTGTGTGTTCCCCAGGTTCGAGGACCCGTCGCCCCCTACCTGTGGGTTCTGCCACATCCCGTACGACGAGCTGAACATGCCCTTCCCCGCGCAGCTGACCTACTGCTACCACTGCAGACGACAGAAGGTCTCCACCAACTTCATATTCTGTTTCATTTAGGTTTTATTTTTTCATTGTTTTTTATTTATTTGTTTATTTATTTATTAATGTTTAGATGTATTATGTATTAGAGTCATTCGAATAAAGGTTTGATTCCATTTGGTTTATTTTTTAAGGTTCCTGACGTGCTGTTCACAACCATCGACCTGCCGGTAGAGGCTGCTGTCATTGGGAAGGGCTGCCTTATACAGGCCAGGTACTGTTCAACACACACACACACACACACACACACACACACACACACACACATACATCTGCTTTCTGAGGAAGGAAATACGTTTGATAAAAGGTGTTTTGTTTATTATTCAAGCCCTCATTCTTTGGTATGAAGTGTTCAAATTCTGTGTCTGTGTCTGTGTCTGTGTCTGTGTGTGTGTGTCTGTGTCTGTGTGTGTCGTGTGTGTCTTTGTCTGTGTGTCTGTGTGTGTCTCAGGCTGTGCCGTCTGAAGAAGAAGGCCCAGGGGGAGGTGAACGCCACGGCCATCTCCAACCTGCTGCCCTTCATGGAGTACGAGCTGCACACCCAGCTGATGAACAAGCTGAAGCTGCGCTGCATGAACGCCCTGTTTGGCCTGCGCATACAGATCAGCATCGGAGAGAACATGCTGCTGGGGCTGGCTGTAAGTGTGTGTGT
>NC_137679.1:18217035-18229535 GCF_963989245.1 Nansenia antarctica | reverse complement strand
CTGACAAGGAACCCTCTCCCTCTCTGTCTCAGGTGGCGGTGACAGCGGTGGCTATGAGCTTTGATAAGGACCAGACTCAGGAGAGACCAGGAGGGGACAAGACCGTCACCAAGGGTCAGTCCAGGGGACGGGATCAAGGGTCACACAGGAGCCTTCAACCAGAGAGGGCAGGGACATGTGGCCATGATCCATGTGTAGTTAAACACATCCATGTGTCATTAATTGTGTGTGTGCGTGTGTGTCTGTCGTATAGGTGAAAATGAAGAACAGCTGCAGTTTCCTCTAGAGTTGTGTGTCGACGCGACGTCCTCCAACAACCAACACTCCGCCAAAACCTCAGGTAGCCTTTCACTTCCTCCACTGTACCCCTAAACCCTTCACCCCCCCAACACCCAGCCCCTAGGTAGAGACACACCAGTGGAGGCTGGTGGAGGTAGACATCGGAGGACGGGCTCATTGTAATGCACGGAACAGAAAAAGGAATGGTATCAGGCGTGTTTGAAAGCATTCCTGATTCCCTTTCATGCATTACAATGAGTCTGTCCCCCGATTTCTGCCTCTACTCGTACACACACACACACACACACACACACACCAGGGTTTCCGTTAGAAAAAATTGGTGCCGGTCAACGTGTCCGGAAAGATTTCAATGTGTCGGACAAACGGGAGAAATTCCGGTCATCATATACAAATATAATATAGGTGTTTGTCGCGGTGATTAGCTGTTGTATAGCCTATATATGCCATTTAATCTCTATTTCTCATCCGATACGATTAGATGCGAACTATATAATAATATAGGCTTTCATGATTCGCATGCGCTACTGTCCAGGGCTGCACGCGCGCCACACTGGGCCTAGTCACCGTTGCTACTTTGAATTACGACTGTAGGCTAAGATGTTTATTTCAATTGCATTAATGGGATTTGAGGATGTAATTGGTAAATTTAAGTATGCCTAGTTTAGCTTTTGATGGCTATTTGAACGGACTGCATCGATCGATCAATGAACGGACTCCACATTACGTTAACTGAAGTGTGTTAAATAGTTTCACGACAGTAATGTACGTTTTCTATATTCTCTTTCCAATTTTACCCTTTTTATCAATAAAACAACGTCATTTCTATAACCACGTCTCGCTGATTGGGAAGGCATTAAGTCTAGCTGCCTGTCAAATCATACTTACTCAGACTCGGGAGTATGAGAATGGGGAGGATGTATCGGGGGGATACACACCCGTGGACTATTTCAATTTAGTGGCACAAATTAAACTCTAACACTATAGATAGACTAAATTGAACTAAAATGATGGACACCGACTGAATAACTGAGTGGGGGGAAGACAGGTCTCAAATGTGGAACAATTATAACATTTAATACATAAAGATAAAACATACACAAATATATAACATTGATATCCCTAAACTCAAATGTAGTGTGGTATTGTCAACCTAATCTAATCAATCCTAATCTAATGGTACCAGTAGCCCAGGTTGTCGATAGTAGCGCACGTGGAGATGGACGAATGTAGAGGAGGAAAGTTCAATGGAAACTCCCGGAGTACAAGAGGTAGCCAGGGGGATGTTGTACTCTGAATCTCCCGACTCAGGGCTGGAACGGGCACGGCAGGCTCAATCAATGAACAGGGTTGAGATGGCTAGCGTCCTTTACTAGCCGCATCTCACGGCCCTCTGTGGTCATTCACTGTGCTCTAGCACATCCAAAACACGCAGAACAATAACCTTGACTCCGGTCACTGCAGTGGTTTTATTTAGACTAGATCAAACTAAATTAACTGACGAATTTCTCCCTCACAACTACTCCCAAAGGTACCTTCACTCTCCGCAAACAATAAACTACTCGCGCCGTTGAGAGACAGGGTTGCCAGATGGGGCGGGTTACCGCCGAATGGGCTACTGGGTTTAGCGGTTATTTAGCGGACTAGTTAGGCTGTAAATTGTCAATCCCATCTGGCAACCCTGCCGCTGTTGTTCATCGCGTAGGCTAGTCTACACATTAATAATAAAAGAAAAAATATAGCCTATATATTCGTCTTTTTTAATGTAGAAGGAATCAGAATATGTGACACATTTTAATAATTTTAGCAAATTGTATTCAAATTGTGCTTAAAGGGAATTATTTTCGTCGGACATTATGACCGAAGAGGTTTAAATATGTCGGACTTCAACAGATTTTACCGGACAAAGACCGGTAATTACCGGTTAACGGAAACCCAGACACACACACACACACACGTTGTGCTCACCTCTTCAAAGCTGCCAAAGCCACTACTCATCATCTCTGTTCTCCGTTCAAATGTGTACTGTGTGTGTGTGTGTGTGTGTGTGTGTGCGCGTGTGCGTGTATGTGTGTGTGTGTTTTGTGCCACCCTGGTGAATGTACCACCTGTAAATGTATGGTCAGGTAAATATCCAGTGGTTTGCTCTAGCCCAGCCGTGTGTGTGTTGTGTGTAGAGCTGTGTGTGTGTGTGTGTGTGTGTGTGTGTGTGTTGTGTGTAGAGCTGTGTGTGGAGTTTAGACATGGTAGCATCACGTAACACATACAGAAACCCCCGTCTGAAACCCCTCCTCCTCCTCCTCACTGATGTGGAAGGAAGATGGATAGGTTGAAGCAATGCGACTGACCCTCCACAGTAGATAGATAGATCTTGTCCTTTCAGATCTACAAGTAGGGGGGGGGGCTATCCAGTATCTATCTGTCTGGTAGGGGTAGAGGTATGATTGGATTAGGACTGAGTGGTTTGTGTTAGGTGGTCTGTTGCTTCGGAGGTGTGTATGGGTGTGTTACGGTCCGCGTTTGTGTCCAGGTGTTCCAGAGAGTGCCAACGTCCACGCCACGTCTAGAGGTAAGACCTCCTCAGCCAACCGCCCCCACCCCCATCGCTACCAGAACCAGACCTCCCCCACCGCCCAGTTTTTTTATTTTATTTCTCATCCTTTTGTCTCAGACAGTGATCCTGCACCGCCCCCCAACCTCATCCTCCTTATGTTTCTGTTTCTGTTCTTCTTCTTTTGTTGTTTTTGTCCCATGTTTCTCCTTTCTTTGTTTGTGTGCGAGTGTTTTCTGTGTGTATGTGTGTGCGTGTGCACGTGTGTTTGTGCGCTCCGTCCGTGTATGTCTGTGTGTGTGTCTGTGTGTGCATCTGTGTGTGTGTGTGTGTGTGTGTGTGTGTGTTCTCTCCAGCTCCCTCCGTTGATAACGGTTCCTTTGCAGACAGATGCAGCACCTGGCTAGAGCTGCTTAGGCTGAAAGCTCACACCATAAGACGACCATCAGTTAAGACAAGTAGGAGGACTCAGTCGCTAGCCCACTCTGGTGATCACCTTACACACACTCCCACACTCTCTCTATCACACGCTCACCCACGCACACACACACATACCGTACATACGCACACATACGCACACACCCCCCCTCCCTTGCATGCCGCTGGGGGGCGGAGCATCACACATCGTGCACCAGCTGATTGGCTAGAGTGTGAACTGTGAATGTTGAAGCCCCGCCCCTCAGAGGGATAGCCAATCAACAGCCAAACACTGACCCCTCTGTCTTATGACCCTAAACCCCCCGCCCCCCCTGACGTCATACGGGCGAGGAGGAGGATGTCACCCCAAATCAACCCCAAACTCCTACTACTGCTCTCCAGGAACTTGTGGAGTAGATCTGAATGAATGTGGATGGGTGTCAGCAGTCAGGTGACCCGTGCTTTATCCAGTGTTTTGTCCTGGCCGAGTCACTCCCGCGTGAACTCCTAGACCCCCCTCTGACATCAGACAGGACGGGCCAGAACTGAGCTGTTTTACCAGACAGACTCGCACCTATCCAAGTCTTTTCAGATCTACACAACACAAGAGCCTGAAAAAAACTGCTTTAACACAATTAAAAACACGCCGAAGGAAATAAAAACACATCTCACTAAAGCTGGCGACCAGGGGAATGCAGATCTACGCTGAGATTATATATACGATCCTATTCCTGTTGGTTTTTGGAACAAGTGTTTTTGAATTGGCTCTGAAGGTTCCCGGGTTTCTGATCGAAGCGGCCACTCCATTTTGCGACTCTACGTTTTTCTTTTCTTTTTTTCTCAGAGTCGGAAAAAACATCTTTCACACTCTCGCCTCCGAGACATCTGCTACGCTTAGTCTTCGCCTCAGCGCATCGCCCCCCCCCCCCCCCCTCTCTGTTTCTCACGGCTTTGCCTCTCTCACACGCCCTCACGAGTACCACACACACACACACACACACACACACACACACACAGCTGAGCCCAGGTCGGTCTCTCTCTCCGTCTGCTGGGCGGACCCTGTGTGGCTGGCTGGCTGGCCGGCCGGTGCATGTGGCGCATGACAGCTCACGCTTCCTTTGATGTGATTCATTACCAATGCCACCATCCATGCTACCCTGCTGCTCTCACACTCACTCACACACACACACACACACACACACGCACACACACTCACTCACTCACAAAATCATGCTAACACACTCACTCATACTCACACACACATACACACACACACACACACACACACACACACACGTTGACCACATTCACAGACACACACACACACACACACACACACACCCCATGTACGAATGCACACTCCTACTTACCAACGCCACAGCACATGCTCTACCTGTTCATCTCCTGGCTCGTAGCTAGCTCATGTTTGCTCTGCTCTGTAGCGCCATCTTAAGGCTCTGTCTGGTACCCCCCCCCCTCCCTCTCTCTTGTTATTCCTTTCCCTCCAAACTCTCTATTTCTCTCCATTCTCTCTTTACCCCCCCCCCTCCCCCTCCTTCTCTCTCTCTGTCTCTCTCTCTCTCTCTCTCTCTCTCTGCCTGTAGTTTCGTCATCAGAGCGGTGCAGCCCGTTGCCCGTGGGTCGTTCCCGGTCCCTGCGCTCCACCCGCTCCTTCGGGGGCAGTTCCGTTAGCGTGGTGAAGATGACGCCGCTGTCGTACCTCCCCGGGACGCGCATCGTTAAGTACCTCGGAATCATCAACATGTTCTTCATCAGAGAGACCACGTCACTACGGGAGGTAAGCACTCACTCATGCACACACACTGACGTGACGGACACGACTGACATTTTATGCGGGAATGCTAAATGTGTGTGTGTGTGTGTTTGTGTGTGTGTGTGTGTGTGTGTTTGTGTGTGTGGCAGGAGGGCGGTGTGAGTGGGTTCCTCCACTCGTTCATAGCGGAGGTGTTTGCGATGGTGCGGGCTCACGTAGCAGCTCTGGGGGGCAACGCCGTCATCTCCTACAGTATGAAGGAGTGTGTGTTCATGGAAAACCCCAACAAGAACCAGGTACGTACACACACACACACACACACACACACACACACACACACACACACGGCTAACTCTTGAGTTATGATCCATCTTGTCTTGTTTTACCTGGGGGGGAGAACAGAAATGCTGTTTTTTTTATATAATTAGTAAGGTAAAAATGATAAAGGTCTTTTATTCCATGCTTGATAACAATTCACTGAACTCACTAACGGACAAAGAATTCTGGAACACTCCCCACCTAGAGCGACAGGTGTTTTATGTGGTGTTTACCTGGCTACAAAATGAAGCATCATCATCGATGCCTTTGTGGTGAACAAAGTCACCTGTGGCACTCTAGAATGTTGACCATTCGGGTGATTTTATTCAACCTCTGCACTGAATGAGTTAAGAAGAATGGGAGGAGTTTAGTTAAATAGGTTCCAGTTCGCGAGACTGACATTAAGCCATACATACATACATACATGTGATCTCATAGAAATTTACCAGCGAAGTGACCAGACGTCATAGAGACTAGGGTTGGGCTTCATCTCTCTATCAGCTCCTCTTCTCTGGTTTCTCTCCTCATCCTCCCATCTCTCTCTCTCTCTCTCTCTCTCTCTCTCTCTCTCCAGGCTCAGTGTCTAATCAACGTGAGCGGCGACGCGGTCATCTTCGTCCACGACACGGACCAAGAGGCCACACCCCCTCTGACAATCAGTGGACAGACCAGCAGCCACAGGGCCGACGGGACCACATGAGACGCCCCACACACACACACACACACACACACACACACACACACACACACTCACTCACTCTTAAATCTAGCCATCCAAATAACTGATTTATCTGCCTTAAACACAAGGATCGTCCTAAGGTTGGGATCCTACTAATCTCCCCTCCCCCAAAACACACACACATACACACACACACACACACACACAGTCAGTTTGTGAGTAGGAGTGAAGAGTGGAGAGATGTTTGAGTCAGGTTTTTCTATTTGCGCTGGAAGCGCCAACACGACTGCCTTGGAACGGTGTGGTGTCCTATAAGAGCATCTCCAACGCTTTCTGGATGGATACTACAACGGCCAAACGCTCTACAACTACTCCTCTCTTCTCTCTCTCACTCGTCTCTATGGAAGCCATTTTGAGAGACAGTCTGCCATCCCCTCTCGTCTTTTTCTGCCATATAGACATTCCATTCCACTGGTGAAGCGTTAGGCAGCTACCAACCATCATCTCCCAGATGGAGTTACTGACCAGCCATGCTAACAGGGGTGAACCTTCTAATGGCTTCAGAGAAGTGATGGTCAAGTTCATTAGTGATGATTAAATGTAGGGGTTTAGGGAAGTGGGTAAAATAGTATTTATAGCACTTAAAAAAGCACTATATACTTCAGCCCTTTCTAGTCTGGCCAGGCCATGGCCACAGTGTTGGAAGTATTGTATATTTACGTCACCATGATTGTTGTCTCTCTCTCTGAGGTGTTTCTGAACAACAGGACAAAACCCAACAACTTTTGGATACATGCCAATTACTTGAGTAATAAATAAATAGATGTAGAAATTATGATTATTATTTTTTATTATTTTTTAATTATCACTGTCGATGAAAAGATGCCACAGTGGTATTGTTGTTACTCCCTCCATCCCCAAGCATGACTCAGCTACTTTTGTCTGGAATGCGTGAGTCCACGACGATAGAATTAGAATTGGTACAACGGAAAATACGATTTGTCACGCAAGGCTGTTCCATGAGTCCATTTGTGTTGCGTTTCTCAGTGAACTTGATTATGCAGAATTCTTGTAGAATTCAGAACCGTCTGTTCTACCCATTCTATTTCTATGGCAACGACCGACTGAGTTTTGTTCACGGCCCTCTCCTCGTCTACAACTTGCCCTTCAGCACAGTTCTGGGAACAGCATACCCTCCCCCAATCCTGATTGAAGTTAGTAGGGGGGGAAAACCCACCAGACTGAACCTAGGTCTGTGTCCAGTGTCAGCGTCACCCTGCTCTGACTTGACAGGCTCCATGCTGTTGATAGTAAACTCAATGATGTCCTGGCAGATTTCACAACCTTGTATACTACTGAACTCTCCGATCTTTAACAATCATGTCATGTGTTGGAAATAAATGGGAAGACATATTTTTTGTAGTGTAGGTTGCCACAAGAAACATATTTGTAAATGTGTTCTAAAAATCAGATTTTAGTATTTTTGTAACATTATGAAATTATATTGGTGAACTGCTCATTTTGCATGTACAATGCAGTTTTGATTCATATTGGGGTAAAGGAATAGCGGTACTTGCATCTCAGATTTACTCTCAATTCTCTTCTCTTCTGAAATCTCTCTCTGTATCTCTCTCTCTCTCCCCCCTCCCTGCTCTGTAAGACTTGAATGTACATACATAGACTGTTGCTTTGTGACTAGCAGCATGCAGACCCTTTCTATTGCCATGATTCTGTCTGGTCTCATTTGCCTGTGATGGCAGTCTTGCACAATAAACTAAAGTCAAAACCAACTTGTATTGTGCCTTTTCTTGACGTGTGTGTGTGTGTGTGAGTAAGTAAGTAAGTAAGTAAGGTTTATTTATATAGCGCAAAATGTACAACGACAAGAGCCTCCCAAAGTGCTTAACAATAACAGATACAATATAAAGAGAAAAACAAGGTAAAAGGGATACAGATTACAGAAAACTCACAAAATAGACAAATACACTAAAAGCAAGGTGCAGTACAAATAAAAGTGCAAAGAGTGCAGTGTCGGGAAGGCAGGCTCACCTCAGGTCAAAGGCCAGGGAGAAAATATGTGTTTTTACTAGTTTTTTTAAAAGCCTCAATGCTCTCGGCGGCTCTGATGTGGAGGGGGAGACTATTCCAGAGCCTAGGGGCGGCCTTAGAGAAGGGTGTGTGTGTGTGTGTGTGTGTGTGTGTGTGTGTGTGTGTGTGTGTGTGTGTGTGTGTGTGTGTGTGTGTGTGTGTGTGTGTGTGTGTGTGTGTGTGTGTGTGTGTGTGTGTGTGTGTGTGTGTGTGTGTGTGTGTGTGTGTGTGTGTGTGTGTGTGTGTGTGTGTGTGTGTGTGTGTGTGTGTGTGTGTGTGTGTGTGTGTGTGTGTGTGTGTGTGTGTGTGTGTGTGTGTGTGTGTGTGTGTGTGTGTGTGTGTGTCATGACTGAACGAGCTACTAAAGAAGGTTCTAATGTAAATGTTGTGTGTTAATATTTGTGTTTTTACAGGATGTACCAGCGAATGCGCAGTAAGTAGCTGAAGCTCCAATCTCACCACGCCCCCCGCCGCTTATCCCAAACCGGGGGAATCTGTCTCCAGCCTGGCTACGTGTCTCCCTGGCTGTGTTCGGAATGGCATACTAGCATACTACTCATACTAGATATGACGTATATTTTGAGTATGCAGTGCGTTCACACTAGAGTATGTGAAATTTGAGTATGCAAGAAATGTATACTAGATTTTCGGTCGGCTGGTATTGGCATACTTATTATGAATTTAGTCAGCAGTATGCAGTATATACTAATTGAGTATGCTAGTATGCAGTATGCAGTATGCTAGTATGCCATTTCGAACACAGCCCCTGTCATGTGCAATCCCGCTCCGTATTTCCCATCCGCCACACAGGAACTACAGAGCGGCACAGAGATCAGGAGTTTCATCGGGAGTTCGGCCGGGATCTGACCGCTCCACCGCAGTGCTGCAGACATGGGCCAGATCACCCTGCCCCGGCGCATGTTCCTCTGGTGCATGGCTGCCATCTACATGTTCGCCTTCCTCTCACTATACTTGCAAATACCAGGTGAGAGACAGAGACCGCTGGTTGTTAATGTTATGTCTGCCGGGAGTCTTATAGCCATCTGCCTGTCTTCCGATGCCTTCCGATGCTAGTAGCAGGCTTGCTAAACTTTGCAGTCACTGTGCTATGTGGGGTTTATTATACAACAGACCCACACATGCTTGTGTTTTCTCGTGTTACTATAGCCAGATCGGACCTGGGAATTGTGAAGTTGACTATCTGCAAACAAATAGTGTAGTTCTGTGCAGAGATCAGTGCGTCACAGTTTTCTCAACCCCAGAATGCAGAACTGTTTGTATTGAATTCCTCTACTAAACTGTGGAGACTGGAAACATTGTTCCACTAAAATGTAGAACTTAATTGGGGATGGATTCCTCTGACTGGGCTTGTGTGCATTTTTGAAGACCCGTCACAGAATGTGTCCATACACAATATGTCCATACATACTTTCATTTAAATGAAAGTGTTTTACATCTAACATCTAACATTTGCAAAAGAGCCACAGGGCTAAAAGGGTGTGGTTCTCTCCAGGAGAGATATGGACAGATAAGGACAGGAAGCTCATGTTGGCCTTAACCACAATTGTAGGATCATCAGACCCAAAAAGGAAACTTACGTGGACAATGGATAGGGAGAAGACCACCCAGTCCAGCTGAAAGTAGTGTGTAGACTTACCACTGCAGCTCTACCTGCCTACCCTTCTCTCCTGACAACCATAGCCAATGTTTAAATGCCAGATTTAAATGCATGTGTTTGATAGATAGGTAGGTAGGTAGGGGAGGGGGGGGGGAATTACAATGTTGTAGCCAACAGGAGGACAAATAATCACAACACAAAGGACAAATGCAATGTAACAAAGTACAAGAACACAAAGTATAAAAGGCTTTGCAGAAGTTGAAAATATTTTTGAAGTATTGAATGGTTGATATATACATACAGGGTTTAAGTTAAACAGTTAATCACTATAATACCAGCAGTTGCAGTATGGTAACGTGTGTGTGTGTGTGTGTGTGTGTGTGTGTGTGTGTGTATAGGTCTGTATGGTAACGTGTGTGTGTGTGTGTGTGTGTGTGTGTGTGTGTGTGTGTGTGTGTATAGGTCTGTATGGTAACGTGTGTGTGTGTGTGTGTGTGTGTGTGTGTGTGTGTGTATAGGTCTGTATGGTAACGTGTGTGTGTGTGTGCGTGCGTGCGTGCGTGTGTGTGTGTGTGTGTGTGTGTGTGTGTGTGTGTGTGTGTGTGTATAGGTCTGTATGGTAACGTGTGTGTGTATAGGTCTGTATGGTAACGTGTGTGTGTGTGTGTGTGTGAGTGAGATGGTGTGTATACAGGTCTGTATGGTAACAGAGTTTGTGTGTGTACTGCTTGTTAAGTCGTGACGTGTTTCCGGGGCCAACGTTGGCTGAGGCGCGCCGCTGTCTTCAAAATGCCGAAATAATAATAAATTATATTTATATAGCGCTTTTCCGAGGCTCAAATACCCTGACAATATGGAGAAAACGGGAAAGTATTGTGTCCCTAGTTGTATGAATAGATCCGAGTCTAAAAAACTATTAAACTGTCATTCTACCGCTGTAGTTCACTGGTACTCTGGTGCGGGGAATTTCTGGTTAGGACCCGGAAATGGCTTGACGTCAGACTTAACAACCGTTGGTAACAGTGTGTGTGTATTGGTCTGTTTGGTAACAGTGTGTGTGTGTATAGGTCTGTATGGTAACTGTGTGTGTGTGTGTGTGTATAGGTCTGTATGGTAACAGTGTGTGTGTGTGTGTGTGTGTGTGTGTGTGTGTGTGTGTGTGTGTGTGTGTGTGTGACGGTTTCCAATTGTGTGTGGGATGGACGGTTTCCAATTATTGAAACCGAAAAACCGTCAAAGACTAAAACCGCGGTTTTCCGGTTAACCGAAAAACGACCGAAAAAAAAAAAAAAAAAAAGCGACAATTTCAAATAATTGAGCCCTACTGCTACAATACACTCATGTCGAACACCATTAAAACACCGTAAGCACAGTCGCAACACATTTAGGCTACTTAGTTTCACAAATATAAGTGGAAAGGCAGACTTTTGTAAGCTACACCATACATGAAAACACATGATCACTTAACACACCAGCTCCGCTAATCCAGGGTGCACGCCTGCACGGAAGATCATCTCTTGGAACAGCGTCTTCATTGAATGAACTGCTTTCTCAATATCTTGGTTCTTAGACAAAGTTTCAGCTGCTGCTCAATGTATTGAAATATTTGAATACTGCTCAATAATCACTGAAATATTAGACTTAGAATTATGCAGTGAACATACTTAAAGCTTTTCATAAAAACCACATGCCGCGAGACTGACTCGTCCTGAACTGTCGTAAGTCAATCAACAAAGAATGCCCCATCAAAATAAAAGTGCCCATGGTAGAGCTGTCAAAATAGAGCTTTCAAAATAAATGTACTAATACAGATAGAGATAAATACAGAACTACCTTTGCGTCACTAAGTGACCGCGTATCTTCTGAGACATGCGTTCTGTCATCACTTTCAGTAGCGCCTTCACACACAGTGGTGCTGTGCACAAACACTCTTGATCCGTATAGCTCTTGTTTTATTATATTGTGGTTTAGTAAATACTGCACTTGGAGTTACATTCAATGCATGATTTGTGCTATAGAACATAAATAAAGTTTGATTGATTGATTGATATCAAATCAAATCACATTTTATTTCTATAGCGCATTTCTCACAAAAGTGACCCAATGCGCTTTACAGAGAGCAGCGAAAATTATCTTATTAAATGTAAGCGACTAATTGTAAAAAACCTTTCCTATCTACCAATAACTGAAGGCAACTATCTTTCCCATAGAGTGATTCGTTACCCTTAAATATAATCCCAATTAGATATTAATCCTCAGTTATTCTTCACAACTGACCAAACCTCTCACTCATTGCGCGGCAGATTCAGACTGTATCATTGTTATTTTCACACACGACAAACATGTGACATGTTCCAGTTTTATTCTTTGAACAACATAGGAAAAAAAAAAAAAAAAAAAAAAAAATCCGGTTTCAGACGGTTTTGATAAAAAACCGTTTCTATTTTTATAAACCCCGGTTTTCGGTTTAACCGAAAAACCGTCCATCCCTTGTGTGTGTGTGTGTGTGTGTGTGTGTGTGTGTGTGTGTGTGTGTATATACAGTTAGGTCCATATATATTTGGACACAGACAGAATTTGTGTTAACTCTTTACCAAAACATCAAGTTACAGTTATATAATGAATATGGGCTTAAAGTGCAGACTCTCAGCTTTAGAGTAAGGGTATTCATATCCAAATTGAAGGAAGGGTTTAGGAATTACAGCTCTTTAATATGTAGCTCCCTCTTCTTCAAGGGACCATAAGTAATTGGACAATT
>NC_137679.1:18207035-18212035 GCF_963989245.1 Nansenia antarctica | reverse complement strand
CATGGCTTCCTTTAACAAAACCAGTCTGTTCGTTTTATCAAAGACGGGAGAATGTGATCTAATTGTTTTGCTAGAAGCTTGGCAAGTATGTTGTAATCAGTATGGCCTTTCTGTTGATCCTTATGGACGTGACTTTTGAATATTTGTCTTAGCGTATTTACGTCAGTTAAGTCAGCTGTGTTAGTGTTTGCCGTGTGTGTTCTGTGTCTCCCTATGGGTCCCATGGCCAGCCATGTTTGTACACCTGGTATCAAGGCTCTGTATCTCTCTTGACAGCCGTCTCCCCCTTGTGGTGTGTAGGTCTTATTGCAGTTGCTAATCATCTTCTCTGGGAACTACAACTTCTTCAACCTGCTGACACTGGCGCTCTGTCTTTCTCTGGTGGATGATCGGCATGTTAAATACTGGCTAGGCAAGAAACAGGAACCTGACTGCAAAGGTACACACACACAATTTATGCCACATCCAACCCTTTTTATTTCCACAACAGTACAGTGTATAAAGGGTCTAGGGCAGCGATTCCCAACCTATGCGCCGCAGCCCTCTGGTGGTCCGCGAGAGTACTGCACGTGGGCCGCCAAATCATGGGCAAAATACGTTTTAATAAAAAAAGACATGCATGGTACTGTATTTTTTTCTTTAAAACCTTCAAAAATGCATCATCAGTGTGATAGTACTAGGCCTACTGCACTGTATGTATGATGATTGTATGATGATGCATATGAAATATCCAATAAGAATAAGAGAACAATGATGAGACACACAAAAATTACACGTCCGTAAAATGCCTGTGTGGGTCGCGAATACTTTAGAGATTTTTAAGTGGGCCTTGAGTCCAAAAAGGTTGGGAACTGCTGGTCTAGGGGCTATGGGTGGATTTGGGAATGGGGTGGACTTGGGACTGAAGTTGGCCATCTCAGTCACTATTAGATGTGATTGGTTACTGCTCTCGAGGCAGGAAGTGATGTAGATTCCCTGGTTGTGGTTCCCTCAGGGTCCAAGGCGTGGTCCAGAGCTTATGTGATGGTGGAGCTGACAGTCTGGGCTCTGATCCTCTGCGGGGCGGTCCTCTGCTTCGACCTGCAACTGGACTGGGAGAAAGGGATTATCTCCTCCAGGACAGGTGTGTCTGTGTGTGTGTGTGTGTGTGTGTGTGTGTGTGTGTGTGTCTGTGTATCTGTGTGTGTCTGTGTGGGTCTGCGACTCTGCGTGTGTCTGTGTGTGTGTTTGTTTGTGTGTGTGTGTCTGTGTGTGTGTGTGTGTGTGTGTGTCTGTGTGGGTCTGTATCTGTGTGTGTCTGTGTGGGTCTGCGTGTGTCTGTGTGTTTGTTTGTGTGTGTATGAGAGACTAACCTGCATCATGCTAATGAAATGCCTTTGTTGTAGTTGTGGAGTGTGTGTGTGTGTGTTTGATGTCATGTTTATCCCATCAGCGTTCACCTTCCACCACTTCAACCAGTTCCTGAAGGCGGTCACCATTCCTACTGTGTGGGTGGGCGTCCTCTGGCTCACCTGGGAGATTGTCTCCTCCATGTTCCGGTATGTACCCCCCAGGAGTGTGTGTGTGCGCGTTGCAGCAAGGTGTGTGTGTGTTTCTTGAGGAGTTTTCTGGGACTGTGGCCGGTGTCTAATGGTCGCAAGACCGGTGGTTCAAAACCCGGCTGGCCACATGTCGAGGTGTCCTCGGGCAAGACACTGAACCCCAAATTGCTCCCAATGAGCGGGCCGGCCGGCGCCTTGCATGGTAGCTTGCCGCCATTGGTGTGTGAATGGGTGAATGAGAGGCCATTGTAAAACGCTTTGGAATAAGGCGCTATGTAAGTCAGTCCATTTACAGTGTGTTTATTTACAGATGTGAAAATAAACTGTGTGTGTGTGTGTGTGTGTGTGTGTGTGTGTGTGTTCTAGATGTGCTTGCGTTCCTGATTTCTGGAAGAGGTTCTGGGGGACTGTACAGTGGACATTTATCTCTGCTGCTGCGGCCACCATATTTGCCGTCAGTCTGGTGTGTATATGACTGTCTGTTTGTATCTCGTACTATATACAGTACATCCTGTACCCCACAGAAGTGTAGAATGTGTGTGTGTGTGTGTGTGTGTGTGTGTGTGTGTGTCTGTGTATTCTCCAGGTCCCCTTCACCTATCTGGAGTATGACTCTAATGCTAGTCTGTGGCCGGGCGTGCGCCGGGCGTATGAGGCGGTGGACCGCTACCAGCTGGCCAACTCTTACGGTCTGTTCAGGAGGATGACCGGGGTGGGGGGGCGACCGGAGGTGGTCATCGAAGGGAGCATGGACAGAGTTACATGGACGGTGAGAGGGAGGGAGGGGGGTGTGTTCAGAATCTGGTACTCTACTTCCGAAGCATCCATTTGTTACTTTATTTTTTCAACACTGTTGCATCATTCGTCTCATTGTATTTTCTCTCCGTCTCTCTCTCTCTCTGTCTCTCTGTCTCTGTCTCTGTCTGTCTCTGCCTCTGTCTCTCTCTCTCTATCTCTGTCTGTCTCTCTCTCTATCTCTCTCTCTCTCCCCCCCTCTCTCTCTCTCCCCCCCTCTCTCTCTCTGTCTCTCCCCCCCCCTCCCTCTCTCTCCCCCCCCCCCCCCCCCCCCTCGTCCTCGTCCTCGTCCTCTAGGAGATAGAGTTCATGTATAAGCCAGGTAACATGAGTGCTCCCCCAGCAGTAGTGACGCCTCACCAGCCCAGGTTGGACTGGCAGATGTGGTTCGCTGCCCTGGGACCTCACTCACAATCTCCCTGGTTCACCAGTCTCATGTATAAACTACTGCAGGGCAAGAGAGATGGTAAGTACACACTTGCACACACACACGCACACACACATGTGACTGATCTCATGTTGGGCTGTGGAGTGGCTTAAAATAATATAGTGATCACCGTCCAGGCAAGGCAGGGGTTTTGACGCACATCCAAATATTCAAACCAACAAAGTCGTAATCCAGTCCAGGTAGAATTGCAACAAAAATCTGGATTTATTCTCCTTTAAACATAAACATACAATTCACAGTTCCAATAGCATCTTTAGAAAACAGAAAAAGAACAAAAATACAAAATCATTCCAATGCTCGTCTACTAAATCCTGTGTGTGCGTGCGTGTGTGTGTGTGTAGTCATTGAACTGATCCAGACGGACGTGTCTCAGTACCCGTTCCACCAGAAGCCGCCTGCCTACCTCCGCGCTCACCGCTACAAATACTGGTTCACTGAACCGCGCGCTGATGGGTTAGTGTACACGCACACACACACACACACCATTCCTCTCTCACCTCAGCCACGGCTAAAGTGTGTCCATGTGTGTAATGTCTTCTCTGTGATTTGTAGCACGTACCCTGAGCGGTGGTGGAGGAGGGTGTACATGGACGAGTTCTATCCCACCGTGCACCTGGGGGACACCTTCCTGGAGGGCATGGTCAGTCAGTTCGGACTGAAGGTAAACACACACACCTGGACTAACACACCTGGGGGGGATTCCATCAAGATTGCTTAAGGAATGGGGCGCTTAGGTGGCGTAGTGGATTAAGCGCTGACCATGTACCGCAGGGCTCCCGGTTCGATATATCCTGCATGTCATCCCTTCTCTCTCTCTCTCACCCATCCTTCCTGTCATAATCTCTACTATATCTGTCATTAAAAAGAAAAATAAATATGAGTGGGACTGCCCCACTCAGAAGAAATTACTTAAAAAAAAAAAAAGATTGCTTAAGGAAAATCCAGGCTTATTTTGATGTATGTTTCGCAAGAAAAAAACAGGCTTATTTTCATGAGACTTACCTCCCTGGACCCAATAATCTGGATGGATTTGATTCTAGAAAAGAGTGTTGTTGTTATATGGACTTGTCCCTCTCCTATCAACATCAGGTTCCTGTGTGTAAATGAATGAATGATCTTTATTGTCATTGTAACAGTTACAACAAAATTGAAATGCAAGCCCTAGGTGCTAACAAACAAACACAGTCCTAAGATAATAAATACAAGAATGAGACATAAATAGACATACATAGGGGGTATATAAGTGATCGGTAGGAATCTGATTATCTATTATGTAACTTTTATATACTTATATACACTATATGGCCTATTCACAGGGGGATATATAGACAGGGGGGAGTTAGCATGTAACTGTGTACTTTTATAAACATATGAACTAGTAACTTATATACAGTATATGAAACCTAACACAAAAATGTAAACATGTGTTTGTGTGTGTGTGTGTGTGTGTTTTGTAGGATAGGCCCCCTCCTCGTATGCCTTACTCCGTCCTGGTCTGGGTGTTGAGGTGCGTGCGGTCTCAGGTGAGGGGCGTGTCCGCACCGCTGCTTCTCTGGAGCGTCTTCCTCTGCAGCGCCACCCTCAGGCTGCTCTGGGGACGGCGACGCACAACCGGATCCACACCTGAACCCAAACCCACAGTGGAACATCAAGGGACCACGGCCGATTCCACGACAGCTAACACCTCACTGGTAGATCAGCAGGAGAAAGAGGAGGAGGAGAAGAAGGACCGTGAAAGACAGGAGGAAGAGGATGAGAGGGAGGGAGGAAGAGAGGAAAATAATCATCTCAGGGTGGAGGAGAAGGGAAGAGAGGATGAGGAGGAGAGAGAAGAGGAGATGGAAGAGGAAGATAGTAAGAGGGTCACTGTCAGGAAGAGATGGTGAAGTATTTAGGGGGGGGTTGAGGTGTACATTTGATCACTTTTACAATCTGTCACTTGTCAGGCCTTAAATGTAGACTTCAGCACTACATGGACACTTCTGTGATCGTAGAGAACACTGCCTGTCATAACTGCCTGCCTGCCTGTCTGCCTTGCCTCGTGGTGACATTGGAAATCCGCGGACCAAAGACAACACATGTTTATTAAGTTATAATAATAATAATAATAATTCATAATATTTATAAAGCGCTTTTCAATGACTCCCAAGACGCTGACAATATGGGTACACAGAAAACACGGAAAGAACAAGCAACGTGAGCACATAGAACACAGC
>NC_137679.1:18197035-18202035 GCF_963989245.1 Nansenia antarctica | reverse complement strand
AGCCTAGATTACAGAGTTAAACATGCGCCCATTGTAAACAGCGATGCCCACATAAAAGTCGTTTTCTAAGTTTGCTGCTTTTACATGGCCATTCTACTGGGTTATGCAAGAGCTGCTTAGTGTGTACTTTCTTCAAAAGGGAGCGCAGCCTACAAGGTAGAACGTAAAGAAATACACTTAGATTAAGAGTAAGTCGTGTTACTTTAATTTTCTATCTTCTGTCTTGGTGTTGTATATCTCCTTCTAAAATGAATATGGCTGTAAGGGATGAGCTGTGTTAGTGATACCTGCTCGTTTGCTCGCAAGAATGCTGTTGATCTGGACTCGGCTCAGCTGGAAGTCCAGGTCCTGCCGGGTTGAGAGGAAGCGGGAACCCCAGGAGAAGAGGCGGACATGATGGGCCAGCTGCCTTTGAGAGGGCCAGTAGGGGACGGACGAAAAAAGGGCATACTGGCCACAAGAAAATGAATAGATCTAGTTAATTGAATTTATTTGTAGTTACGCATGTGCATCCAATAGTCTACTGTAGATTCATGATATCCCTTGTCTGCACGAGTTCTGATGAGAAAATGTCTGCAGGTGAGCAATTCCCAGTTGACATCCTTTGCCGTTGTCATTGAGTGCTTGACATTGCATGTCTCCACAGCGTGCAGTTAGCAACCCACCTGAGGGGAGACAGGGAGGGGGCAGCAGTTGGCGGCTCTGTGTAGGATGCGGACACACACACGGCCAGACATCTCAGTCAGGGGAGAACCACACACTTCCCCAATCACGCAAATCAACTCAGAGTACTGGGAGCAGAAGAAGTCATCATGTTACAGTGTATTCCACTCGTATATTTAAAAACAACAATGTCTCTATATGTTGCTGATATGCAGCTGTCTCTACCTACACAAATTGGAGTGCTGTTAGTAAATGTCATTACAGGTAGCAAGCAGTCAGCAAACAGCTAAAATGGTAGTTTTCGTGGGCTACGCTCGGTTCAAGCAGGTAGCTAGCTACAGCGCAACTCAGCTATACGCTACTAGGCTAACTCACGTTTAGGGGGCCCACCCGCTGTGCCGACGGACCACGATGCCGACAGTTTATTAGCGGATTTCTGCGAGAGCTGAGGGTGCTACGGTTAGGGTTAGGGTTGGGGTTAGGGTTAGGGTTAGACATGCCAGCATGTACCAAGTCGACGTAGCACCTAACCCTAACCGTAGTTTTACCACATGTACCGTCTTCCCACATGTACCGTAACAGAGAAGCGGAGAGCATTCACATGCAGGGAGGGCTGTCGGCACAACGGTCCGTCGGCATATTGATGCGGCACCAACGTTTAGCTACTTTGCAGATATATTTTCTAGCTAGCTAGCAAAGACCACGAATTATCTTCAACATCAAAGTTAACATACCGCTAGGAATTACGAAGAGTGAATCAAATTCAACGCTCATAAACTGTGCCTGAGTAAATCCCACCCTGGCCATTCCTTTGATAGATAGATAGATAGATAGACTTTATTTGTCATTGTTACAGTACAGGTACCAAACAACGAAATTTAGGAGGGGAGGCTCCCCTGGTGTTTAAGAAAGGAAAAAGAAACACATTTTGGAAAAAGCATAGATGCATAAAATCACAAGAAGATAAAGAGCTGGTTTACATCAATAGAGGCTATGTACACAATCCACTGTACTATACTGCACAGATAGTCAACTAGGGTTGTCATATTGCACAAGAAAGTATTTTTTCACATTTTTTTAAAGTGTCACAGTTTGCAGGCTTGAAAATGTACATGTTTGTGCCTCAGCACTAGCTGCCATTACAATCCGTCCGGACTTGTCCTGGGCCCAGAACTTAGGCCTTTTCTGTGTTCAGGGCCTTGACGGCCCTGTGGTAGAAGCAGTTCTTCAGTCTGTTTGTCTTAGCGGCCGGGGTCCTGTACCTCCTGTTCGAGGGCAGCTTGACAAAGTGTTCGTGCCCAGGGTGGGTCGGGTCCTTGGAGATCTTGGAGGCCCTCCTGAGACAGCGTGTTTCGTACAGCTTCTCCAGAGAGGGGAGGGTGGCGCCGGTGATCCCCTGTGCTGTTCTCACGACTCTCTGTAGATCGTTTCTCTCCGCTGCCGTGCAGCTGTGGTACCAGTTGGAGATGCCGAAGGTGAGGATGCTCTCCACTGCGCCGTGGTAGAAGGCCACCAGCATCTCCTGCTTGCTGTGTTGTTTCTTGAGGCATCTCAGGGTGTATAGCCGCTGTTGTGCCCTCTTGATGGTGCCTTTAGTGTTGTCCTTCCAGGCCAGGTCATCCCGTATGATGTGTCCCAGGAAACGGAGGTTTGAGACCATCTCTACGCTCTCTCCGTCGATGAGCAGGGGCAGGATCTCGGACTTTTTCCTCCTGTAGTCTACGATGAGTTCCTGGGTCTTTGACTTGTTTAGCAGCAGGTTGTTTACCTTGCACAGCTTGCTCAATTGCTCTACCTCATCCCTGTACGCCGCCTCGTCCCCCCCCGAGATACATCCCACCACGGTGGTGTCGTCTGCAAACTTTACGATGTAGTTGCTGGGGTGGATGGGGGTGAAGTCGTGGGTGTAGAGGTTGTAGAGGATGGGGCTTAGCACGCAGCCCTGGGGTGACCCAGTGCTGAGGCTGAGGGCTGTGGAGGTGTGGGGGCCCACCCGCACCCTCTGGGGGCGGTTGGTCAGGAAGTCCTTGATCCACGCACATATAGAGTGTGATAGACCCAGGTCTAGTAGTTTGGTCACTAGCCTGTCTGGAAGGATGGTGTTAAAGGCGGAGCTGAAGTCCACGAAGAGCAGTCTCGCGTAGCTGTTTCCCCTCTCCAGGTGGGATAGAGTGGCGTGGAGAGTCGTCGCTATGGCGTCCTCTGTGGACCTGTGGGCTCTGTAGGCGAACTGGTATGGATCCAGGTTGGGCGGGAGGCGTGTGAGTATGTGGGCCCGGACTAGTTTCTCGAAGCACTTCATGATGATTGGTGTGAGTGCCACCGGGCGGTAGTCGTTTAGGCAGCTCACCGTGCTTTTCTTCGGTGATTGTAATGATCTCACACCATGTCCTTCATTTTGATTGATTGATTGAAAACTTTATTAGAAGATTTGCAGAAGTAGGTACATGAAAGTACATATTACATACAAGGTCAACTAACAGGATAAAAACCCAAGAAAGCCACTGGCTTATTTCAATTGGGGTCCTTGATTCTCAATTCATCGTTACATGTAAGACAGACAAAAAAACTAGTACTATCTACAAGATAATACAGACAAATAACTATTACTATCTACAAGATAAACATACATCCATCATGGGAAGAACAATACAACAAAACATAAGGTATGTACAGCGGGTAGGACAGGTGGGGACATACACCACAGGTGGGGGCGGGGGATAAAACACAAAGTATGTACAGTGGGTAGTTCGGGTCTTTTAATCAGATTTTTGATTTAGAGGGTCCAGTTACGGATTGCAGCCTCCTGTAAATGTTTTTTGAGAGTGGGTTTGAAGGTGGGCAGTGTTTTTCACTCCTTTAAGATTATAGGAAGGGCGTTCCACATTTTTACTGCATAGTTTGCAAACGAGTTTAACCCCTTGTTTGTGGTGCAACGCGGTTGAACGTGGTTCGTGGAGCTTCCTCTGGTATTGTATGTGTGGACGTTGTTCACTTTTTGGAAGTAGGTACTTGGGTGTCTTTGTGGTGTAGCGTATCTTGAAGACCAGGCCCAGTGCAAGCTGCTGCACTCTGTCAACTACTCGTAGCCAATCAAGGCTCAAAAAATGAGCAGCGGTTAGATTTGTCCTAGGGTTGAGGCCTAGCAGAAGCCTAACCAGTTTATTTTGGGCTGTCTGGAGTCTTGTTTTATGGGCCTTTGTGGTTCTATAGTACCATGATGTTACGGCATAGTTGAAGTGACATTGAATGAGAGCTCCTGATAGGGTCCTCAGTGTGTTTTTACTGACAAGTGAGGATATCCTGTACAAGAATCTAGTTCTATGGTTCACTTTTTTGATTACTTTTGCTGCCATTTTATCTCCGGAAAGATTTGCCTCTAAGATGGAGCCCAGGTATGTAATATCCTCTTTTCTTGTGATATTAATGTTATCCACTTTTATTTTAAAATGTTCAGCCTTTCTGAGTTTAGATGGGGATCCGTATAGGATGGTTTCAGTTTTACCTAGGTGTATTGATAGTTTATTGTCAGCTAGCCAGATGCAGATTCTACTCAGTTCAGTGCTTAGCGCTTTTTCCACCTGCAATATGTCCCTGTCAGAGACCAGCAGAGCCGAGTCATCCGCGAACAGGAACAAATTGCAATCACATGCTGATGACATGTCATTCACATATATTAGGAACAGTAAAGGTCCCAATATGCTTCCTTGTGGAACGCCGCAGGTTACTGGGAGGGGGGGGGACAGTGTTCCATTCACACTAACCACCTGTTCCCTCCCCTCTATTGCATCCAGCTCACCGATGTTCTATCGAACCCAATTGCTTTCAGTTTATCTAACAATATGTGGTGATCTACTGTGTCGAAGGCCTTCTGGAGGTCCAGCATGACCATGCCGCAGTACTTGCCCGAGTCCACCTCATGGTTGATGTGGTCGTTCAAATAGAGAAGGCATGTGTCAGTGGAATGGGATGTTCTGAATCCTGATTGAAATTCCTACATCAGATTTTTTTTCGGTAAGGTACCTATCAACCTGTTCATAAACTATTTTTTCCATAAGTTTCGAGATGGAATTAAGAATAGAAACAGGTCGGTAGTTGCCTGGGTCTAATTTGCTTCCTTTTTTATACAGTGGGGTTACCCTTGCTATTTTAAAGTCAAGGGGGACGTGTCCCTGTTTGATGGAGAGGTTTATTATGTGGGTGATGATTGGGGTAATGGAGTCATTGGGAATGACATTTAGGGAGAGGGACTGAAGATATTCTTTTGGGTTAGGACCGTCGCGGGCACCTTTCTTCTGTGTTGTCCTTGATGCACATGGTTAAAACTTACAGTCATA
>NC_137679.1:18144535-18182035 GCF_963989245.1 Nansenia antarctica | reverse complement strand
ATGCATGTGTGTGTGTGTGTGTGTATGTGCGTGTGTCCAAAAGAGAGACTTCTCCATCACTCTAGGATCTTCATAGGCAAAGACCCTTTTGTACAGTACAAGGACGTTGGGTTTCAGTCTGAAATGGAGGAGTAGAGTTTCAGAGTCAACTCACAGCGCGCCTGTCTAACACCTCAGGCTGAGATCAGACAGAATGGATTTCCTGGCTGCATTCAGACTGGGGCAGCTAGAGGTCAGTCCAGTTCAATCTAATACCTCACTTCAATTACCTGATGAAGCTGGATAAAGTCTTGAGTGACGGTTCAGTGAAAAAAACGAGTGTCACGGTCCGACTAGAGAGAGATGGCCTGATGACCTCACCGTTCTGTCTCCACTCTCTGTGAGTGTGTTCCCCTCTGGACTAAAGCCCAAGTGAAATATACCTGTAAAAAGGGTATTGTGCACTAACAAAACCTGGTACTTTCCCCTTTAGGACGTTGTAGTGTATGGTACTGCAGTGAACATACGATGATCACACTGTAAACACACAGACAGTAAACTTTAGGGAGGGTATTCCATAGGGGTATTCCATCTTCTTCCATATTCCATCCATATTTATCAAAATAAGCCTTTATTATCCTTTAGCGATGTTGATGGGTCTTCCAGCACGACAATGACCCAAAACATACGGCCAATGCAACAAAGGAGTGGCTGAAGAAGAAGCACATTAAGGTCAAGGAGTGGCCTAGCCAGTCTCCGGACCTTAATCCTATAAAAAATCTGTGGAGGGAGCTGAAGCTTCGAGTTGCCAAGTGACAGCCTCGAAACCTTAAGGATTTGGAGAGGATCTGCAAAGAGGACTGGATCAAAATCCCTCCTGAGATGTGCGCAAACCTGGTGACCAACTACAATAAACGTCTGACCTCTGTGCTGAGGGTTTCTCCTCCAAGTTCTAAGTCATCTATCTATCTATTTATCTATCTATCTATCTAGCACACTATCAAACTATTTATCAAAATATCAATTTGACATTGGCCAATAGAAGATTGACCCCATCATTGATGGATAGCCTGATAAACCTTTGACTGGGCTGGGGTGACAGTTGTTGTTGCTGTTGTTGTTGTTGTTGTTGTTGTTATAGAGCTATAAGTTCTAAAAAAAACAGTATCCATCCACATATATCCATCAGTATCAGGCTTTAATGTTATAAGTGCAATAGGATGAATGCCTTTTACCTCCTGGTTGTGTTTGAGGGTATTTAAATGTAATTAATGTTACCTTTATTTTACCAGGTTAGTATCATTGAGATTAACATCTTATTATTAAAGAGAGACCCGGCCAAATAACAGCACACACATTTGAAAAAACATTTAGATCATAAAACACAAGCACTACAGTTTGAATGTACACACTGAGCAGCAAGAAAGATTGGTGAAAAGGGAGGTCAAATAGGGGTCATAACACCCTAGTTATAATTAACTATTTAACCTAGCTTTAAAGTAATTTAAAGGGATGAGCTCTTTCAGGAGTAATTTCAGGAACTTTTGAAGC
This sequence comes from Nansenia antarctica, assembly GCF_963989245.1. Classification (NCBI taxonomy): domain Eukaryota; kingdom Metazoa; phylum Chordata; class Actinopteri; order Argentiniformes; family Microstomatidae; genus Nansenia; species Nansenia antarctica. Next base: position 18,180,505 of record NC_137679.1, on the reverse strand, counting down.
TCATTCCAAGCGGAAGGGTCAGGGACCTGGATGGCTTGTTTCCCTACCTCTGTATGGGCCAACACAACACTCATGTGTGTGTGTGTGTGTGTGTGTGTGTGTGTGTGTGTGTGACAGGCTAAAGTTGTCGTTTGATTGTTGGACAATATATTTACACAAGTAAAGTGGGAGCTGTGTCAGTATGGCCTTATAGATAAAAACATCCCGATGAATGAATGAGGAAGGCCAGCCCACTCTCGTATAGAGTGTACACAGTGATGAGTGAGGGCTTAGTAGCAGTAAGGGAGTTAGTAACAAACCTCAGCGCCCCATGGTACACAGAGTCCGGCAAACGTAATGAGACCACAGGGGCTTACATACGTTATCACCATAATCAATCACAGGCACAAATGTAGCGGAGACAAGACTTTTTCTCACTTCAAAAGAAAAACATGAATTATTTCGACTTGAGCCTGAGCTTTCTGACCTCGGGGTGGGGTTTAAAAGTGAGACGCTCATCTATCAAGAAACCCAAGTATTTGTAAGTGGCTACTCTTTTTATTTGCTTGTCCTGCTTAGTGACTAAAGTTGGAAGAGACTGTGGTTTCATTTTAGATTTGGGGAAAACAATTAACTTAGTCATTAAAATGAGCATTTGACACATTCCTACCAACATCATTAATTTTTTCTCTCAATCGCTAAGCTTAATGAAACTGGGATTGACTTGATCTTCATCATTACCATGTTAGCACAGCAAGTCAAGTGAGAGCTCAAGAGCTCAAGTTTCAAATGAAATTCGGGCGACAATTATTAACAATTTCATCAATCATGGCTTGTCCTTTAGAGAGGCTGGACAAAGGGTCCAGCCCATTCTGAGTCTAGCCACTGTGGCATCTATTGTCAGACTTTTTCGGAATCAGAATAGGTAAGTCACAACGTTACTGTGTATTCCACTGTGTATTTCAGCTTTACTGTATTGCCCTGTTGGCAGAACAAACTGTGTCTACAGTAATGCAGTTGTTTCATTTTCATCCCATTTATGTGACAGTCATAATGTCAATTTCGACATTTACTTCATAGTATCCACAGACTACTACACACTGATGGCAGACGAGAGACATGCTGAACAGGAGGCTGCCATTGTAGATAGGGTCGTGGCAAAAAATGTGATCAGACTGTGAAACCCAGGCAGCAGTAATTGCAGTTCACAGTAATTGCAGATCATTGGCTACTATTGGTCAAGTCCTTACGCAAAACCATGTCAGAATGAAGCAGCTGTACAGAGTTCCATTCCAACGAAACTCTGACACTGTGAAGGAGGCAAGTAATGCCTTGTCCTTCCATACACTTACATGCAACTGGAATAATTTACTTCATGAATTAGCTTTTTTCTTAGAAAATAATGGAGCTTGAAGCTAAAGGGGCACATCACATATTCATTTAGACACGGGAGGAACATCATTGGGCAGAGGGACACTGTTACAGTGCCAGGTATCCCCATGTGTGCTCCAATGTGTGTGTCCATGTTGTTTGTAAGACTTGACAAAGGCTACGGCCGAAACCGTTGTCAATTAAAATACACTTTTTGCATCTGGAACGAGAGTGTGCGGCTTCTACTTTATTCTTTAGTACTCTACTCCGTCGCCAGCAACCTCGCTCAAGTTTTCAGTGGTGTGCGTTCTCTTCTTTTTCAATCACCATGTGTGCTGCCATCTCCAATTATGGTGTCCTTTGCCACATACGAGCTATCGGCCCATACAGAACACCTCATCACATTTCTTGATGCTCTGAATGAAAGATTGGTTCCTCTCCCGAGAGAGAGGGCTGTTGAGGCCTGACATAACTCTGTAGGTCGTCATTTGGGACAATGTTGCCTTCCGTCTTGTGAATGAATGGTTTGCAGCTATGGTTTGTATGATGATGCCATTCCTCCCAGCATACTCTCCTTTTCTGGAGGAATTATTTTCTGCTTGGAGTTGGAAGTTATATAATCACCGGCCATATGACCAGATGTCCCTCCTGGAGGCAATGAATGCTGGTTGTCTGGCAATAGAGGAATTTAGAATATAATATATATATATATTTATATTTTAATGCAAAGCGATTGATTTACAATTACAGATTACAGGGACACTCCCCCTGGAGTAACTGAGGGCTAAGTGACTTACTCAAGGGCACACTAGTGGTGGTGTTTCGGGTGGGATTTGAATTCACAACCTTCCGATCACCAGTACAACTCACTATCCACTAGACCACCACTACCTAGGACTGCCAGGGATGGGTACACCATGCAAGGAGGTTCTTCCCTCTGTGCATTGCAAGGGAAAACATCCAATGTGATGTTGATGAGAACCTGTGGCATAGTCGTCAGGAACGAATGGACTAAATGTGAAGTTGTCAGTATTTCAACTCCACCCATAATTTCCACCCGTTTCTTGTGATTGCTTTTATGCATATTATATTTGTATTTACAGTATTCAGCATTGGAAAAATCAGATGCAGTACAATACAAATGTTTTGTATGTACGTATTTCTGATTTTGGGTGAAACTCTTTATTGGTTCTTGAGAAGAAAAAATGCAGGACAAAAGCTGTACCATACGGAATGTCCACATTTGTCTAGTCTAGGTGCGTACTGTAGGTCTTACATGTCAACAACAGCACATGGGCACGGAAAGACCTGCACACAAGAATAAAATGAATGAAGAAAATTTCCTTTTTTAAATTTATTTTTTTTACAGTATTTCAACAGGACATCTCAAAAAAGTGCAGGTGCAAAGTGCAGCAGGGTTTGTTATCTCAAATAAAATCATCTTTGGAGACAAGAATATAATTCATGCTGTGATATGCTTGCTTGTCTTTTTGGCATAATATTATAACTATTAACTAACCTAAGTATCAACAAATGGCACAGAGATATAGCACAAATTAAGGATGATCCGGTTCACATTGATACCTCTATTTTGTATTTTGTTGTCCATTGTATAATGATTGATTGAAATAATTCATTTGATCACAAGTTGTGTTGGTTAATGGAAATATTTGCTTTTACTGCCCATTTTCAATGTTTTGTGAATGAATTTTGCCAACAAAATGAGTCATGTTGGCACGTCAGCTACTGTCCAGGGTGGTCCAGGGTGTCCAGGGTGGACAGTAACAAAAGTGACCCAAGAACATAGCCCTGTGGCACCTCCTTGTGGACAGTTAACATATCAGAAGGCTTGCCATCAAACTGGACACACTGGGCCCTATTATGCACTTCTTAACTTGCCGTCTTAAGTCTTAATTAAGAAGCACCGCCAGGTTAAGACCTACCCCCACCCTTATTATGCGCTTCATACACGCTACTGCTATTATGCAGGTGTCGATAGGCGCCCACACATAAGACGTAAAACTCCCGTGCATATATTGCTCATTGTCGGAGTGTTCATATGTTAATGAAGTGCACTAGGCGCCCCTGCTATTATGCGATCTGACTTTGCTCCTATCGCTAAGAAGTGGTTTGAAAAGTTCTTAAGTTTAGACTTCATGCACGTTTTGAAACACGAGCGCGCCTCCGCGGTTTGCGCATGCATGTGGGCACACATGAACACGCACGTGGCTCCACGGCAAGACGTCAATTACGGTCACAGTATAAATGTGTGGTGGCCTGGGAAAACCCTTCACATGGTGGCATTTTGACATTTTCATTTTTTAATATTTCCATAAATTAGAAGTTCTCAGCTATTCATAACTGGTTGAATGACTGAGATAGCCCTTTATTTTAAAAAGTTATGAGCATTTTAATGTAGCATGTCCAAAAAAGTGAAAGGGGAGAAATCCTCCCCTTTCTCCTCCGGGTCGGGGGAGGAGCCTATGCAGTTCGGCCGGTCTCGTTAGTCTGCTTGTGATGCGGTGGTAATCTGCTTGCCTCGTCGGTATGCGAGGGACAGATCCATGTGTGTGTCTTCTAGTTAAGATGTTATTACTTTATGCTTATTGTGAGCATCAGTAAACTGGCAATAACACAGGTGGAAGTATCGTCTCTCCTTTCGCTCATGTGTGCGTGCGTTGCTTAACTGAGAATGAGACACGTTCAACGTGATGTTGTTTCGCTAGCAAACTACCCGCCAAAAAAAATAAGTACTTTCTCTTTTGTTTTCTTAAAATGTTTATTCACCATAATGTAGTATGGAGTTCAAAGTACTAGAATACCACATAATATCAAAATCTCCAAAATCGCGATTTCCATCTATATTTGCTCTTTGCCACGAACGAACGCCAGCGACATCCGACGGGTTTTCCCAGGCCACCACACAAATGCTTTATTTCAGAAGGGAGAGGCAGAGAAGCGCGCTGACCTCCTTCTTAGGACTTCCATAATAGCATAGCGCTAATGACTCAACGCAGCCGGTTCTTAAAGGGAATGGCACCTGGCACGCTGATTGGGTTGATTGAGAAGACGCCCAAAACACACCCATGACTAATTTCTTTGCTTAGCGCCGGGGTTTAGGCGCCCACTACAGCACGCATAATAGCAAAGTGGCCTTGACCACGCCTCCACGTCTTAAGTTTAGATCTACCGCCTCGTCTTATTGATGAAGTGCATAATAGGGCCCTCTGAGTCTTAGGTGAAATACTGTGTATAGCCAATGAGAGCAGAGCAGCGCCTAAAGCAGTCCTGTCCAAATAAATGACCCTACTACAATGTCTATTATTATTATTATTATTATTATTATTATTATTATTATATGACAATGTCTGTTATCATATTACAATGTCTACTATTAGATCAAGTTCCACAGAAGCCGTGACTCTCACCAGCCATGCAGCTCTGTCAGAGAGGAGCATGCAGCAGCAGTTATATACCCGCCGGTGGCCTCGTGAGCCTCCTCGTGCTGCTTCAGGTGGATTCGGGCTCGCTGACCCGGCTGTTGCCCTTCGCACGCGACTCACCGGGACACGCAACGAGCCGCGCCGCGCGCTCACTCCGGGCAGACCGCAGCACCGAGGAGACCGTGGAATATCGCCGTTAGTTGATTAATATCGCCGTTAGTTTATTAATAACTTATAACTACATCAGATTATTCTGTCTCGATCATGATTCGAGATATGAACCGGGACACCGGAACAGTAAGGAGGGAAGGTCATGTTTCTGTTGTTAGAGAAAGAGGGAGAGAGGGAGAGAGCTCGTTTTCTCGTCGGAATTCGACGTTTGGAGACGAACGACAGACGTCGAATCCTGACGGCTGCCGTGTGAGACCAGGTTGGCCTGGATGGTCATCATTATCAATCACTTCTGGGATTTCGTTCAAATGGGTTTGTGGTGAGTATGTGTGTCCTTATTAAGTAGGAGACGTAATACGTTATTATAGTAAATATGTATCAAATGAATCATATAGTCAATAGGGTTAATGTATACTGGACTAGAGGATATATCCTCCTATATATATATATATATCAATGTAAATGACATTAAAAAGCATTTCACTATGTGATGTAGCCTACATGACCAATAACAGCTGATATCATTGAATTGCATCTCGTCCTGTCTGTTTCTAAGCTGTTTGATTGAATATCATTGTTGACGGCTAATACTTACTGTATCTCTCAATGAAACATGACAATATGATATTATACAATATGTCAAGACTAAAAACCCATCTTTTTAATATTGCCTTTAAATAACTAAATAATTTAATGATGATTATATAATGATTAAAGCACTTTGAGCTGCAACATTTGCAGGAAGTGCTATACAAATTATGTTATTACAATGGTTATTATTACCACTATTATTATTATTATTATTATTATATAGCCATGGCTTAATCATGATAATACAAATAGGCCCAACTGTTTCACATTCTCTTACAAGAACTCTATTCTTGCTGAAACAATCAAGCCAGAAACTATGTTAAATAATAACGACACTTTCATTACAGGTCAGTGAGTCCGGAGCAGTTCAAGAGGAAAATGCTTCTCAACATTTGAATAAACGGTAATGGCTGCGTTCGTCAATTCGCTTTGGGAATCTGATCAGCACTCACGGAATGCCTCTTGTCCAATCAAATGACGTGGTCCCTATAGTGTGCGCTCCGGCGCTCTCAGAGCGAATTGACGAACGCAGACTAGGTGTTGTGTCCCGTGTTGAGGTCGGTTAGGGTTGGGGTTAGGGTTAGGGTTAGGTTAACTGTTAGCGTGCAGCGATACACGGAGGACAGAGGAACTGAACACAACTGATCCCTGGTCCTGAACTCTGCTACTAGGACAGGTGTGAGTGCGCCATCTAGCGACCAACCAAACATACTGCAGAACATATATATTTATTGTGGAAAAACACGCAGACAGACAATGACAAATGACGATAATCTCATGTTTTGACATTACAAATACATTCTCTTCTCTCATTTTCATAGAAAAGGTTTAAAGTTTCTGAAGGACAACAGTCAAACTCGACCAGTTAGTGACAGACAAGATAGTGACGTCCCAGATGAGCCTGTGATGCTCTGACCGTGAGTGTGTGTGTGTGTGTGTGTGTGTGTGTCTACATGTCCTCCAGGAGGTAGTTGGGGTTGACCACGAGGAGGGGGTCGTCCTCCGTCACACACCCCCCCCCCTGCGCCCCCCGTGCCTGCAGACCTGTCTTAGTCAGCTCAATGATGATGTGGTCCTAGAGGAGACACACACACACACACATATGTTAATAAACACACACACATATGTTAACACACATACACACACCTATGTTAATAAACACACACGTTAATAAACACACACACATATGTTAACACACATACACACACACACACAGGTTAACATGTTAACACACACACACACCCACACAGGTTAACAGGTTACCACACACACACCCACACAGGTTAACAGGTCTTACATAGTGGATGAGTCTGTGCAGGACCTTCTCTATGAGGTTCTTCATGGAGACCAGCTCAGCCTCAGACTGGATCTCCTCCTCCATCTCCTTCAGGTACCAGTTCACCACCTCACTCCTCCTCACACTGACCTCCTCATCCACTACACACACACACACACACACACACACACACACACACACACACACACACACACACACACACACACACACACACACACACACACACACACACACACACACACACACACACACACACACACACACACACACACACACACACACACACACACACACACACACACACACAACACACACACCACACACACACACCTCCTTCAGGTACCAGTTCACCACCTCACTCCTCCTCACACTGACCTCCTCATCCACCACACACACACACACACACACACACACACACACACACACCTCCTCCTCCACTAGAACACACACACACACACCTCCTCCTCCTCCTCCTCCACTAGAACACACACACTGGTAGTCAGGGGAGGCTGGTGGAGGTAGAAATCGGAGGACAGGCTCATCGTAACGCACAGGACAGAATGAGGACACGCATATGGCTCATTCATCTGTTACTATGAACCTGTCCTCTGATTAGCCACCTCAGGGAAGGAGGGAGGAATATAGGATGGGAGGGAGGGAAGGAGGGGTGGAAGGGTTGGAAGGGAGGGGAGGGAGGGAGGGGTGGGAGGGGAGGGAGGGAGGGGTGGAAGGGAGGGAGGGAGGAGGGGTGGAAGGGATGGATGGAAGGAGTAGGAAGGGATGGAGGGAGGGGATGGAGGGAGGGATGGGAGGGAGGGAGGGAGGGGTGGAAGGGAGGGAGGGATGAAGGGAGGGATGGAGGAGGGATGGAAGGAGGGGGAAGGGATGGAGGAGGGGTGGGAGAGAGGGAGGGATGGAGGGGTGGGAGAGAGGGAGGGATGGAGGGAGGGAGGGAGGGATGGAGGAGGGGTGGGAGAGAGGGAGGGATTGGAGGGAGGAGGGGATGGAGGGAGGGATGAAGGAGGGGTGGAGGGAGGGAGGGTGCAGGGGGTCTTACGGTCCTCCATCTTGTGCAGGTGCAGCACCAGCAGGGTGGAGATGCGGCGGTACTCTGAGAAGGTCATCTTCAGCGCCGGCTTGGCCACGCCCTTCTCTGCTCCCATTGGCTGCTGCCCCGCGTCCGTCAGCGCTGCAGCGTGGTCACTGGTCACCTGCTGCTCCGCCTCCAACATGTCCTGGTCTGGATGGGGGGAGGAGGGAGAGAGAGGGGAGTAGGAGGGAGGGAGGGAGAGAGAGATTATCTGTCTATTAAATGAGCCCTGACCTCTGGTTTCAGTCTCCCCCAGCCTCCCCCAGCCTCTCCCAGCCTCTCCCAGCCTCCCCCAGCCTCCCCCAGCCTCCCCCAGCCTCTCCCAGCCTCCCCCAGCCTCCCCCAGCCTCCTACCAGCCTCCTGGTCCTCGTCCTGGTCGAAGGCGATGTCGGGGGAGTCCACCCTGATGATGGACTTGTTCAGCAGACGGAACGCCTCCTTCACGTGTTTGGGGTACACCTGGGGGGGGGGGGGGGGTTATACCTTGAGTAGGACCTGGGAACACCACCACTAGTGTGTCCTTGAGTAAGACCTGGGAACACCACCACTAGTGTGTCCTTGAGTAAGACCTGGGAACACCACCACTAGTGTGTCCTTGAGTAAGACCTGGGAACACCACCACGAGTGTGTCCTTGAGTAAGACCTGGGAACACCACCACTAGTGTGTCCTTGAGTAAGACCTGGGAACACCACCACTAGTGTGTCCTTGAGTAAGACCTGGGAACACCACCACTAGTGTGTCCTTGAGTAAGACCTGGAAGCACCACCACTAGTGTGTCCTTGAGTAAGACCTAGGAACACCACCACTAGTGTGTCCTTGAGTAAGACCTGGGAACACCACCACTAGTGTGTCCTTGAGTAAGACCTGGAAGCACCACCACTAGTGTGTCCTTGAGTAAGACCTGGGAACACCACCACTAGTGTGTCCTTGAGTAAGACCTGGAAGCACCACCACTAGTGTGTCCTTGAGTAAGACCTGGGAACACCACCACTAGTGTGTCCTTGAGTAAGACCTGGGAACACCACCACTAGTGTGTCCTTGAGTAAGACCTGGGAACACCACCACTAGTGTGTCCTTGAGTAAGACCTGGGAACACCACCACTAGTGTGTCCTTGAGTAAGACCTGGGAACACCACCACTAGTGTGTCCTTGAGTAAGACCTGGAAGCACCACCACTAGTGTGTCCTTGAGTAAGACCTGGGAACACCACCACTAGTGTGTCCTTGAGTAAGACCTGGGAACAGAACACCACCACTAGTGTGTCCTTGAGTAAGACCTGGGAACACCACCACTAGTGTGTCCTTGAGTAAGGCCTGGGAACACCACCACTAGTGTGTCCTTGAGTAAGACCTGGGAACACCACCACTAGTGTGTCCTTGAGTAAGACCTGGGAACACCACCACTAGTGTGTCCTTGAGTAAGACCTGGGAACACCACCACTAGTGTGTCCTTGAGTAAGACCTGGGAACACCACCACTACTGTGTCCTTGAGTAAGACCTGGGAACACCACCACTAGTGTGTCCTTGAGTAAGACCTGGAAGCACCACCACTAGTGTGTCCTTGAGTAAGACCTGGGAACACCACCACTAGTGTGTCTTTGAGTAAGACCTGGGAACACCACCACTAGTGTGTCATTGAGTAAGACCTGGGAACACCACCACTAGTGTGTCCTTGAGTAAGACCTGGGAACACCACCACTAGTGTGTCCTTGAGTAAGACCTGGGAACACCACCACTAGTGTGTCCTTGAGTAAGACCTGGGAACACCACCACTAGTGTGTCCTTGAGTAAGACCTGGGAACACCACCACTAGTGTGTCCTTGAGTAAGACCTGGAAGCACCACCACTAGTGTGTCCTTGAGTAAGACCTGGGAACACCACCACTAGTGTGTCCTTGAGTAAGACCTGGGAACACCGCCACTAGTGTGTCCTTGAGTAAGACCTGGGAACACCACCACTAGTGTGTCCTTGAGTAAGACCACCACCACCAGGTCATGTAGGGGTCATGTAGGGGTCATACCAGGTCAGAGCAAGTCAGAGCAGGTCAGGGGGGGGTGTTGGGGGGTGTAGGGGTCATACCAGGTCAGAGCAGGTCATGGGGGGTATAGGGTGTGTGTAGGGGGGTGTAGGGGTCATGTAAGGGTCATACCAGGTCAGAGCAGGTCAGGGGGGGTGTAGGGGGTGTGTAGGGGTCATACCAGGTCAGAGCAGGTCAGGGGGGGTGTAGGGGGGTGTAGGGGTCATACCAGGTCAGAGCAGGTCAGGGGGGTGTAGGGGTCATACCAGGTCAGAGCAGGTCAGGGGGGGTGTATGAATGAATGAATGAATGAATGAATGGACTTTATTGTCATTGCTACAGTACAGGTACCAAACAACGAAATTTAGGAGGGGTGGCTCCCCTGGTGTTAGGAAAGGGAGAAAAATAAAAAATAAAAAATCACAAGGGAAGGAGCTGGTTTACATAAATAAAGGCTATGTACACTATATCCACTGTACTATACTGTACAGATAGACAACTAGGGTTGTCATATTGCACAATAGTATTGTTTCACATTTATTTAAAGTGTCACAGTTTGCAGGCTTGAAATGTACATGTTTGTGCCTCAGCACTTCACCTGGTTTTTTCAGTCCAGCAGCTGCCATACAATCCATCCAGACTGTCCAGGGCCCAGAACTTAGGTCTTTGCTGTGTTCAGGGCCTGGACGGCCCTGTGGTAGAAGCTGTTCTTCAGTCTGTCTTTGCGGCCAGGGTCCTGAACCGCCTTTTCGAGGGCAGCCTGGTAAAGTGTTCGTACCCAGGGTGGGTCGGGTCCCTGGAGATCTTGGAGGCCTTCCTGAGACAGCGTGTGTTGTACAGCTCTTCCAGAGAGGGGAGGGGGGCGCCGGTGATCTTCTGTGCTGTTCTCACGACTCTCTGTAGCGCATTTCTCTCCGCTGTTGTGCAGCTGGAGAACCAGTTGCAGATGCCGTAGGTGAGGATGCTCTCCACTGCGCCGCGGTAGAAGGTCACCAGTATCTCCTGCTTGCTGTGTTCCTTCCTGAGGACTCTCAGGGTGTATAGCCGCTGTTGTGCCCTCTTGATGGTGCCTTTTGTGTTGTCCTTCCAGGTCAGGTCATCCCGCATGTGCATCCCCAGGAATCGGAGGGTTGAGACTCTCTCCACGCTCTCTCCGTCGATGAGCAGGGGCTGGATCTCTGACTTTTTCCTCCTGAAGTCTACGATGATTTCCTGAGTCTTTGACTTGTTCAGCAGCAGGTTGTTAACCTTGCACAGCTTGCTCAGTTGCTCTACCTCATCCCTGTACGCCGCCTCGTCCCCCCCCGAGATGCATCCCAACACGGTGGTGTCGTCTGCAAACTTTACGATGGAGTTGCTGGGGTGGACGGGGGTGAAGTCGTAGGTGTAGAGGTTGTAGAGGATGGGGCTTAGCACGCAGCCCTGGGGGGACCCAGTGCTGAGTCTGAGGGCTGTGGAGGTGTGGGGGCCAACCCGCACCCTCTGGGGGCGGTCGGTCAGGAAGTCCTTGATCCACGCACATATAGAGTGTGATAGACCCAGGTCTAGTAGTTTGGTCACTAGCCTGTCTGGAAGGATGGTGTTGAAGGCGGAGCTGAAGTCCACAAAGAGCAGTCTCGCGTAGCTGTTTCCCCTCTCCAGGTGGGATAGAGTGGCGTGGAGAGTCGTCGCGATGGCGTCCTCTGTGGACCTGTGGGCTCTGTAGGCGAACTGGTATGGATCCAGGTTGGGCGGGAGGCGTGTGAGTATGTGGGCCCGGACTAGTTTCTCGAAGCACTTCATGATGATTGGTGTGAGTGCCACCGGGCGGTAGTCGTTTAGGCAGCTCACCGTGCTTTTCTTCGGGACTGGGATGATAGTTGAGGTTTTCAGGCAGGGTGGGATGGTGGCCTGGGACAGGGACTGGTTAAAGATGTTGGTGAAAACCCCGGCTAGCTGGTCGGCGCAGTCTCTCAGCACCCGTCCCAGGACGCCATCCGGCCCCGAGGCTTTCCTGGGGTCCACCGCCTTCAGTACGCGTCTCACTTCATGCTCTGTGAGGGTGAGGCTGCTGAGAGCTGGAGAGAGTGGTGTTTGTGTTGCGGTTACCTCCGTTCGCCCCTCGTCGAACCGGGCGTAGAAAGTGTACAGCTTTCCCGCCAGCAGGGGGTCGTCCTCTGCGGCTGTGAGCCTGTTGGCTCTGAAGTTTGTCATCTGCTGAACCCCCTGCCACATCCGCCTGGAGTCGTTGCTCAGGAGGCATTCCTCAATCTTCTCTCTGTGGTCTGCCTTGGCCGCTTTGATTCCGCGCTTTAGGTTGGCCCTGGTGGAGCTGTACAGCGGTGTGCTCTTCCCTGCGAAGAAGGCGTTGTCCCTCTCGTTGATCAGTTTTTGGACCTTCCCAGTCATCCATGGCTTCGTGTTGGGGTAGACCCGGACCCGTTTGTCCACAGTGACTGAGTTGGTGCAGTTCACTATGTGGTTCAGAACCGACGACGTGTACTGTTCCAGGTCCTCATGCTCATATTCCTGCCATAGGGTGTCATTTAGGCAGATCTGCAGTGGAGCGGACCCTTCTGGCCAGGTTCTGACAGTCTTAGTGGTGATGGGAGCACTTTTCCCCATGGTAGTGTATGCAGGGATCAGGAGGATTGACACATGGTCAGACATGCCTAGATGAGCTAGCGGACTAGCCTTGTAAGCACGTTTGATGTTGGTGTATACCTTGTCCAGTGTTTTTTCTCCTCTTGTTGCACATTTCACATGCTGATAGAACTTGGGTAGTACTGCCTTCAGGTCGACATGATTGAAATCTCCTGCTATGATGTGAATAGCCTGTGGATCAGTGCTTTGTTGACCACTGATGACGTCATATAGCCGCGCCAATGCTAGGCTACCGTCCGCGCTAGGCGCTATGTACACACATGTAATGAACACCGCGTTAAACTCCCTCGGGAGGTATGTGGGTCGGCATTTAACAGTCAAGTATTCCAGGTCTGGGGAGCAGTGGCTACTTACAGTTTTCGTGTTTAAGCACCAGTTATCCTTCGGCGATATTATGATCCCACCCCCTCTTGACTTGCCGCTGAGCTGCGTGCGGTCCGCCCGGTGTAATGTCCGTCCCTCCAAGCTAATAGCTGAGTCCACGATAGTGTCATTTAGCCAGGTTTCGGTAAGAATAATCACACAGCTATCTCCTACGATGTTATTTTTGGCAACTTGTAGTCTCAGTTCATCCATCTTGTTCGTCAGGGACCTGACGTTGGAAAGGAAAATACTCGGCAAAGCAGGTTTGTCAGGGCTCCGTCTTAGCCTAGCTAACAGGCCTCCCCGGCAGCCCCGTCGTTGCTTACGGTCCTTACGCCGGCGTTTGCGCCTCAGGGAAGGGACTGAGTACCAGGATTCTCCCGGTACACGGGCGATCTCGTGATATATCCTGTTTTGCTTCAGGAACTCCGCTGTAACTGTCTTCTCGTTTTGCGTGCCAACTTCTAATAAGTCGAGCCTGCTGTAGGTACTATTTACACAGGGGTCATACCAGGTCAGAGCAGGTCATGGGGGGTATAGGGTGTGTGTAGGGGGGTGTAGGGGTCATGTAAGGGTCATACCAGGTCAGAGCAGGTCAGGGGGGGTGTAGGGGGTGTGTAGGGGTCATACCAGGTCAGGGCAGGTCAGGGGGGGTGTAGGGGGGTGTAGGGGCCATACCAGGTCAGAGCAGGTCAGGGGGGGTGTAGGGGTCATGTAGGGGTCATATCAGGTCAGAGCAGGTCAGGGGGGGTGTAGGGGTCATGTAGGGGTCATGTAGGGGTCATACCAGGTCAGAGCAGGTCATGCGGGCCATGGCCTCAGACAGACGCAGCATGCTCTCCAGCTGGCGGACGGTGATCCTCCAGGCCGACTTGCCGCTGCCGCCCGCGTCCCTCTGCCTCAGGGCCCGGTACTGGTCCACTACGAACTCCTGGGCCTCTGGGGTGATCTGGGGAGGGAGAGGGGAGGGAGGGAGGGGGGAGGGAGGGAGGGAGGGGGGAGGGTGTTAGTGGTACTGGTCCACTACGAACTCCTGGGCCTGTGGGGTGATCTGGGGAGTGAGGGGGAGGGAGGGTGGGGGGAGGGTGTTAGTGGTACTGATCCACTACGAACTCCTGGGCCTGTGGGGTGATCTGGGGAAGGGGGGGGAGGGGAGGGAGGGAGGGGGGAGGGAGGGAGGGGGGAGGGTGTTAGTGGTACTGATCCACTACGAACTCCTGGGCCTCTGGGGTGATCTGGGGAAGGGGGGGGAGGGGAGGGAGGGAGAGGGGAGGGAGGGAGGGTGTTAGTGGTACTGGTCCACTACGAACTCCTGGGCCTCTGGGGTGATCTGGGGAAGGGGGAGGAGGGGAGGGAGGGGGGAGGGTGTTAGTGGTACTGGTCCACTACGAACTCCTGGGCCTCTGGAGTGATCTGGGGAAGGGGGGGGGAGGGGAGGGAGGGGGGGGGGGAGGGAGGGAGGGGGGGGGGAGGGTGTTAGTGGTACTGGTCCACTACGAACTCCTGGGCCTCTGGAGTGATCTGGGGAAGGGGGGGGAGGGGAGGGAGGGAGGGGGGAGGGAGGGGGGAGGGTGTTAGTGGTACTGATCCACTACGAACTCCTGGGCCTCTGGAGTGATCTGGGGAAGGGGGGGGGAGGGGAGGGGGGGGGGGGGAGGGAGGGAGGGAGGGGGGAGGGTGTTAGTGGTACTGGTCCACTACGAACTCCTGGGCCTCTGGAGTGATCTGGGGGAGGGGAGGGAGGGGAGGGGAGGGAGGGGGGGGGGGGGGGAGGGAGGGAGGGAGGGGGGAGGGTGTTAGTGGTACTGATCCAATACGAACTCCTGGGCCTCTGGAGTGATCTGGGGAAGGGGGGGGGAGGGGAGGGGGGGGAGGGGGGGGGGGGGGGGAGGGAGGGAGGGGGGAGGGTGTTAGTGGTACTGGTCCACTACGAACTCCTGGGCCTCTGGAGTGATCTGGGGGAGGGGAGGGAGGGGAGGGGAGGGAGGGGGGGGGGGGGGGGAGGGGGGAGGGTGTTAGTGGTACTGGTCCACTACGAACTCCTGGGCCTCTGGAGTGATCTGGGGAAGGGGGGGGAGGGGAGGGGAGGGAGGGGGGGGGGGCGGGAGGGAGGGAGGGGGGAGGGTGTTAGTGGTACTGGTCCACTACGAACTCCTGGGCCTCTGGAGTGATCTGGGGAAGGGGGGGGAGGGGGGGGGGGGGAGGGAGGGAGGGAGGGGGGAGGGTGTTAGTGGTACTGGTCCACTACGAACTCCGCGGCCTCGGAGGTGATCTGGGGAGGGAGGGAGGGTGTGTGTGTGTAATAATACATAATAATAATAAGTGGCGGGGTTACCTTGGGGGTGGGGTTAAGGGGCAGGGCTTACCTTGGGGGAGGGGTTAAGAGGCAGGGCTTACCTTGGGGGTGGGGTTAAGGGGCGGGGCTTACCTTGGGGGTGGGGTTAAGGGGCGGGGCTTACCTTGGGCTGGAACTGCCTGGCGAACAGGATGTACCTCTGGATCTCCTGCGTCTCGTAGACGCGCTGTACGGACTCCGTGCCGCGGCAGTGCAGGTCCACGATGCGCCGGGCGATGGCGTAGTCCGTTACCTAGGCAACCAGGAGGAGGTGCACGGAAGCAGAGACAGACAGACACAGTCACCCGGTTGAATCAGGATCAGGACAGGCCGCCATTTTGTTTTTGGTTATCGTAAAGCAGCAAAACCCTAGCGATGTCACAGCTAGCTTCGATGCTAACTTAAAACACACTGAAATCACACAGGCCTTAGTAGTAGTTTACAATAACAACACACTGAATCAAACACAACAGCTGCAAGTCTGAAGCTAATAGTTTAGCATCCTCACCTAAAATGAGGTTTTTACACATTGAGATGATGGAGTTTTGTTCAAATGCAGGGGCCAGATTGTTTTCTCTGATCTAGGATCAGGTCGAGCTAGGTGATTTCCCCAGTTCCCCGGCCTCCCTCAGCCTCCCCTGGTGTTCTACCTCCCCCAGCCTCCCCTGGTGTTCTACCTCCCCCAGCCTCCCCTGATGTTCTACCTCCCCCAGCCTCCCCTGGTGTTCTACCTCCCCCAGCCTCCCCTGGTGTTCTACCTCCCCCAGCCTCCCCTGGTGTTCTACCTCTCCCAGCCTCCCCTGGTGTTCTACCTCCCCCAGCCTCCCCTGGTGTTCTACCTCCCCCAGCCTCCCCTGGTGTTCTACCTCTCCCAGCCTCCCCTGGTGTTCTACCTCCCCCAGCCTCCCCTGGTGTTCTACCTCCCCCAGCCTCCCCCGGCCTCCCACCTCGTTACACTCGTCTATGAGGATGAAGAAGAGGTCGAAGCGGGACATGATGGGCGCTGACATGTTGACGTTCTGCTTCAGGGACTTGGAGCGGTTGTAGCGGCCGTCAATGGGGTTGGCTGCTGCCAGGATGGACGTCCTCGCGTTCAGGGTGGCCTGACACACACACACACAGGTTATCACATTTTAATCATTTATTTATGTCCACATAGAAACAAGTATACAGGGACACAAATACTGAAGGCACAGATGGGATGCATTCACAAACAGACATGGACAATGTCTTTCACATACAACAGGACAAGACTCACGGGTACAAGTAACACCGTCTCCGCCATATATGGCGGCTGCCAATAATCGCAGAGACAGAGCAATACTTGCTGAGCCTTTTTGCTTCTCCCTTGGACATTCCCAGTAGACGTAGTCCTCTGACAACCAATCTGTGCACATGTCCAAGACTGCCAAATATAAAGACTAATAGCGTACACCTATAGCCTAGCTCTGAGATGGTATCTACAAGCTGCTGGTATTTCATGACCTTAGTCATGAAGGCTTCCTCTAGGCTTATATCAAAGGTGCATGCTACCTCTAATACAGACACCTCTCTGGACTCTTCATTAACAACAATAACATCTGGTGTGTTAGCAGACAACTGTGAAAAGTGACATTGGTCATTACAGAAATTGAACATAGATGCATTGACAAGCATGTGTATACATTTTCACTGTAACTGGGAAGTGGAGTGATATGTCCTTTACTATAAGGCTCACAATTCTGTCATGACGTGCTATATACATTCCTTTGTAAATATAACAGCCATTCAAGATGTGTGATAGTGTTTCTGTAACCTGTTCTGTGGTGTGGTGCAAGCAATGAGGAACCTGAGTGGAAGGAAACCAAATAGAGAGGTTGAGTCTGGTAGGAAGGACTTGTAATCTGGCCTTGGTTGTGAATATGACAGTCCTCATCGAGTGCAGTGTTTTTTAGAAAAGAATGAGAAACAGAGTGATCAGCTGTGGGAAGACATGCCAGTTTTCCCTGGAGTTTCAGACCAGTCCAGTGTTGTTGTTGTTGATGTTGATGAAGGTCCATGAGAGTCCGTCTGGCCCCTCTAGATGTTAGCTGGTGGCTCTGTCCAGCAAAGGAGGCTGTTGCCCTGACCTGTGTGAGAGGGTCAGATATACAGTTCTCTGAGACCCGAACAGTCTCAGAGTCAGACCGCACCCACTCCAGGGACACCCCGGCTCGGACACAGAGGTCATTCAGGTCTGGCCAATCAGACCAAACTCCAAAACCAGCGGAATGAGTGTCCAATTTTCCGCTGGGTTTCCTCTTGAACCCAAGGAAGTGGGGCTCCGCCCCCCTGGCAACTGGGACCTTCCTTCTCCTCAGGTCCAGGAACATGGAGGAGCGGGCCAGCTCCCTGACGTCCTTGTCGTCGTTGTTAAGCATCCTGAGAAGATGGGAAATTCTCATGCTGGTGTAGATCCATTCTACATTGGGGACCCCTAGCCCTCCCTCCCACTGGGGATGAAAGATGATGTCACAGGTGCTGTGTGAATTGAGTCCAAGCCACCTGCGCACTACGCTCACAGTCTTGTTGTTCATTTCACACAGCACTTTCTGGGGGATGTGGACATTGGAGAAGAGGTGCTGAACTTTGGACAGGGCCACCTGCCTGATGGCTTCTAACTTCATAGTTAGTGGCAGAGGACAACTGTCTATCAAGTCCAGCCTGGAAGTGAACTCAGTCAGGATGTTATTGACTTGCTCCTTCCACTCTCCTGCGATGTTAATTTTATGTCCAAGATATGGGTATGTCTCATGAAGAGAATTTACACGAATGGGCTGTGTTGCTAAAGAGAACACAGGGGGTGTGTGTCTGTTTTTGAGTGGTACCACCTGTTCCCCCCACTCCGCCTCTCATACAGGACAGCGCATTTGCTGGCTTTGACCTCCAGGCCAGACCATTCCAAAAAACGATCCGTCCTGCAGAGCATGTTCTTGATGACGCTCTCTTCCCTGGAGGCCAGGACAACATCATCTGCGTAGCCCTGCACTGGGTTGGGGGAGATGACACCCTCAGGGGCACACTGACACAGCCACTTAATCCACTGATTGATGGCAATTATGAAATTAACCGCGCTCCATGGACAGCCAGTTTTAATGCCTGTCTGAAGTGGTGTTGGGCGAGTGAGCTGCTTCCCACAGATTACTTGGATGGTGGAGCTTCGGTACACATCTCTCACAATGTCAATGAATAGCTGGGGTAGCTGTATCTCTTCCAGTGATCTAATCATTATATTGTGAGCTAATGTCCCAAAAGCATCTCTAAAATCAAGAAAGACTGTAAAGAGTTTACATGACTGATGTTTAAAGTCATCTATCCCTGTCTTAAGGCAGAACACATGCTCATCCATACCCATCCTGCTGATGTAAGCCTTCTGTTTGGTGGACAAGATGTTAGCATCCACCAACCAGGGCAGGACTCGGGCCAGTATGCACTTCATGAACACCTTATAGATGGTAGGGAGAAGAGAGATGTCCCTCCATGTTGTTGGATCTTCAGGGATATTGCCTTTCTTTGGGATGCGATGTATCAATGCTCCTTTCCATGAATCTGGAACTCGCTTATTCTCCAAACAGACATTAAAAACAGTTGTTAATGTCTGACAAGACTGTGTGGATTTCAGTGCCTCGTATGTCACCCCATCTGAGCCACTGGCCTTGTTGTTGGGAAGGCTGTGCAAAACACACTCCACCTCCTGGACGGTGAAGTGTGAGGTGTCAGGGAGGAAAGGTGGATTGGGTAATGTCACCTCCCCATGCCAAGGCGGTGGTGGGAGGTCGTCACCTGACCGGTTGTTTTGACACTTTGTATCGTAGTAATTCTGTATGGCTGTAATGTCACTCGGGCAGGGAGGGGGATCGGGATACATACTGTTGTTTAAAATGACTTGGATCGCCTTTGATCTCCTGTGCGACCAGAGATAGGCCAGTTTATTCCTGCTCACCCCGCGGTTCCCACCGCGACTCCGGCTCGCGGTCCTCTCTCTCTGCAGCGAGCACAGAACGGTGTCGCGCATGAAACATAGCTGGTCGCGTATCCAGTCAGATGTAGAGACCGACGTTAAAACGTCAGGACACGGGCGCACTGGAGGGAATTTCTTCAGTACTCTTGCAGAGTATTTCAGGAGTTGCAAGCTGAATGGTTTACCCCCATGGCTTTGCGATGTAAAAACTCTGTTCTTAAAAAATATTCCATTCAGCGAGCCGCATCCACTTCCCCGGATCCCCCGAGGAAACATAAATCCTCTCGTGCAGCCGCTTGATGTTCAATCGGTGCCGGTAGCTCTTCTCAAGGGCCTGAAAAGCCATCCATTGCTGCTCTGACAGCGGGCGGACATACTGCAGAAAGGTCGCCGGGTCTGACGCCTCACCCCCCGGTTCTTCGCGAGAGGGGTCCCGAGGACGCATCAGCTGGTGAACTCTCCCGGTGAGCAGAGCTTCCTTGTAGGCTAGCTTGATACACGCGATCAAGCACATTGTCCATATAAGTTGCCACTGCATCTCTAATCTGCGCCTATTGCATTAACGGTGGCAATTACAACGGGTGTGCATGCGTCTAGATGTTCATACAAGCCTGTTTATGTTTTTATATTGCAAAAGCAAACAAACAGCTTCCCGAGGTGTACCTGCGGCCAACCTACTCCGGGCGCATGCGCGCACACACACACACACACACACACACAGAAGTAAGTGAAACAACTATACATCAGTCATCGTCAATAAGAACAAGTGCAAGAAGTAATGAAGAGGCAGAGAGTTGTGAAGAGGCATCATAACCTAACCATCTGACTGTGTGTGTGTGTATGTATGTATGTGTGTGTGTGTGTGTTTGTGTACCTTGACGCCAGCCTTGGTGATGGAGATGGTCTGCTGCTCCATGGCCTCGTGGATGGCCACCTGATCCTTTAAGTCCATCTTGTCAAACTCATCGATGCAACACACTCCCTGGAGAGAGAGAGAGAGAGAGAGAGACACACACACACACACACACACAAGACTGAACTGAGATTGAATAGGAAGGGGGCCAAGACACAAACTAGCCAATGGAGACACAGTAGCTTCTGTCCTGTAGCAACACAGCAAGGGAGGCTGGCCTGACCTCCGATTTCTACCTCCACCAGCCTCCCCTGACACACACACACACACACACACACACACACACACGGTAGATAAAAGCTGTTGCCGTGGCGATGCCTACGTTGTCAGCCAGCATGAGGGCTCCGGCCTCGATGACGAACTCGTGAGACTCCTCGTCTCTGACCACGGCTGCTGTCAGGCCGGCGGCGCTGCTGGCCTTCCCACTGGTGTACACCGCCCTGGGGGCGAAGTCCTCCACGTGTCTGCACACACACACACACACACACACACAGGTTAACATCACACACACACACACACACACACGATAACATCACACACACAGGTTAACATCACACACACACACACAGGTTAACATCACACACACACACAGGTTAACACCACACACACACACACACACACACAGGTTAACATCACACACACACAGGTTAACATCACACACACACACAGGTTAACATCACACACACACACAGGTTAACATCACACACACAAGATTGATCAAAACAAGCCTAGTTTTTCCTTTAGTGACGTTGATTGAATACCTCCCTGTAGAGGTGTGTGTGTTTGTCTGTAGAGTGTGTGTGGTGTGTGTGTGTAGTGTGTGTGTAGTGTAGTGTGTAGTGTGTGTGTGTGTGTAGTGTGCGTCTGTGTGTATGTGTGCGTGTAGTGTGCGTCTGTGTGTATGTGTGTGTGTAGTGTGTGTGTGTGTGTGTGTGTAGTGTGCGTCTGTCAGGGCTTTCACACCGGCAAAGAACCGTGCCGGTTCGCGTTCGGAAACCTCCGAACCTTGGTGCTGTCTGGCGAACGAGCCCGCGTTCATACCAGTGTAACCTGAACCAACGCTGGGTGATGAAGGGGCGGGATAAACAAAAATGTCACAACTAGATGGCAGCTACTTCACTGGAAAAGAGGATAATATCTTCCACTACAGTATCTGAAATAAACAAAACAAAATACACTTTCTATATGCGTTCTTTTACTAATCAGCTGCTCCATTACTGGAATAGAAATGGCTTACGAAATTCGCGTTCGCGCATGTCCGCGCGCGTGTGTGTGTGTGTGTGTTTGCTGAGCATGTGAGGAAGATAGAGAGAATAATGACACTTTTGATATTGTTTTTGATCACTAATGATTAGATTTAGATTAGATTACATTTTGTCTACTTCCTCCTTGCTGGTCTCTGCAGCCTAGAATATGACACACCCACTGACGACGTGACTGTTCTACGTTTTGGTTCGCGCTTGAGAACCACTATTTTTTGGTGCCCGCTGCGAACCAACTTTTCAGGTTCCGAACCAATTGAGCTTCGGTCTGAACGCGCCGGCCGTTTCCAGACTTGGTTCGCGAACGCGAACCGGCACGGTTGTTTGCCGGTGTGAAAGCCCTATGAGTGTATGTGTGTGTGTGTAGTGTGCGTCTGTGTGTGTGTGTGTGTGTGTACTTGAGGAACTGGCTCTTGGAGGTGCTGGGGTCTCCTACGATGCAGACGTTCACATCGCCCCTCAGTGACGTGCCCTCCATGGTCGTCTTGGCAACGCCCCCAAACAGCATCAGGAGGATGCCCCTCTTGATCTCGTCGTTGCCTGGCAACAGAGGGAGGGGTTTTTAAACGTGTTTCATTCACACGTTTTCATACTTGAAGCCAAAACATTGTTTACACACAACTTCAACATCCCACATTCAGCATAACAACATGTGTGCTAATAACAAGGGGCAAGGGAGGTAGCCTAGAGGTTAGACGCCGGATAGCAACCCGAAGGTCGCTGGTTCGATCCCCGCCTCAGAAGGGAGCTGCATGTGCCCTTGAGCAAGGCACTTAACCCCCTAATTGCTCCAGGGGTGACTATGGCTGACCCCGTGTCTAGAGCAGAAAATACCACATTCCCGCAATTGATTGACAAGTTGATTGCATTGTAAATAAACTGTTATTAATTATAATTACATAAACTCAGTACCAGATATGGTCAGGGTTAGTTAGGGTTAGTCAGGGTTAACCCTGTCAGTACCATGTATAGTGGGGAACAGGCTGGAACAGAGGTTGTGGTAGAGGGTTAGTTAAGGTTAGTTAGGGGTAGTTAAGGTTAGTTAGGGTTAGTCAGGGTGTGTAGTGTGTGTGTGTGTGTGTGTGTGTGTGTGTGTGTACTGGGCACTGGGGTAGTGGTGGTCTAGTGGATAGTGAGTTGGACGTGATCGGAAGGTTGTGAGTTCAAATCCCGCCTGAAACCACACCACTACTAGTGTGCCCTTGAGTAAGGCACTTTGCCCTCAATTACTCCAGGAATGTCCCTGTAATTCAGCCATAGCCATAGTCATAGTCTCCTGGTGCACCCGGAACAACCTAGAGCTGAATGCTCTTAAGACAGTGGAGCTGATAGTGGACTTCAGGAGGAACCCACCCCCTCCCTCTCCAATCATACTGGGAGGCACTCCAGTCACCACAGTAGAGTCATGCCGCTTCCTTGGGGTGACAGTCTCTCGGGACTTGAAGTGGGGGCCCAACATCGACGCCCTCACAAAAAAGGCCTAGAAGTGACTGTTTTTCCTGAGGCAGCTCAGGAAATTCCACCTTCCAAAGACCACGCTGGTGAACTTCTACACGGCCATCATTGAGTCCATCGTCACCTCCGCCATCATCATCTGGTTCCCCGCTGCAGCGGCCAAGGACAAGGCCAAGCTGCAGCGGGTGATACGCTCGGCGGAGAGGGTGATTGGCTGCCCTTTGCCCCCCCTTGAGGCCCTGTTTAAAAGTAGGGCTTTGGGGAGGGCCAGGAAGATCATGGCTGACCCCGCACACCCAGGACACGGTCTCTTCGCCCCGCTCCCCTCAGGCAGGAGGGTGCGGTCCCTAAAAACTGTGAAGGCTTGACATGCACACAGCTTTTTCCCCACAGCCATCCGGCTCCTAAATGCCGCTGGCCCCCCCCCTGAACTGACCCCTATCTATCTACCCTCCCTCCACCCCCACCCAGAGAGCTTTGGACTGTCTGGATATGAACACTTGAACACTTGATCTCTGCACTTTATATTTATATTAATTATGACTCTTGCACTTTGATGTTGGTTTGCACTGTCTTGTCCTGTCTTGCACCTGTCCTGCTGTAAACCGTGCTCCATTGTCCCAAACCAAATTCCTAACATGTTTACATGTCATGGCAATAAAGTCTTCTGATTCTGATTCTAAATCGCTTTGGATTAAAAGCGTCTGCTAATGGCAAAATTAAATGAATGAAAATCAGGGTTAGTCAGGGTTAGTCAGGGGTAGTTAGTACCATGTATAGTGGGGAACAGGCTGGAACAGAGGTTGTGGTAGAGGGTTAGTTAAGGTTAGTTAGGGGTAGTTAAGGTTAGTCAGTACCATGTATAGTGGGGAACAGGCTGGAACAGAGGTTGTGGTAGAGGTTCTTGTCTTGGCTCATCTCAAACACCTTCTCCCACTCCTGCACCGTCATCTGGCTCTTCACACTCTCCGCTGACTGGTCCTCCACACGCAGCTCCTTACCACCAAACTGGAGGACACATACACGGACACACAGACACGGACACACACACACCTCAGGATAGACAGTTTGCCGCCTTTTCAAAACCTCCTTGCCCCATTGAGCGTCGAGGGGCTAGTGTCTAAGGTATCGGGAGTAGGGTCTAGGATGTAGTGTCTAGGGTGGAGGGGTCCATCAGGGCTATGTCTGGGCGTACCCGGGGGTTGGTGGGGGCTACGTAGCAGGCCAGGAAGGTCTAGGGTCTAGGGTGTAGTGTGTAGTGTGTAGTGTCTAGGGTGTAGGGAGTACCCGGGGGTTGGTGGGGGCCACGTAGCAGGCCAGGAAGGTGTAGTGTGTAGTGTGTAGGGTGTAGTGTGTAGTGTGTAGGGTGTAGGGTGTAGTGTGTAGGTACCCGGGGGTTGGTAGGGGCTACGTAGCAGGCCAGGAAGGTGTAGGGTGTAGGGTGTAGTGTGTAGTGTGTAGTGTGTAGGGTGTAGTGTCTAGGGTGTAGGGTGTAGTGTGTAGTATGTAGGGTGTAGGGTCTAGTGTGTAGTGTGTAGGGTGTAGTGTGTAGTGTGTAGGGTGTAGGGTGTAGTGTGTAGTGTGTAGTGTGTAGTGTGTATGGTGTAGTGTGTAGTGTGTAGTGTGTAGGGTGTAGTGTGTATGGTGTAGTGTGTAGGTACCCGGGGGTTGGTGGGGGCCACGTAGCAGGCCAGGAAGGCTGTCCTGTAGGAGAGGTCCCGGACCCCCAGGGCCTTCAGCCCCGCGATGCCGTCCGCCTCGAAGCCCTCCCGCCCCCCCGTCACCTTGGTGCTGGTCTCTGACCTGGTCCCTGGAGGGAGGGAGAGGGGGGGGAGGGGAGGGGAGGGTGGGGAGGGAGAGAGGGGGGAGGGGGAGGGAGAGGGAGGAAGCAGACCAGAGAGATATCTGTTCAGGAGGGACAGTTAAGGTGCAGCCTGAAGAGATGGAGGTCTTTAGTCTACGGCAGAAGATGGGGAGTGACTCTGCAGGCCTGACAGCAGTCGGAGTTAGGGGCTAAGGGCTGGGGGCTAGCAGCTAGGAGCTAGGGACTAGGGGCTAGGGGTTTATGTCTGGTAGGGTCATAGGGTTAGCTGCCCCTACCAGCCACAGCCAGTTAGTTAGTAGGGTGAGGGTTAGTTAGTTAGTAGGGTTAGTTAGTAGGGTTAGGGTTAGTTAGTTAGTTAGTAGGGTTAGTTAGTAGGGTTAGGGTTAGTTAGTAGGGTTAGTTAGTTAGTAGGGTTAGGGTTAGTTAGTAGGGTTAGTTAGTAGGGTTAGGGTTAGTTAGTTAGTTAGTAGGGTTAGTTAGTTAGTAGGGTTAGTTAGTTAGTTAGTAGGGTTAGGGTTAGTTAGTAGGGTTAGTTAGTAGGGTTAGGGTTAGTTAGTTAGTTAGTAGGGTTAGTTAGTAGGGTTAGTTAGTTAGTTAGTAGGGTTAGTTAGTAGGGTTAGGGTTAGTTTGTTAGTTAGTAGGGTTAGTTAGTAGGGTTAGTTAGTTAGTTAGTAGGGTTAGTTAGTAGGGTTAGGGTTAGTTTGTTAGTTAGTAGGGTTAGTTAGTAGTATTAGGGTTAGTTTGTTAGTTAGTAGGGTTAGTTAGTAGGGTTAGTTAGTTAGTTAGTAGGGTTAGTTAGTTAGTTAGTTGGGTTAGTTAGTAGGGTTAGGGTTATTTAGTTAGTTAGTAGGGTTAGTTAGTAGGGTTAGGGTTAGTTTGTTAGTTAGTAGGGTTAGTTAGTTAGTAGGGTTAGTTAGTTAGTAGGGTTAGGGTTAGTTAGTTAGTTGGGTTAGTTAGTAGGGTTAGGGTTAGTTTGTTAGTTAGTAGGGTTAGTTAGTTAGTAGGGTTAGTTAGTTAGTAGGGTAAGGGTTAGTTAGTTAGTTGGGTTAGTTAGTAGGGTTAGGGTTAGTTAGTTAGTAGGGTTAGTTAGTAGGGTTAGGGTTAGTTAGTTAGTTAGTAGGGTTAGCTGCCCCTACCAGCCACAGCCAGCGCCGCCACGTCAGGTACGACTATGAGCGTCCCGGTGAAGTCACAGCGGTCGCCCGCCTGGGCCGACTCCACCGCCTCCGCCCGCAGCACCACCTCCACGCTGCGGGGGATGGAGCCCCGGGGCAGCTCCGCCTGGGTCTCCTGGATACGCACCTGGGGGAGGGGGCAGGCACACACACACACACACACACACACACACACACACACACACACACAAGCCAAAGTAGAACACACACACACGATGATGATTGTGCTGCTGCTTGCAAACACACACACACACACACACACACACATACACACACACAATAAGGCTACACACACAGGCGTGGGCCTGTAACAATTATGAAATAATTGTCTAATGGCAATGTTGACTGTGCTCCAACATGCTAGCTAGCTAGCTGGCTAACAACAAAGAACATCATGTTAGCTAGCTAGCTAACAACATCAGGGGGCCGTTCCACTAAAGTGGATTAGTATATCGGCGATTGAAATAAATCAGGCGATCAGGCTACTCGGGATTGGAATTCAAGCCTCAGGTGATTCCTCGAACGAGGATCAGGCTTGTGTCATGAGTGTTCAGACTGTTCACAGAACACCGGCTTACAAATCCTCGATATGGGTGCGTGCACGCAGACATAAAGAGCCCCAAAGAGTCGATCTGTCGAAATGAAGATACTCCACTCTGCAGGGGTCCTACATTTGCGCAGCATTCCGAATTATTGATCTTTATGAAGACGGAAAAACAAGATGTAAAATAGTGCAATACTCCCGCAATTAACAAGGCGAGGGAAATGGTTTGGCAAGAAATTGCTGACCGATTAAATGCGTAGGTCATACTAGCCCTAGTTATTGTTATATGTTCATATTTTAATAAATGAATATTTACTACTGTGGTGATATCAGCAGCAGGCTAAAATCGTCT
This sequence comes from Nansenia antarctica, assembly GCF_963989245.1. Classification (NCBI taxonomy): domain Eukaryota; kingdom Metazoa; phylum Chordata; class Actinopteri; order Argentiniformes; family Microstomatidae; genus Nansenia; species Nansenia antarctica. Next base: position 18,153,698 of record NC_137679.1, on the reverse strand, counting down.
TATCGTCACGATGGCCTAGTGGTATTTACCGCTGCCGTGGTATTTATTCGTCTTTTTAAGACGGTGGTTCGAATCCCTCTTCAGACACACTTTTTTATTGCATTTCGTTGTCTGAATCTAATCTAAAATCTCATCTAAAATATAGTAATAGTAAGTATATAGGCTATAAAATGATGGAGCAGGCTAATTTACAAGAACTGACACGATTACAATGGTGTTTGAAGCCTTTCTGAGTAAATTATGTTCTTAAACTAGACCCTGGATTTGGCATAGATTATTTTTTCTTACGATTACTGATGGATAGATGATTCACTTAGACAGATATATATATATATATGTTGTAAATCGATTTGCATGAAGGCTTCGGTTAAATGTAAAAAAAAAAAAAAAAAAACTTCGGAACTCTAGCTGGTTGCCTTAACCACTGCACCAGCCAGACCGCTGTGACAAAAGCAATGCAAGTTGATAGACATACCTATTTATTAAATTTATTTATCTATCGATCTATCACACTTTCAAAATATCAGGTTATCTATCTATCGATCGATCACACTTTCAAATTATCAAATTATCTATCTATCACACAGTCAAACTATCTAATCTATCTATCTCGTGTGAAGTGGGAACTAATATTTCCTAAAAGACACTTGAGGAACTGTCGTTCGGGATGTAGTTTCCGCCTGTGAGCTGTTTTGACGCACGCATTACGTTAGCCAGCCTGTAAGTCTGCTCGGGACCAGGCTAATTATATCTGACTCAGAAGGATATGTTGCATAGCAACCAAGCAGCGAATTATTTGAGCCACATTGATGGAACCGACCGCAAGCTTATTTAAACCTGGATCAGAGTTAATCGCTTGGATCAGAGTTAATCTCGCATAGTGGAACGGCCCCCAGCTCCTCTAAACACATCACAACATGCTGACAGAACATGAACAAGCTAAAAACACATAACTACACAACTAGATGACACGCAGTCCCTTTTTTATTGATGAGCACTCACTTTTTTATTGATGAGGATACATGCTCAATTGTTTGTTCAAAAATATGTTTCATGATAATAAAGAGGCGTGGTTTACTTCATAGGTTGCTGTATTATTATTACATTATCTGGGTCACATAACAGTGAAACAATTATATTGTTAATCGCAATTATTTCTGAGATAATTGTACAACAAAATGTGGAATTGTTAGTCCTACACGCACACACACAATTTCACATGGACAATTTCTCACACACACACACCCACTCCTCTCCTCTCCTCTCTCCTCCCCCTCCCCTCCTCCTCCTCTCCTCCTCCTCTCCCTCCCTCCTCCCCCCTCCCCTCCCTTCTCCCCCCTCCCCTCCCTTCCTCCTCCCCCCTCCCCTCCCTTCCCTTCCTCCTCCCCCCTCTCTCCCCTCCCCTCCCCTCCTCCTCTCCTCCTCTCCTCTCTCCTCCCCTCCCTTCCCTTCCTCCTCCCCCCTCCCCTCCCCTCCTCCCCTCCCCTCTAACCTTCTGGAAGTCGACGAAGCGTGACTTGTTGGGGTCCAGCAGGAAGCGTCTGCGGTTGGCGCAGACAGGGTTGTTGCAGACGCTGGGCTGGGTGTAGCGGAACTGCTGGGCCACCTCCTTCACCACCGCCTGGCAGTCCAGACACAGGAAGCAGCCGCTCACCAGCTCCGGGTGGACGGGGTGGGTCCGGACCACCTGGCCGCTGATCCTCAGCAGGGAGCCGATACGGGCCGACGCCATCTCCCTGATCCTGGAGGAGGGAGGGGGGGAGGGAGAGAGGGAGGGAGGGAGGGAGGGAGAGAGGGAGGGAGGGAGGGAGAGAGGGAGAGAGGGAGGGAAGGAGGGAGGGAGAGAGAGAGGGAGAGAGGGAGGGAGGGAGGGAGAGAGGGAGGGAGGGAGGGAGAGAGGGAGAGGTGGGTGGAGGGGACAAGGGGGGTGAGGCAGGGGGGAGGATGGGGGAGGGATGAGGGAGGGAAGGAGGGAGGGAGGGAGGCAGGGAGGGAAGGAGGGTGGAGGGGACAAGGGGGGTGAGGCAGGGGGAGGATGATGGAGGGAAGGAGGGAGGGAGGGAGGGAGAAGGGTGGAGGGAAGGAGGGAGGCAAGGGGGAGGATGATGGTGGAGGGAAGGAGGGAGGGAGATTGGAGTGAGATGGGGGAGGGGATGGAAGGATGGGGGGGGAAGGAGGATGGAGGGGACAAGGTGGGTGAGGCAGGGGGAGGATGATGAATAGTTAACTATCTAGCATGGTAGTGAAGGTAGCGTTGGTGTGATAACAGTAATAGTTAACTATCTAGCATGGTAGTGAAGGTAGCGTTGGTGTGATAACAGTAATAGTTAACTATCTAGCATGGTAGTGAAGGTAGCGTTGGTGTGATAACAGTAATAGTTAACTATCTAGCATGGTAGTGAAGGTAGCGTTGGTGTGATAACAGTAATAGTTAACTATCTAGCATGGTAGTGAAGGTAGCGTTGGTGTGATAACAGTAATAGTTAACTATCTAGCATGGTAGTGAAGGTAGCGTTGGTGTGATAACAGTAATAGTTAACTATCTAGCATGGTAGTGAAGGTAGCGTTGGTGTGATAACAGTAATAGTTAACTATCTAGCATGGTAGTGAAGGTAGCGTTGGTGTGATAACAGTAATAGTTAACTATCTAGCATGGTAGTGAAGGTAGCGTTGGTGTGATAACAGTAATAGTTAACTATCTAGCATGGTAGTGAAGGTAGCGTTGGTGTGATAACAGTAATAGTTAACTATCTAGCATGGTAGTGAAGGTAGCGTTGGTGTGATAACAGTAATAGTTAACTATCTAGCATGGTAGTGAAGGTAGCGTTGGTGTGATAACAGTAATAGTTAACTATCTAGCATGGTAGTGAAGGTAGCGTTGGTGTGATAACAGTAATAGTTAACTATCTAGCATGGTAGTGAAGGTAGCGTTGGTGTGATAACAGTAATAGTTAACTATCTAGCATGGTAGTGAAGGTAGCGTTGGTGTGATAACAGTAATAGTTAACTATCTAGCATGGTAGTGAAGGTAGCGTTGGTGTGATAACAGTAATAGTTAACTATCTAGCATGGTAGTGAAGGTAGCGTTGGTGTGATAACAGTAATAGTTAACTATCTAGCATGGTAGTGAAGGTAGCGTTGGTGTGATAACAGTAATAGTTAACTATCTAGCATGGTAGTGAAGGTAGCGTTGGTGTGATAACAGTAATAGTTAACTATCTAGCATGGTAGTGAAGGTAGCGTTGGTGTGATAACAGTAATAGTTAACTATCTAGCATGGTAGTGAAGGTAGCGTTGGTGTGATAACAGTAATAGTTAACTATCTAGCATGGTAGTGAAGGTAGCGTTGGTGTGATAACAGTAATAGTTAACTATCTAGCATGGTAGTGAAGGTAGCGTTGGTGTGATAACAGTAATAGTTAACTATCTAGCATGGTAGTGAAGGTAGCGTTGGTGTGATAACAGTAATAGTTAACTATCTAGCATGGTAGTGAAGGTAGCGTTGGTGTGATAACAGTAATAGTTAACTATCTAGCATGGTAGTGAAGGTAGCGTTGGTGTGATAACAGTAATAGTTAACTATCTAGCATGGTAGTGAAGGTAGCGTTGGTGTGATAACAGTAATAGTTAACTATCTAGCATGGTAGTGAAGGTAGCGTTGGTGTGATAACAGTAATAGTTAACTATCTAGCATGGTAGTGAAGGTAGCGTTGGTGTGATAACAGTAATAGTTAACTATCTAGCATGGTAGTGAAGGTAGCGTTGGTGTGATAACAGTAATAGTTAACTATCTAGCATGGTAGTGAAGGTAGCGTTGGTGTGATAACAGTAATAGTTAACTATCTAGCATGGTAGTGAAGGTAGCGTTGGTGTGATAACAGTAATAGTTAACTATCTAGCATGGTAGTGAAGGTAGCGTTGGTGTGATAACAGTAATAGTTAACTATCTAGCATGGTAGTGAAGGTAGCGTTGGTGTGATAACAGTAATAGTTAACTTTCTAGCATGGTAGTGAAGGTAGCGTTGGTGTGATAACAGTAATAGTTAACTATCTAGCATGGTAGTGAAGGTAGCGTTGGTGTGATAACAGTAATAGTTAACTATCTAGCATGGTAGTGAAGGTAGCGTTGGTGTGATAACAGTAATAGTTAACTATCTAGCATGGTAGTGAAGGTAGCGTTGGTGTGATAACAGTAATAGTTAACTATCTAGCCTGGTAGTGAAGGTAGCGTTGGTGTGATAACAGTAATAGTTAACTATCTAGCATGGTAGTGAAGGTAGCGTTGGTGTGATAACAGTAATAGTTAACTATCTAGCATGGTAGTGAAGGTAGCGTTGGTGTGATAACAGTAATAGTTAACTATCTAGCATGGTAGTGAAGGTAGCGTTGGTGTGATAACAGTAATAGTTAACTATCTAGCATGGTAGTGAAGGTAGCGTTGGTGTGATAACAGTAATAGTTAACGATCTAGCATGGTAGTGAAGGTAGCGTTGGTGTGATAACAGTAATAGTTAACGATCTAGCATGGTAGTGAAGGTAGCGTTGGTGTGATAACAGTAATAGTTAACTATCTAGCATGGTAGTGAAGGTAGCGTTGGTGTGATAACAGTAATAGTTAACTATCTAGCATGGTAGTGAAGGTAGCGTTGGTGTGATAACAGTAATAGTTAACTATCTAGCATGGTAGTGAAGGTAGCGTTGGTGTGATAACAGTAATAGTTAACTATCTAGCATGGTAGTGAAGGTAGCGTTGGTGTGATAACAGTAATAGTTAACTATCTAGCATGGTAGTGAAGGTAGCGTTGGTGTGATAACAGTAATAGTTAACTATCTAGCATGGTAGTGAAGGTAGCGTTGGTGTGATAACAGTAATAGTTAACTATCTAGCATGGTAGTGAAGGTAGCGTTGGTGTGATAACAGTAATAGTTAACTATCTAGCATGGTAGTGAAGGTAGCGTTGGTGTGATAACAGTAATAGTTAACTATCTAGCATGGTAGTGAAGGTAGCGTTGGTGTGATAACAGTAATAGTTAACTATCTAGCATGGTAGTGAAGGTAGCGTTGGTGTGATAACAGTAATAGTTAACTATCTAGCATGGTAGTGAAGGTAGCGTTGGTGTGATAACAGTAATAGTTAACTATCTAGCATGGTAGTGAAGGTAGCGTTGGTGTGATAACAGTAATAGTTAACTATCTAGCATGGTAGTGAAGGTAGCGTTGGTGTGATAACAGTAATAGTTAACTATCTAGCATGGTAGTGAAGGTAGCGTTGGTGTGATAACAGTAATAGTTAACTATCTAGCATGGTAGTGAAGGTAGCGTTGGTGTGATAACAGTAATAGTTAACTATCTAGCATGGTAGTGAAGGTAGTGTTGGTGTGATAACAGTAATAGTTAACTATCTAGCATGGTAGTGAAGGTAGCGTTGGTGTGATAACAGTAATAGTTACTTTATTCTTGTGGGAAACTCAGAGAGGGCCACATAGAACTCCTTGTTGGCTGGGATCTTCCCATGATCCCTTGCAAAGGAGCGCACCGCTCTGCACAGGTACGGATAAACCCTGAGGGGGGGAAAGCGTTAACATTTATTCCTTTCCTAGATATGTGCGTTCTACCACCCAGTATCCTTACATTTTCAACATCACATCAGGATAAGCTAGCATGAAGCTATCTTGCAGTTTCTCTGTGTAGGAGGCAGGCTAATTTACAAGACGGCGCCAACTAAAGGTCGTTGTGTGTAAGTAGCAGCTTCCCATTGTAAAGACTATGGTCATTTGACCCCCGAGGCGGCTCTTATAGTAGGTAAAAAAAGGCACAGCTGTTCTAGTGTTAAACATGAACACAGCACATTATCCTACCAGACTAGACTACAGATTAAACCACATTGTCCTACCAGACTAGGCTACAGATTAAACCAGACTAGGCTACAGATTAAACCAGACTAGGCTACAGATTAAACCAGACTAGGCTACAGATTAAACCAGACTAGGCCACAGATTAAACCAGACTAGGCCACAGATTAAACCAGACTAGGCTACAGATTAAACCAGACTAGGCTACAGATTAAACCAGACTAGGCTACATATTAAACCAGACTAGGCTACATATTAAACCAGACTAGGCTACAGATTAAACCAGACTAGGCTACAGATTAAACCAGACTAGGCTACAGATTAAACCAGACTAGGCTACAGATTAAACCAGACTAGGCTACAGATTAAACCAGACTAGGCTACAGATTAAACCAGACTAGGCCACAGATTAAACCAGACTAGGCCACAGATTAAACCAGACTAGGCTACAGATTAAACCAGACTAGGCTACAGATTAAACCAGACTAGGCTACAGATTAAACCAGACTAGGCTACAGATTAAACCAGACTAGGCTACAGATTAAACCAGACTAGGCTACAGATTAAACCAGACTAGGCTACAGATTAAACCAGACTAGGCTACAGATTAAACCAGACTAGGCTACATATTAAACCAGACTAGGCTACAGATTAAACCAGACTAGGCTACAGATTAAACCAGACTAGGCTACAGATTAAACCAGACTAGGCTACAGATTAAACCAGACTAGGCTACAGATTAAACCAGACTAGGCCACAGATTAAACCAGACTAGGCTACAGATTAAACCAGACTAGGCTACAGATTAAACCAGACTAGGCTACAGATTAAACCAGACTAGGCTACAGATTAAACCAGACTAGGCTACAGATTAAACCAGACTAGGCTACAGATTAAACCAGACTAGGCTACAGATTAAACCAGACTAGGCTACAGATTAAACCAGACTAGGCTACAGATTAAACCAGACTAGGCTACAGATTAAACCAGACTAGGCTACAGATTAAACCAGACTAGGCTACAGATTAAACCAGACTAGGCTACAGATTAAACCAGACTAGGCCACAGATTAAACCAGACTAGGCTACAGATTAAACCAGACTAGGCTACAGATTAAACCAGACTAGGCTACAGATTAAACCAGACTAGGCTACAGATTAAACCAGACTAGGCTACAGATTAAACCAGACTAGGCTACAGATTAAACCAGACTAGGCTACAGATTAAACCAGACTAGGCCACAGATTAAACCAGACTAGGCTACAGATTAAACCAGACTAGGCTACAGATTAAACCAGCGGTATCTACCTGTAGAAGTCCTCCTGGATGGCGGTGGCCAGCTGCTGGTTGAAGTGCTCTATGTTGGTGAAGCTGACGGTCAGGGTGTTCCTCTCCGGCCGGATCAGCTCCTCTGCATCAGGCAGGTACAGCAGCCCCCCCTCTGGGTTCTGGAACCTGGGGTGAGGGTGTACAGGTGAGGTGCAGGTACAGCAGCCCCCCGTCTGGGTTCTGGAACCTGACCGTGAAGCTGAGGTGAGAATGCGTGATGCGCATGGAGCTGTCATGGGAGCGTGTCTAGTTTCATTGAAAAAGAAGAGAACGCACACCGCAGAGAACTTGGGCGAGGTGCTGGTGACGGACCAGAATACTGAGGCCACCGTCTTTTTTTGCCTTTTGATAACTTATATGTAACACCGACTGTGTATGACGTAATGTGTAATCTCACGTAGGTGTTGCCAATTCAATCTAGCCTACACCTGTCTGACATGCACTAGTTTGTTTGTAAGACTTGACAAAGGCTTCTGGCCGAAACTTGTCAATAAATATACACTTCTTGCATCTGGAAGGAGTGTGCGGCTTCTACTTTATCCTTTAGCGTCACGTGTCCCATGTTCCCTCAGCCCTATGTTCCCTCAGTTCAACCCTAGCCCTACAGAGATTCCTGCCTTGATAGTATGATAACTTAGAAATGTGGGAACATAGGGATGACCCACGTTGTGATCAGGTCTATTTAGCTATTTTTCATCATCCTCTACCCTCTTAATTGGTCCCAGATTGTGCTTTAATCTGATTAGTGATGAATTCATCTGCTCATCCGGTCCTAGGCTGTTATTCTGAACTATATCCTGAGTTTATCCAGACAAAACCTCCACACACTAAAACAAGGTGTTACCTCGTGAGCTTAGAATGATAAGGTTCCATCTCCGTTTAGAATGATAAGGTTCTATCTCCGTTTAGAATGATAAGGTTCTATCTCCGTTTAGAATGATAAGGTTCTATCTCCGTTTAGAATGATAAGGTTCTATCTCCGTTTAGAATGATAAGGTTCTATCTCCGTATAGAATGATAAGGTTCTATCTCCGTTTAGAATGATAAGGTTCTATCTCCGTTTAGAATGATAAGGTTCTATCTCCGTTTAGAATGAGAAGGTTCTATCTCCGTTTAGGGCAGTTCAGAGATATTGAGCGTCAACGTTTTTACATTCCATTATGTTTTGTGTGTCATGGAACCTTTGTATTTTATGAATTACTAACTCAATTTTAAAAATAACACCACACAGGCATTAATAAACACCTAATGGATCAGATTATGTAAGAAAAAAAAAACTCGATTTTGACAAAAATGGAGATAGAACCTTCTAATTCTAACGTCACAACTTATCAAACAGCATCCTGCTTCTGCATCTGATCCTGGGATGTTAGAAGGCGTTTAGTTTGGGGGTTTTAGGCGGTAATTAATTAGTCAATTAGGGGATTCAGTAGACGAGGCTGTAGTCATATGGACAGATGACGTCATGTATCCTATAGAAATAAAACATGACCTCGCCAAGCCAGTTTGGAGCCTAACACAACCCTTCCTTCTCTGTCCCTCTGTCTGGCGGGTAGAAAGCTGTCACCTTCAACAATAATATACACAAACGCACTTTCCAGGACGCAGTGAAGAGGTGAACTACGAAGGGAGATAAGAGAGCTCATTTGACCTCCAACTCGTGATTTGGTCAAAGTTGGCTTTGTGCTAAGTTGACCTAACTCCCTTTTAACTTGCTGTTAAATGACTTTGCGAGAGAAATTCGACAAGTTTGACGGCCGTCAAAAGGGAACAAACCACCCTGTTGAAAGTCTCCGACTCCCTCTGTCCAGAGATGATCTGGGATCACCGTTCGCTTTCGGTCCAGAAGCAACCAAACCTACTCACTCCTCCAGGAACAACCAAACCTACTCACTCCTCCGGGAACAACCAAACCTACTCACTCCTCCAGGAACAACCAAACCTACTCACTCCTCCATGAACAACCAAACCCACTCACTCC
>NC_137679.1:18122035-18142035 GCF_963989245.1 Nansenia antarctica | reverse complement strand
GGAGCCTCAGATCTCCTACTCCAATGCGCTCTGAGAAGGGAGGCTGGTGGAGGTAGAAATCGGAGGACAGGCTCATTGTAATGCATGGCACGGAATAGTGAATGCTATCAAACACTGTTCCTCGTACCATTCCATGCATTACAACAAGCCCGTCCTCCGAATCCTACCTCCGCCAGCCTCCCGATAGTTGATAGTTTTAGAACTGAAATGATGTATGTATGAAGCTGCTCCAGATGCATTGTTATTTTAGTATTTTATCCTGTAGGGAGGGCGGCCCTGCAGGTACCTTGATGACGGGGACGCGGGGGGGTGTGAGGGGGGACAGTACCTTGATGACGGGGACGCGGGGGGGTGTGAGGGAGGACAGTACCTTGATGACGGGGACGCGGGGGGGTGTGAGGGAGGACAGTACCTTGATGACGGGGACGCGGGGGGGTGTGAGGGGGGACAGTACCTTGATGACGGGGACGCGGGGGGGGGTGAGGGGGGACAGTACCTTGATGACGGGGACGCAGGGGGGTGTGAGGGAGGACAGTACCTTGATGACGGGGACGCGGGGGGGTGTGAGGGAGGACAGTACCTTGATGACGGGGACGCGGGGTTTGAAGCGGGAGGACAGCTGGTTGAGGACCTCGGCTAGGAGCTGCTGGTGCTTCAGGACCTTCCTCATCTTCATGATCCTCACAATGGCCGTCTGGGGGGGGAGGGGGGGGGGGGAGAGGAACATCATTATCTGTCTGTCTGTCTGTCTACATATCTTTCTATCTTTCTATCTGTCTATCTACATATCTTTCTATCTATCTATCTGTCTAGATCAGTGGTTCTCAACCTTTTTTGGGCCAGCGCCCCCCTGTCCATTATCCAGGTCTCTTACCGCCCCCCATCAAAAAAAGTAGGCTTATTTTCTTCCCTAAATATTAATGTTGACTAATATTCTGTGTTATATAATTTAAAAAGCATGTCACTGAATGCCAAATAATAGATTGGATTTAACTGGGCAGTTGGAATATCATTATCATTAGTTTACCAGAGAGCAGAAAAGCCATGTGAATGTGAATAAAAATGCTGTTTCTGAGTGTTAAACAAACTCAGACAACATCAGAGAATACAAACAGACTGCTACGGAACAGCAGCAATTTCACACATGTCCGATGCAGAACAAACAGTAGGCTGCAGAACTGTACATTACAACTAACATTGTTCGTTTTTGTGTGCTGGTGTTGCATTTCTCCAAATTGCTGTTTTATGATGCTAATATTTATTCATTTTTGATTGGACTTTGGGGGGGGGGGGGGGGGTCACAATATGGCGGCAAACGCTAGGGGGCTATTATTTAAATATTTTATTTAGTATTCTATGGTATTATTTTCATAAACTGACCACTTCGAAGTTCTCATATCAACACATATCAAAACATAACAAAGTTCCAAAGTTCAGAGCTCTGCGCTCTGGGAGCGCTCAGAGATGGGCGCTCTGACTGAAAACATGGTTTTGTCCGAGCGAACTGACCGTTTGTGCATTTACGAACGTACCCGTAATAACACTGCTGACAGCTGATCAATACAAAAGACGCTGCAGCTGATGCGTTCGTTTCCAGGACATCACAAGAGGAGCAACATATCACAAAAAAGCGATCGTATTTTAGTTTGCAAACACATCGCAATGCATCACGAAACTCAGATGAGACGAAGCAAACGTCGAGCGCAGGTTCAATCCTACCCCCTTCGTGTTTTTTTTCTCCCCACCTCTAATTCTCCCTCCCTCTCTCCCTCTCTCTCTCTCATTCCTTTGAATCTGCAACGCGGCAGTTTCTCTCTCTACGGCGGCACCGTGACACAGCAGCAGTCACAGCAACACAACACAACTGCAAGACTGATTTTGTTTAACCGTTTCGGAGTTTCTGGCAAAAACACTCCAAGCAACTTCATTAAAGCTCTACTTTTAATTCTATTTTAATTAAAGCTCTACGGCGCACTGCAACCAAACTAGCAGCTTTTTAGAAAAGGCTTCCCGCTCAGCCAATCACATTTCTACATGTCGTTCTATCAACCAATAGCAGCGGCCGTGGCTCGCATTAGGGCGGGACAGGCAGCCAGCAGGCTCGAACAGTCGACCGAAACACGGTTTGTCCGAGCGAACTGACCGCTCATCGTGTATCGACATTCAGCTATCGTGCATTTACGAATGTGCCCGTAATAACACAGCTGTTTTTCATGAGAAAAATACTTAATGCGCGAACGCCCCCCAAGAACACCTCAACGCCCCCCTTTTAAAAATATCTGTTCCAGCGACCCCCGATGTTGTCTGAACGCCCCCGTTGAGAAACGATGGTCTAGATAGTTAGTATCTATCTATCTATCTGCTTGCCTATCTATCCATCTATTTACATATCTACATATCTCTATCCACCCATTTACATATCTACATATCTCTATCCATCTATTTACATATCTACATATCTCTATCCATCTATTTACATTAGGGATGCACGATATGCATTTTTTCCAACCGATACCGATAACCGATGTTTACCCGCTTCTCGTGGCCGATAACCGATATGATAACCGATATGAGAACAGATATAATTTCACAGTTGATAACCTGTAGTTCATGCACACCTGAAGGTAAGAAAGGCTATGTAGTGAGCAAAGATTGATGATTTAATATTCCATAGTGATCTCACCAAATCTAACTTACATCACTATTGTTAACACAACAAAGAGAACACTTCTGACTCTTCAAATGTTGAAATCATTTAAGCCTCTTTCACACATAGTTCCCTGTAACTTCAATGGAATCCTAAGCTGTGCCGTCCAGCCATTTTCGCCGTTCACTCATGAGTCAAATGCCGGTAGATTCGCGTCTTGCTCCCTTTAACACATGTCGGCGTTTCCCTGGTTGCGAGATCTAAACTACTAGAACTGAAAGCGGCAGGTAACAGGCACATAACATCCATATGCTGTATATATAAATAAATATATTTGACTACCAGCAAGACACCGGAGCACTCGTATCTATAACAAACGCGGAGATTGTATGAGCCCCGCGTCAGTCAGCCTTTCCGTAGAAATACATCGCTCCGTTATATATCTAACGTTACATGTTTTAAGGCTGATCTGTGCATGATAGTGCTGCATTATGTTGATCTATTTATATCGATCTATTCTTGCCAATTCCTTATTACCAGTGGAAAGGGGGAAGGCTAAAAAACTTTGAATGGAATAGATAGGACTTTCCGTTCAATGGAGGAAGCATGATACTCGCGAGTTCATCTCGCCTTTCCCCCCGTTGATGTATTAAACAATCTAAGCAATCTAATCAGAGCAGTTGTTATTATGTAATATTATTGATGGATGTGCCATTATTGATGGAGAGCAGTGAGCGGATGACTGGATGTGAGCATGTATTTGACTAATGCCGATAGATTCGCGTCTTGCTCCGAAACCGGAGCTGTCGGCGCCGACAGGATTTTACAGCGTTCCTTCAAACTATCGTAATTCATGAACTATATGCCCAATCAAAACAATTCAAACAGTTTCTGATGGCAGAGAAGTTGCACTTTTTGAACAGTTGAACTTTTTTAGGCTTATTACGGTAATTCACTGAACTTTTGCCGAACATGTATTGCAAATTGCAAACGCACTATCTGCCTCAGAAACTCTGAAAAATGTCCACACCGGGGAAGCCATGTTTTGCTCTCGTCTCTCCACTGCGTGGCTGTACGCAGGCGCAGCATCATGAGCGCGACAACCGGAACCGGAAATATTTCCGGCTTCATATTATCGGCTCTATATCGGCTAAAATTTAATAAAACCGATAAATATTTAATTACATTAATTTCCCAATATCGGGACGATAAATATTGTGCATCCCTAATTTACATATCTCTATCCATCTACATGTATTTACATATCTACATATCTCTATCCATCTATTTACATATCTCTATATCCTTCATCTTCATCCTCCTCTCGTGGATAATAAACCTCCACCACACCTGTATTAACAACTTCCTGTCCTCCTCGATGTTCTTGTGGGTCGTTTCCTGTTCCTGTTTCTGCTCCGTCTTCATCGGCACGTTGATGTTGACCCTCAGCTTCTTACTGTCGACACAAACAATAATAATAATAATACATTAGACTTATATAGCGCTTTTCTAGACACTCAAAGACGCTTTACAAACTAAAAAGACAGAGTAGTAATAATAAAAAGAAAGAAAAAAATAGATAAAAGAAAGTATAGGGGTCTAATAAATGTTTAGATTACTAAATCTAAGTCTAGGTGTCTTTGTAGGACAATCTACTCTGTATACTGCAATTACACCTAGATTTCGGGCGGAGAAGCGGCGAACAAGCAACGCCAGCGTCCTCTCTCGACCGATTCATGTGTTTCCAGTGAATTCGGTTGTTAAGTCGTGACGTGTTTCCGGGTCCAAAGTTGGCTGAGGCGCTGTCTTCGAAATGCCTCAGTAATAATAATAATAAATTATATTTGTATAGCGCTTTTCCGAGGCTCAAAGACCCTGACAAATATGGGAAAAACAGGAAGGTGCTGTGTCCCTTGTTGTATGAATAGATCCCAGTCTAAAAAACGATTGAACTGTCATTCTACCGCTGTAGTACACTGTTCTCATGGTGCAGGGAATCTCTGGTTTGGACCCGGAAATTGCTAAACGTCACGTTTGACGTCAGACTTAACCAAATAAAGTCACTCTTGGTGCTCTAGAATGTTGACCGTTTGGGCGACTTCATTCACCCTCGGCACTGAAGGAGTTAATGTAACTCCAGACGCCACCACCACCACCTCCACCACCACCACCACCACCACCACCACCACCTCCACCACCACCTCCACCACCACCACCTCCACCACTACCTCCACCACCACCATCACCCCCACCCCCACCACCACCACCTCCACCACCACCACCTCCACCACCACCACCCCCACCTCCACCACTACCTCCACCACCATCACCACTACCACCACCACCACCACCTCCACCACTACCTCCACCACCACCACCTCCACCCCCACCACCTCCACCACTACCTCCACCACCACCACCTCCACCACCCCTACCACCACCACCTCCACCTCCACCACCTCCACCACCCCCACCATCATCACCACCTCCACCACCACCACTACCTCCACCACCACCACCACCACCACCTCCACCACCACCACCACCACCACCACCACCACCACCACCACCTCCACCACCACCACCACCTCCACCACCACCACCACCACCTCCACCACCACCTCCACCACCTATTATCTTCATGATCATCATCATCATCATCATCATCATCATCACCACCACCACCACTCACTTCTTGTATCCCAGGAACAGCTTTATTAAGGTGTCAGGTTTGAAGTCTGCCTCGTCCACGTTGGCGTTCTCATCCTCCAGGACCTGGGTGTCATGGCAACAACACAGCTGAGGTCAAGGGTCAACTCACAGTGAGGAGATAGATGCCGGTAGGTGTGTGTGTGTGTGTGTGTGTGTGTGAGTGTACTTACAAGCAGTTTGGACTTCAACAGGATCTGCAACACCTGCACCAATGTGTCCTGGAAAACACACACGGTCGTCAGAAATGTATTCACATTGTAACATTTTAACGCTTTCACAATGTCTTCAGTGATCAGAGATTCAGTTATTCTATCATTACTAAATATAAATGTTTTTAGAATGTAGAAGAAGGTGATAGAAGGTTCGAGAACACAGTATGATAGAAGGTTCTAGAACACAGTGTGACAGAAGGTTCTAGAACACAGTATGATAGAAGGTTGTAGAACACAGTATGATAGAAGGTTCTAGAACACAGTGTGACAGAAGGTTCTAGAACACAGTATGATAGAAGGTTCTAGAACACAGTATGATAGAAGGTTCTAGAACACAGTGTGACAGAAGATTCTAGAACACAGTATGATAGAAGGTTCTAGAACACAGTGTGACAGAAGGTTCTAGAACACAGTGTGATAGAAGGTTCTAGAACACAGTGTGATAGAAGGTTCTAGAACACAGTATGATAGAAGGTTCTAGAACACAGTGTGACAGAAGGTTCTAGAACACAGTATGATAGAAGGTTCTAGAACACAGTGTGACACAAGGTTCTAGAACACAGTATGATAGAAGGTTCTAGAACACAGTGTGACAGAAGGTTCTAGAACACAGTGTGACAGAAGGTTCTAGAACACAGTGTGACAGAAGGTTCTAGAACACAGTGTGACAGAAGGTTCTAGAACACAGTGTGATAGAAGGTTCTAGAACACAGTGTGATAGAAGGTTCTAGAACACAGTGTGACAGAAGGTTCTAGAACACAGTGTGACAGAAGGTTCTAGAACACAGTGTGATAGAAGGTTCTAGAACGCAGTATGATAGAAGGTTCTAGAACACAGTGTGACAGAAGATTCTAGAACACAGTGTGATAGAAGGTTCTAGAACGCAGTATGATAGAAGGTTCTAGAACACAGTGTGACAGAAGGTTCTAGAACACAGTGTGACAGAAGGTTCTAGAACACAGTGTGATAGAAGGTTCTAGAACACAGTATGATAGAAGGTTCTAGAACACAGTATGATAGAAGGTTCTAGAACACAGTGTGACAGAAGGTTCTAGAACACAGTATGATAGAAGGTTCTAGAACACAGTGTGACAGAAGGTTCTAGAACACAGTGTGACAGAAGATTCTAGAACACAGTGTGACAGAAGGTTCTAGAACACAGTGTGACAGAAGATACTAGAACACAGTGTGAACAGTATGACAGAAGGTTCTAGAGCGTGAAGAGTGTGTCTCAGGGGGTAGAGTTCTGAACAGGAAGTGAGCGGCGGTTAGGAGGTGGCGTTCTCACAATCTTGATCTGCGTGCTGTCGGCCAGCTGCTGCACCGTGTACACGTCCTCCGCATTGTACTGCAGCAGGATGGCCATCTGGAAGGTTGACGCCTGGGGGGGGGGGGGGTCACACCAGGTCATCACAAGGTGACACACACACGTTCTAACATGTCACTTTTCATGAAGAAATGAAGAGACACAATTCTCCCTTTGTCCAATCAGAGGGAGAGCCTTCATACTGTTTGTGTAGCGGCTGTAATAACAGCTGTAATAACACCTGTAATAACACCTCCCTACCTGCAGGGTGTATCTGTTCTTGAAGCAGTTGGTGACCAGCTCTCCTTTTGACAGGTGGTACAGCCAGGTGAGCTTCCTGCCACTGTGTCTGCTGGCGTAGAAGGCTGTGAACCGTTGGTAGCTCCTCTCCAACTGGGGAGGGGGGGGGAGGGGAGGGGAGGGGAGAGGAGGGGAGGGGAGGGGAGAGTCCATCAACTATTCTGTATTACCTCAGAGGGAAGTGGGTAATGAAAGAGAATCATAGAGGAATGTCAGGGGGGGATCAGCCCTTATGGACCTTATGGTGGATTGGTGTGTGTGTGTTACCTCAGAGCAGGGGTCGGGAACCTTTTTGACTGGGAGAGCCATAAAAGCCAAATATTTCTAAATGTATTTGTAGCAGTCTCTAGGCACAGAGGGAGGTCGACACAGAGGAATGGTACAGAATATATGTTTATTTAGTCCAGCACAGCTCAGCACCGTCACTGACGTGCTGAGCGAGTCTTTCCCCCCCCCGCTGTTCTCCCTTTCGGGACCCGCTCCGTCCGCTGCTGGCAGAGCCCTCGCTCTCGCCCCGCTATTCCGCTCCTGGCAGAGCCCTCGCTCTCGCCCCGCTAGTCCTCCCTTTCGGGACCCGCTCCGTCCGCTGCTGGCAGAGCCCTCGCTCTCGCCCCGCTATTCCGCTCCTGGCAGAGCCCTCGCTCTCGCCCCGCTAGTCCTCCCTTTCGGGACCCGCTCCGTCCGCTGCTGGCAGAGCCCTCGCTCTCGCCCCGCTATTCTGCTCCTGGCAGAGCCCTCGCTCTCGCCCCGCTAGTCCTCCCTTTCGGGACCCGCTCCGTCCGCCCGGCTCCCTGCACCTCACCCCCTTTCGGGGTCTCGTGCGTCCTCGCCGCGGCTCTCTCTCTCTCGGTCTTTCAGTGTCTCCGTGCGGCAGGTACTTCCTGCCCTCCTCCTCTCTCGAGGGAACAAACACACACAGGTTAAATAGACCAGTGGAACAATGAGTCTGATCACTGACACCTGTCCGTAATCAGCCCATCATTCCCCTCCAATGGCAGTCTAGCTCCCTCTGCAGGCCAGAACGCGCCATGTTCCCCACACATCCCCACCGCCAGTTTCGAGGCCGGGGATACAACCGGCCGATAGCCTACTCCCCCCCCCCATCACGGGAGAGGAAGTCGGCCACGACCATCTGCGTCCCCGGCCTGTGAACCACCGTGAAGTTGAAGGGCTGCAACGCGAGGTACCACCGGGTGATCCTCGCGTTGGTGTCCTTCATGCGGTGGAGCCACTGTAGGGGAGCATGGTCGGAGTAGAGGGTGAACGAGCGCCCCAGCAGGTAGTACCGGAGGGCGCCGACCGCCCACCGAATGGCCAGACACTCCTTCTCCACCGTGCTGTACCTGCCCTCCCGCTCCGACAGCTTTCGGCTCAGGTACAGCACCGGACGGTCGAATCCCTCCACCTGCTGGGTCAGCACCGCCCCCAGCCCTCTATCCGACGCGTCTGTCTGCAGAGAAAAAGGAATGTTAAAGTTAGGAGCATACAAGACTGTCTCCCCACAGAGGGCGTTCTTAATCCCATCGAACGCTACTTGGCATCGCTCACTCCATTGGACCGGATCCGGAGCCCCCTTCCGGGTGAGGTCGGTAAGGGGGCTGGCCAGCTCCGAGAACCCCGGCACAAACTGCCGGTAGTAGCTGGCCAGTCCCAGGAACCGCCTCACGTCCTTCCGGGTCCTGGGCCGCGGGGCGGCGGCGATCGCAGTGGTTTTGTCCACCTGCGGTCGCACCTCCCCACCGCCCAGGATGTACCCCAGATACCGGATCTCCCCCCGCCCGATCACGCACTTCGCCGGGTTCGCCGTCAGCCCCGCCTGCCACAGCGACTGTAGTACCGCGGCCACCCTCTGCATATGCTGCGGCCAGGTGTCCGCATAGACGACAATGTCATCTACGTACGCCGCAGCATACGCAGAGTGCGGCCGCAGAATACGGTCCATCAGCCGCTGAAACGTGGCCGGGGCCCCAAACAACCCGAACGGAAGCGCGGTGAACTGGAATAACCCCCGCGGGGTAGAGAATGCCGTTTTTTCCCGGGCTACCGACGATAATGGTATCTGCCAGTACCCCTTCGTGCAATCCAATGTGGTGTAATATTTAGCCGTGCCAAGCCGGTCCAGGAGCTCGTCGACCCGGGGCATAGGGTAGGCATCGAATTTAGACACCGCGTTCACCCGTCTATAGTCCACACAGAACCGTACAGACCCATCGCGCTTTGTCACCAGCACGATGGGGCTGCACCAGTCGCTATGCGACTCCTCGACCACGCCCAGTTTTAGCATAGAGTCTAATTCCCGGCTCACCACGTCTCGTTTGTGAGCCGGCAGCCTGTATGGCCGCGTACGTACCGTAACCCCCGGTGGCGTAACTATCTGATGCTCTATGAGGCGAGTACGACCGGGTATAGGGGAGAACACATCTGCGAACCTATGTTGCAATCGATCAACGTCCGCCCGCTGGTTCGCCGAGAGATGGTCGCCTACGCAGGCCGGGGCGCTAGTACTCGTTTTTGGGACCTCCGGCCCGAACTCATCCTGCTCGGGAAGTAGCGTCACCAGGGAAACAGGGACCACGTCGTTCCATTTTTTAAATAGGTTAATGTGGTATATTTGCGTGCAATCCCCTCTATCCGACCGCACTACCTCGTAGTCTACATCCCCAATTCGCCGTGTGACCACGAACGGCCCTTGCCACTTGGCGAGTAATTTAGAGCTAGACGTGGGCAGTAATACGAGGACTTTGTCTCCCGGTGCGAAATTGCGTAGTCTAGTCCCTCTGTCGTACAGCCGTTTCTGACGCTCCTGGGCCTCGAGCAAATGCTCCCGTGACATAACCCCCAGTGCGTGGAGCTTTGCTCGTAGGTCCAGGACGTATTGTATTTCATTCTTACTGTCACTAGACCCTTCCTCCCAGCTTTCTTTAATCAGGTCTAGGACGCCCCGTGGCTTGCGCCCGTATAGGAGCTCAAAGGGGGAAAACCCCGTGGAAGCCTGGGGTACTTCCCGCACTGCGAACAACAGAGGGTCTAACCACTTATGCCAATTACGACTATCTTCGTGAATGAACTTACGGATCATTGACTTAAGCGTCCGATTGAACCGCTCACACAGCCCGTCGGTAGCTGGGTGGTACACGCTCGTTCGGACCGCCTTAATGTCTAACAACCCGTAAAGTTCCCTAAGTGTTCGTGACATAAAGTTAGTGCCTTGGTCGGTGAGGATCTCTTTCGGGATCCCCACCCGGGAGATGACCTGGAATAACGCCTGTGCTACACTCTTTGCAGAGATAGTACGAAGCGGTATTGCCTCGGGGTATCGAGTCGCGTAGTCTATGAGGACTAACACGAACCGATAGCCCTGTGAGCAACGTTCAAATGGCCCGATTATATCCATCCCAATCCGGTCGAATGGTGCCTCTACCAGGGGAAGGGGGCACAACGGTGCCCTGGGCACGGCCGGGGGATTGACTAATTGGCACTCGCGGCAGGATGCACACCACAGATGCACCTCTGCCCGAATCCCCGGCCAATAAAATCGAGCCATTATCCGATTGAGTGTTTTGTCGTATCCTAAGTGGCCCGCCATAGGGTTATAATGCGCCGCCTGAAATATAGCTTTCCGGCGGCTCCTAGGTACCAACAACTGGGTCGTTTCCTCGTCCCTGCGAGTGTCACGACTCACTCTATACAGTCTGTCCCTAATCAATACAAAATACGGGTGGGCGCGCACAGCGTCTGGCCGTACCAGCACACCATCAATACTGATCACCTGGTCATAGGCGGAGCGTAGAGTGGCGTCGCGAGACTGCTCGAGGGGGAAGTCGGCTACTGGAGGGAACGCAGGCGGCGGATCTGCGGGTGCCGGACCCACCGCCTCCTCCGGCTCCTCGGCAGCGTCGGACGCCCTCGCATCAGCGCAGAGCACTGCGCACGCCTCACATTTCCCTGTCGGTCGTGCACGCACCCCCGTGGTTTTCCCTAATACCTGCGGAAACCCAGCCCAATCTGACCCCAAAACTAGGGGGTGCATGAGGCTCGGACTAACCGCCGCCTTGACACTATATTTTTTTCGCCCATAACGAATTTCGATGGGGACCACCGGATACTGGTGACAATCCCCATGTATACACAGTATCCCAACCCGCGATGCCTCTAACAATGCCCCGGGTCGAACCAGGCGCTGGTGGATCATGGTCTGTTGGGCGCCAGAATCCAACAGCGCCTGGTGCGTCTCACGCTGTACCCTTACTGGGATGTAAAACGCCTGTCCTGGACGCGGGGGAGGGGTCGGACTGCCGACGACGCGGATTACCTGACCCACCTCCATCTCGGGGCATTCCCGGCGGAGGTGGCCAGGCTGTCCGCATCGCCAGCATCCCTCCTCTACCGCTCGTGGGGCCGTCTGTGGGGTGGAGGTTGGCCCCCCGTGTGTGTTCCTCCCCCCGGTGTCCCGCCCCGTCCTTCGGGCAGGCGTTGGTGGCTCCCGCCGCGGCTCCGCCGCAGGCCGTACCTCAGGTGCTGGGCCCGGGGCTGGAACCTGCGGTCGGGGCAGGTGGTTGTCGGGGAAGGGGTCGAGAACGGCCTCCGGCTCGTCCCACACCCCCATCCTCTGGGCCCGAACCCGGGGACCTCCCCCGGGTGGCTCGGTGCGGTCCAGTAGCTCGCGGAGCATGGCCCGCTGCTCCGCCTGTCCCCGCATCAACTCCGCTGCCATCACCTCCTGCGCCTGTAGCATTCGGGCCAGGTGCGTCACCACCTGGACCGATGAGTCCATGGTCCTCTGGGCGTGTGTGCCGACCCCCTCTCTGTGCCCCACGTTGGGCGCCAGATGTAGCAGTCTCTAGGCACAGAGGGAGGTCGACACAGAGGAATGGTACAGAATATATGTTTATTTAGTCCAGCACAGCTCAGCACCGTCACTGACGTGCTGAGCGAGTCTTTTCCCCCCCCGCTGTTCTCCCTTTCGGGACCCGCTCCGTCCGCTGCTGGCAGAGCCCTCGCTCTCGCCCCGCTATTCCGCTCCTGGCAGAGCCCTCGCTCTCGCCCCGCTAGTCCTCCCTTTCGGGACCCGCTCCGTCCGCTGCTGGCAGAGCCCTCGCTCTCGCCCCGCTATTCCGCTCCTGGCAGAGCCCTCGCTCTCGCCCCGCTAGTCCTCCCTTTCGGGACCCGCTCCGTCCGCTGCTGGCAGAGCCCTCGCTCTCGCCCCGCTATTCTGCTCCTGGCAGAGCCCTCGCTCTCGCCCCGCTAGTCCTCCCTTTCGGGACCCGCTCCGTCCGCCCGGCTCCCTGCACCTCACCCCCTTTCGGGGTCTCGTGCGTCCTCGCCGCGGCTCTCTCTCTCTCGGTCTTTCAGTGTCTCCGTGCGGCAGGTACTTCCTGCCCTCCTCCTCTCTCGAGGGAACAAACACACACAGGTTAAATAGACCAGTGGAACAATGAGTCTGATCACTGACACCTGTCCGTAATCAGCCCATCATTCCCCTCCAATGGCAGTCTAGCTCCCTCTGCAGGCCAGAACGCGCCATGTTCCCCACAGTATTTCATTGAGAGCCATATAGTATTTTTAACATATAATAAATTAAATATGTCTTACTTTTAATGCGATTTCTGGTGCTGCATGGTTTTGCTGATGTCCTTGTAGTCTGGTTCATACGTGGTGAGGTTGAGCTTCATGCAGGCGTTGAGGCTTCCATCAGTTAAACGTGAGCGTAGGTTGGTCTTAATTTTCCTCATATGCGAGAATGACTGCTCACATACATAATACATATTATGTAGAGCCAAACATGGTCAATACGGCAATACTAACACGCTGCATTGTGTGGTATGTCACAGGAAGCTCATTCCAAGTTTTCAGAATCAGCTGGTCTTCAGGTTGAAGTTTTTTCATTTCTGTCCACTTGTGTTCCCTCGCCAGCTCTGCTCGCTGTCGCGCAAGACTTTCCAACTCTCCATTAAGTGTCTTGAACTTACTCATCCACATGTCTGATGCCTTCAGGTCAGCAACTTCCAGCTCAAAGTCTCCCATAGAGACCCCAGGGATGCATGTCAGGTCGATTTTGTCCACTGCACACTCATGTGGATGAGTGATGAACTTGAAAAGACCAGTGCGCGCACGAAATTCTCCAAAACGTGCTTTGAATGACTGCGGGAGATTGGACGTAAAGCCAGCTAGCTGCTGGAGATCCAGATGTTGAGTGGAGTCACTTGCTAAGCATGCATCTCTAAATTGTTGCAGTGTTACAAAGTGCAGAAGACGACCTGTTTCAATGTCCCTGAGAAAGACTTCCAGCTTGCTTTCAAATGCAAACACTGCTTGTTGAAGGGATGAGATTGTATTTCCAATACCTTGCATTTTCACATTGAGCTGGTTCAGATGGCCTGTTATGTCCACGAGATAGTGAAACTGCAGGAGCCAGTCAGTGTTGTCTAGCTCAGGATGCTTGACGCCTTTCATTTGAAGAAAAGTCCGGATTTCACTCAGGCAAGCTGCAAAACGGCTGAGCACCTTTCAAATCAAATCAAATCAAATCAAATTTTATTTGTATAGCGCATTTCTTACAAGATGCAACTCAATGCGCTTCACACAATGAAAATGTTCAGTCAATCAGTCAATCAATCAATCAATACTGACAGAGCCGCGAGCAGGCAAAAGTAAAAAAAAAAACCTGTATACTATGTAGCCAGGAAAAATTCCCTTGCAGCCCTCTACCAATAGAGCGACTACTAGCCAGTTTGCTTACCAGTACCCAGCGGTCCCCCAGGGGAGGCCAGGACCACCGGCACAAAGCAAGCAAGCAAGGGCAAAAACCTGTACACCATGTATCCAGGAAAAATTCCTTGCATATTATCGGCGTACACACTGTCCATAAATTTTGTGTTGTATTTGCATCGTTCTGTTTCCCCTTGACAACCAACGCACGTTGCTGTGTAAAAGCAGACTGGGATAATGATTCCCAACTTCTTCTAACAGAGCTTTAAACTGGCGATCATTTAAAGCTCGGGCAACAATGAAGTTGACCACTCGAATGACCAGCGACATCACCTCACCTAGCTCCTGGCCACACGTTCTTTAGCAAACTCCATGAAAGACGTGAATAAATCCTCTCCTCTGGTTGTCCCTTTCATTTGCAAAACAGCCAAGCTTTCCTCACGCAGTGTGTCACCTGCAGCATACCTGGCAAATATACTGAACTGAGATAGATGGCTAACATCTATTGACTCATCTAACGCGAGAGAAAAGTATGTCCCGGCGTTTATGTCCTTAATTTGTGTTTCCTCAACTTGATTTGCCATCATGATGCTACGATCGTGAACAGTTCTTGCTGACAGAGGCATGTCTTTTATTCGTTTGATTATCTTGTCTTTATTTGGGAAGTCATCAAACAGTTCATTGGCCACATCAAGCATGAATGTTTTGGCATACTCGCCATCTGTGAATGGCTTTCCATTCCTGACTATTGCCAAAGCACCCGCAAAGCTAGCGGAATTTCCGTCACCTTGCTTGGTCCACCCACGCAGTTGCTGTTGACTCGTCTGCACTCTCCGCTGTAGCTCCTCGCATGCCTTTTTCCTGCTGTCCCCCGCTGGATATTTCGATGCAAATGAAGCATGATGCGTATCGAAGTGCCGCTTTATATTTGACCGTTTCATCGATGCAATTTTATCATTGCATATTAGACATACCGCAGATCCTGCGATCTCCACAAATGCAAATTCCTCTGTCCACGCAGCCTGGAATGCACGGTAATCATCGTCTTTTTTTCTTTTTGCCATCTTTCTCGTTACTAAGGGTTGAAGCGTATAAGCTAGTTCACTATCTGATCAAATAGTTTTTTATTTATTCACCTTTACAACAACCTCTGACACTCTCACGAGACATTGGTTCCCGACCCGACCCACGGGTCACGGGTCCCGTGAACAGTCCCGTGAAATTTAACTTCAAAACTAATTTCTGTTTACTTTAAAATGACACAGTATTATTACGCAATATCACAAGTATTATTATTTTTTTACTTTTCAACCCAATTGTCTGGGAGCCATATGCCGTCACCGGAAGAGCCATATATGGCTCGCGAGCCATAGGTTCCCGACCGCTGCCTCAGAGGGAAGATGTGTGTATGTGTCTGTGTGAGTGTGTGTGTCTGTGTGAGTGTGTGTGTCTGTGTGAGTGTGTGTGTCTGTGTGAGTGTGTGTGTGTGTGTGTGTGTGTGTGTGTGTGTGTCTGTGTGAGAGTGTGTGTGTACCTCAGAGGGCAGGGCGAAGGTGCAGGACTGCTGGAATGGCCAGGAACCAGAACTGAGCACCTGGATACTGAAGTCCACTGGGAGGGGGGGAGGGAGGAGGGGGGGGAGGGAGGAGGGGGAGGGAGGGAGGAGGGGGAGGGAGGGAGAGGGAGGGAGGAGGGGGAGGAAGGGAGGAGGGGGAGGGAGGGAGGGAGAGACAGAAAGAAGGAGAGAGAGTCGTTTGAGTTCCAGAGATACAATGCTTCGTCGGCAGTTAGGTTGGGGAACACCAGCCCCACTAACTAACCACTCACTAACTAACTAACCACTCACTAACTAACCAACCACTCACTAACTAACCAACCACTCACTAACTAACTAACCACTCACTAACTAACCAACCACTCACTAACTAACTAACCACTCACTAACTAACTAACCACTCACTAACTAACCAACCACTCACTAACTAACCACTCACTAACTAACTAACCACTCACTAACTAACTAACTAACCACTCACTAACTAACCAACCACTCACTAACTAACTAACCACTCACTAACTAACCACTCACTAACTAACTAACCACTCACTAACTAACTAACCACTCACTAACCACTCATTAACTAACTACTCACTAACTAACTAACCACTCACTAACTAACTAACCACTCACTAACTAACTAGCTACTCAGTCTAAACTAACTAACTCACTACCTACTCATAGTCTAAACTAACCCAACTCCCTAACTACTCAGTCTAAACTACCTACTCTCAGTCACTCTAAACTAACTAACTCCCTAGCTACTCACAGTCTAGAGACTCAGTGGGTGAGGTGTCCTAACCCAACTAACTAACTAGCTAGCTACTCACAGTCTAGAGGCTCAGAGTGGGCGAGGTGCTCTAACCCTAGCTAGCTACTCACAGTCTAGAGGCTCAGAGTTGGTGAGGTGCTTCTTGAACTGTTCGTTGAGGTCTTTGCTGACGCCGATGTCCTGGAACATGCGCTGGAGTTTGGACGTGTACTCGAACCCGCACGCTTGCTGTTGGCAGAGCGGGAGATGGTCAGATTGTTTTATTATTCTATCCAATAGCGTTGCTTGCATCATTTCTAGTCCCCGCCTCAACCCTCCCCTGATTGGAGGACGTGACAGTTTCCCCCGCCCCCCCTCTCCCCTGATTGGAGGACAGTAACCCTCCCCCCCCCCCTCCCTACCCTGATTGGAGGACAGTAAGCCCCTCCCTCCCCTGATTGGAAGACAGTAAGCCCCTCCCTCCCCTGATTGGAGGACAGTAAGCCCCTCCCCCCCCCGATTGGAGGACAGTAAGCCTTCTGCTCGGCTGCTCCCAGGCTGTGGAATGCTCTCTCTGACCACCTAAGGGCACCACAGTCTGTGGATGCTTTTAAACGAGGCCTTAAAACCCACCTTTTTAATAGAGCCTTTTTTTTGCCTTTTAATTGAAAATGTTTATTGCTTTATCTTCCTGTGTTTAATTGTAGCACTCTGAGATTTCCTATGTAAAGTGCTTTTATAAATAAAATTTATTATTATTATTATTAGTAGTAGTAAGCCCCTCCCACCCTGATTGGAGGACAGTAAGCCCCTCCCCCCCTGATTGGAGGACAGTAAGCCCCTCCCCCCCCTGATTGGAGGACAGTAACCCCCTCCCCCCCTGATTGGAGGACAGTAAGCCCCTCCCCCCCTGATTGGAGGACAGTAAGCCCCTCCCCCCCTGATTGGAGGACAGTAAGCCCCTCCCCCCCTGATTGGAGGACAGTAAGCCCCTCCCCCCTGATTGGAGGACAGTAAGCCCCTCCCCCCTGATTGGAGGACAGTAAGCCCCTCCCCCCCTGATTGGAGGACAGTAGACACCTTCAGTTTGGAGATCATGCTGGCCTCCGCGTCGACGCTGGCGCTGTTCTGGTGGACCAGCCGCTTGGCTAGCATCTTAGCATAGAACTTCTGGAACACGTCCTTGTCCTCGATGTACTTGAACACCACCATCTGAGACAGGACAGAGGTAGTTATAGTAGTTAAGAGTCAGTTATAGTAGTTAAGAGTTAGTTATAGTAGTTAATAATTAATAATTTTGCCATTTAGCAGACGCTTTTAATCCAAAGCGACAATACAATTACGAATTACAGGGACATTCCCCCTGGAGTAACTGAGGGCTAAGTGCCTTACTCAAGGGCACACTAGTAGTGGTGTGGTTTCAGGCGGGATTTGAACTCACAACCTTCCGATCACAAGTCCAACTCACTATCCACTAGACCACCACTACCCCTGAGTAGTTAAGAGTCAGTTATAGTAGTTAAGAGTCAGTTATAGCAGTTAAGAGTCAGTTATAGTAGTTAAGAGTCAGTTATAGTAGTTAAGAGTCAGTTATAGTAGTTAAGAGTCAGTTATAGCAGTTAAGAGTCAGTTATAGTAGTTAAGAGTCAGTTATAGTAGTTAAGAGTCAGTTATAGTAGTTAAGAGTTAGTTATAGTAGTTAAGAGTCAGTTATAGTAGTTAAGAGTCAGTTATAGTAGTTAAGAGTCAGTTATAGTAGTTAAGAGTTAGTTATAGCAGTTAAGAGTCAGTTATAGTAGTTAAGAGTTAGTTATAGTAGTTAAGAGTCAGTTATAGCAGTTAAGAGTCAGTTATAGTAGTTAAGAGTCAGTTATAGTAGTTAAGAGTCAGTTATAGTAGTTAAGAGTCAGTTATAGTAGTTAAGAGTTAGTTATAGCAGTTAAGAGTCAGTTATAGTAGTTAAGAGTCAGTTATATTATATTGTCTGGTTAGGGTTAGGGTCTGGTTAGGGTTAGGGTCTGGTTAGGGTTAGGGTTGTGATTGACATCTATGCTCACCACTTGGTTCAGTGTGTCCTCAAGCTCCGCCTCCTCTGGGTTCTTAGAACTGGACAGAAAAACATCAACACAACATCAGATCAAACCCCACGACCTCCTGTTGTGTGTTATATCTAGGAAGACCACACACACACACACACACACACACACACACACACACACACACACTCTACACACTCTACACACACACACACACACACACACACACACACACACACACACCTCTTCTTGAGCAGAGAGTCACAGTATCGTGCCAGCAGCTCAGGTGATTTACTGGACGACTGCACCATCTTAGTCACCGCGTTGTTGTTGATGAAACGCCCACAGGCCTGGGGGGGGGGGGGGGGAGGAGGGGGAGGAGGAGGGGGGGAGGAGGAGGGGGGGGGAGCGGGGAGGAGAAAAAAATGGTATTAACACCCCTTACTCTCGCAGCTAAACTGACTAAATCTACACGTGTTTGATAGCATTCCTCATTCTGTTCCATGCATTACAATGAGCCCTGACCTCCGATTTCTACCTCCCCCAGCCTCCCCCAGCCTCCCCCGGCCTCCCCCGGCCTCCCCCAGCCTCCCCTACCTTGTCCAGCGCAGCTACGAAGCCTGCGTCGTTGTTGAAGGCAGACATGACTAAGGCGTTGTACTTCTCGTTGTACTTCTTGTGGACGTCTAGGATGGTCTGGACGTACATTTTGGGGTCCTGAGGAGGAGACAGAGAGGGACAGGGGTCAGGTGTCAGGTGTCAGGTGACATCTCAGATGATCCCGATGACCAAGACCATAAAGACAGCATAACCACAGTATCTTTTCACCCAATGTCACATTCATGTTTCACTGACTGAAAGCAGCTCGCAATAAACAACTTTTTTTTGCACAGTGTTTGAGTGTGCGGATGCTGTTATTTTCCACTCTACTGTTACTCTTCAGTTCAAGCACAGTTTGCAAAACTCGGCAAAGTTTGATAACGGATGAGCGATGGTATTTTCACTATTTGGACGTTCACGTTTCACTGAAACGAACGTGTCTAGCTCACACACTTTAAGAACGCTTTAAGAACACTTGAAGGGGTAGTGGTGGTCTAGTGGATAGTGAGATCGGAAGGTTGTGAGTTTAAATCCCGCCTGAAACCACACCACTACTAGTGTGCCCTTGAGTAAGGCACTTAGCCCTCAGTTACTCCAGGGGGAATGTCCCTGTAATTCGTAATTGTAAGTCGCTTTGGATTAAAAAGTGTCTGCTAAATGGCAAAATTTAATTTTAAAAAATGTAGAACGGACAACAGGAGATGGGCTGTATGGAAGGAACCGGAACTGTGGAACCTTTGACAGGACTGAGAGAGTGAAGCACAGGGGCGTAAAAACAACCACAGCAAGCACACTAATAATACTAGTATTAACAGAGTGAAGGCCAGGGTGTCCTGTGTGAGTCTTACATTGAGCTAGGCCCCATCACACTTCTCTATAGCAGCCAGGCCCTGGGTGAGCTAGGCCCCATCACACTTCTCTATTCGGTTGTTAAGTCGTGACGTGTTTCCGGGTCCAACGTTGGCTGAGGCGCTGTCTTCGAAATGCCGCAGTAATAATAATAATTCATTATATAATTTTTTTCCGAGGCTCAAAGACGCTGACAATATGGGGGAAACGGGAAAGTGCTGTGTCCCTTGTTGTATGAATAGATCCCAGTCTAAAAAACGATTGAACTGTCATTCTACCGGTGTAGTACACTGGTACTCTGGTGCGGAGAATCTTTTATT
>NC_137679.1:18064535-18117035 GCF_963989245.1 Nansenia antarctica | reverse complement strand
TGTTGATTTTACTGACTGTGCTTTAGTTTGACTTTCTATTCATCCATCTATTCTCTCCATGGAATGAAGCGTCTTTGACTGCTATGAAAAGCCCTATATCAAATAAATGCATTATTAGTGTGCTTGCTGTAGCAAGCAACACTATTGTTATTGCTCATATGTATTATTATATTATTATTTTAAATCATGTTCGAAACTAAATAAAGATTAATTAATTAATTAATTCATTATTATAGCCGAATTTGCCACCGGCTACTCCTCCCACAGTTTGGGCCCGAGGGAGACATGAGAGGTGTCAAAACGTGCGGCTCGTTCCCGCTCGTGTTGCTATTGCTTTGTGGAAGGTTCCAGAGAACGGTTTATCCAATAATCCAAAGTTTTTGTGGAGACTTCTGCCCCATAGGAATGAATGGATGGAATGTTCACAAACAGAGTGGCCAGAATGTGTGAGAATTTTTTCAACATTTTCACACATTTTGTAAACTTCCGTTATGACTACAATTTTAAGTCCACATACACATATTTTACATCTAAACGTTCAGCTACTCACTCTGTCACTCAAAATCTAAATATCTAAGCCATAACATTAATAGTTTTTACATTAATAGTGTTTGTTTGATAGCTCGAGACATGCGGTCTTCACCGGGGGGTGAACCAAAAGCACCTGACCTGCCCCCTACTGGCTGTGAGGGGCAAGCACACTTCACAATGTCCTCAGAAATTGTACCTTTCTAGTTATTATTATTATTATTATTATTATTATTATTATTATTATTATTATTATGGAGATGTGGAGCCAGGCCACTAGGTGGCGGTACTTACTTGTTTATTCAGCGGTCTAAAGAGGCATTTCCTCCACATCACCAGGGCAAGCTGCAACCAGAGGACACCATGAGTCACACACCTAGTACAGGCATCTTCCCTCCACCTCCTTCTCCTCCTCCTCCTCCCCCTATTCCTGCCCTCCTCCCCCTCCTCCTCCTCCTCCCCTCCTCCCCCGTATAGATAGAGGTTATCTTACAGAGTAGATTTCGTAGATAGAGGTTATCTTACAGAGTAGATCTCGTAGATAGAGGTGATCTTACAGAGTAGATCTCGTAGATGCCCCCCTCCCTCCTCCTCCTCCCCCTCCTCCTCCTCCCCCCCTCCTTCCTTACAGAGTAGATCTCGTAGATCCCAGTAGAGTAGATAGACCCCCAGTGGCGGTTCAGGTAGGCACCGATGCCGTTCAGCACCTTGCTGGAGAAGCGGTAGTCCTCCCACTGCTGGGTGTAGAACTTCAACACACT
Organism: Nansenia antarctica; assembly: GCF_963989245.1. NCBI lineage: Eukaryota > Metazoa > Chordata > Actinopteri > Argentiniformes > Microstomatidae > Nansenia > Nansenia antarctica. Next base: position 18,115,746 of record NC_137679.1, on the reverse strand, counting down.
CTCATCCATCAGGTCCTCTCCATCCTGGAGGAGGGGGGGGGAGGAGAGTCGGGGGGGGAGGTGGAGGAGGAGGAGGAGGTGGAGGAGGAGGAGGAGGAGGATGGGGAGGAGGAGGAGGATGGGGAGGAGGAGGAGGGGGAGGAGGAGGAGGAGGATGGGGAGGAGGAGGAGGAGGAGGAGGGAGAGGAGGAGAAGGGGGAGGAGGAGGAGGAGGAGGATGGGGAGGAGGAGGAGGAGGAGGAGGGAGAGGAGGAGGAGGGGGAGGAGGAGGTGGAGGAGGAGGAGGAGGAGGGAGAGGAGGAGAACGGGGAGGAGGAGGAGGTGGAGGATGGGGAGGAGGAGAGAGAGGGAGGAGGAGAGAGAGGGAGGAGGGAGAAGAGAGAGGGAGGAGAGTTAGTTTGATCAGAGATGTGGAGTGTGGTGGAGGTTCAGACAGAGCTGCTGTGTACAGCAGAGCATCAGACAGAAACACATAACATCATCATAACATAATATAACCATAACATAATCATAACATAACCATAACATCATCATAACATAACCATAACATAATCATAACATAACCATAACATAACATAACCATAACATAACATAACCATATCATAACATAATCATAATTAAATAATTATACAGAGTAGAAGGGACAGGACTGGAGATATCATATATCATATACATCCACCCTCCCTATAGATATCTTATATCATATCTACATCCATCCTCCCTATAGATATCATATATCATATCTACATCCATCCTCCCTATAGATATCATATATCATATCTACATCCACCCTCCATATAGATATCATATATCATATCTACATCCACCACCCCTAGGCCATTCCTATTCCCTCAACACTAACCCTGCTGATGGGGAATCAATAGGTAGCCTACATCCCTCCCTCCCTCCCTCCCTCCCTCCCTCCCCTCCTTCCTTCCGTTCATTTATTCATCCCTTCCTTCCTTCCTCCCTCCCCTTCAATAATAGATTCATTGGTTCATTGATTCCGTGGTTCACCAGAGGGCCACAGGAGCAGGTCTGGGAGGGGCTGGTTACCCTGAGCAGGGTGGCGAGGTAAACCCCGTTCACACATACAAGCCTTTCCCACTAGATTCCATGGAATTTACCTGGTACGGTGGTATGTGTGAACACGATTTACAGGGAAATTCTGAGGTGAGGGGGGTTACCTTGAGCAGGTTGGTGAGGTAGTGCTTCAGGAACTCCTTCAGTCGCTTGTAGAGCTCCATCCAGGACTGGTGGACGCTGGAACAGTAGTTATAAACATGTCTGGGGGAGGGGGGGGGGGTTAAGGTTACAACAGGACGCATGGACTACAAACACATCTGTGTGTGTGTGTGTGTCCCCTCTCTCTCTCTCTCTCTCTCTCTCTCTCTCTCTCTCTCTCTCTCTCTCTCTCTCTCTCTCTCTCTCTCTCTCCCTCTCTCCCTCTCTCCCTCTCTCCCTCTCTCCCTCTCTCTCTCTCTCTCTCTCTCTCTCTCTCTCTCTCCCTCTCTCCCTCTCTCCCTCTCTCCCTCTCTCTCTCTCTCTCTCTCTCTCCCTCTCTCTCCCTCTCTCTCCCTCTCTCTCCCTCTCTCTCCCTCTCCCTCTCTCTACCTCTCTCTCTCTCTCTCCCTCTCCCTCCCTCTCCCTCTCTCTCCCTCTCTCTCCCTCTCTCTCCCTCTCCCTCCCTCCCTACCCACACACACAGGAAATGCTGGTGCCCACCTGATATAAACCAACATGCATTCATCTTTTCACCATCGCTGCTATTTTCTTTTTTTGTGCAACCAGGCATCATGGCCATCTCCTACCGACTACACACACACCCACACCCACACACACTACACACACACACACACACACACACACACTACACACCCACCCACACACAGAGGAGGATACGTGTAGAGCTCCATGTAGCGGGCCTTGGACATGCTCTGCCGGGTGTACACCTGCTGGATGCCAGAGCGCAGGTCGTGCCGGATCTGGTTCAGGTTCTGGATCTGGATCTGGTTCAGGTTCCGGATCTGGACCAGGCCGCTCAGCTCGTAGGGGTTCTTGTTGGACGACATCGTCTCTCTGGGGAGGGGGGGTCCGTCTGTCTCTCTGTGCTGGGGAGGGGGGGTCTCTCTCTGTCACCCAGGGGGCTGGGGGCCGGTTCAGATGTGTGTAGCGTTGAAACTGTGAAAGGTTTTTAGTCCTCCATTTGAGACCTGTGAGACACACGGACACATACAGGAACGACACACGGACACACACACACACGACAGACACACACACACACGACAGATATACACACACACGACAGATACACACACACACAGACATACACACACATGACAGATACACACACACACAGACACACACACACACACACACAACCGACACACACACACACACACACACACACACACACAGTTAGAAAAACCCAGTTAGAAAACTAACACAAATAGAAACATCCCCACAAAGCGTTGACTCAACAAGGGTTGAAAATAGGGATGTCCCGATTCCATTTTTTCACTACCGATACCGATACCTGGGCTTCAGGTATCTGCGATACCGATATCAATCCGATATTAGTATTTATTGTTTTACTCCTGAATAATAACAAATACTTCCCCAGTATATAGTCCACAACAACAGTTGGCTATTAAAGACTGCCAGCCTTTATTCATTAACAAAAACAGTACTCTGCAGTACTCAGTGACCAACTGGTTTACAGTTAAAACAATTTAAACAGCAGCATTCAGCATTGTAGAAAAAAAAGAGTTACTGTCAGATTTCTAGTTGTAGTGCCTTCAGGTTGTTATTCTATTTATCTTCTCTTACAAATGGCAAATCAATTATAGGACAACAACAATATCTGGTTTTCGTTTTTTTAAAGTTTTAAAATACCCAGTCGATATCATATACAACAGTTTAACGATCACTAAATACGTCCTCTGGTTTTAGGACGTGTTCAAAAGCAAGGAGTGTGTGTTGATCCAGTTCTGTGTAGGTACAGTGTGTTTTTACCGTGTCCACGTGTTCTCTCAGGAGGCAGGTTGGGATGACCCGTTCCTAGCGATGTTCCACTGTTAGCCGCTAGCAGCGTTGTTTGTTGTTGTTTGAACAGCCCAACTGTTTCACATTCTCTTACAAGAACTCTATTATTGCTGAAACAATCAAGCCAGAAACTATGTTAAATAATAACGACACTTTCATTACAGGTCAGTGAGTCCGGAGCAGTTCAAGAGGAAAATGCTTCTCAACATTTGAATAAACGGTAACGGCTGCGTTCGTCAATTCGCTTTGGGAATCTGATCAGCACTCACGGAATGCCTCTTGTCCAATCAAATGACGTGGTCCCTATAGTGTGCGCTCCGGCGCTCTCAGAGAGAATTGACGAACGCAGCCTAGGTGTTGTGTCCCGTGTTAAGGTCGGTTAGGGTTAGGGTTAGGGTAACTGTTAGCGTGCACACGGAGGACAGAGGAACTGAACACAACTGATCCCTGGTCCTGAACTTTAGAACCTTATCATTCTATTTCCAGATTCCAGGTTCTATCTCCATTTTTGTAATTCATAAAATACAAAGGTTCCATCACACAAAACATAATGGAATGTAAAAACGTCGACGCTCAATATCTCTGAACTGCCCTAAACGGAGATAGAACCTTATCATTCTAAACGGAGATAGAACCTTATCATTCTAAACGGAGATAGAACCTTATCATTCTAAACGGAGATAGAACCTTATCATTCTAAACGGAGATAGAACCTTCTCATTCTAAACGGAGATAGAACCGTATCATTCTAAACGGAGATAGAACCTTATCATTCTAAACGGAGATAGAACCTTATCATTCTAAACGGAGATAGAACCTTATCATTCTAAACTCATGAAGAGGTGTGTTGTCTGAGGTAAACAGGTCTGAGCTAGCTGGCTAACGTACTGCTGCTAGCTAACTGTTGCTAAATTCGACGATTGACATAAAATATATAATATCTAAAGTTCTCTAACATCTCTGACAGTTTCCGAATTACTTTTCTAGAACAATATAATATAATATAATATAACTGGTATGTTCTTGTTAAGTTAACAGATCAGTTTTAAGGGGAGTGCTTACCTTACTGAAGGGTATACCGCCTGTCCACTAGGTGGCAGTATCTCGTTTGCTATGCTGTCCGGCTCAGTCAGGAGTCGGCCATGTTATTATTTGTTTAGTGTCAGACGTTCATGTTACGGTGGCCGTCTATTGAGCTGTCCACCTAATTCCTGTAAGTTGGTTATTCGAATGTTTCTGGTTAAGTTATATATATTACATTTACCCTGCTTATACTTTATCTCAATTCATGCTTCTATTGTTTGTATATTTGCAGGGCGTTTTCATCTTTGTCATTAAACACTTCATTGACATTGAGGAGCGTATTTCTTCATGAAAACGCCAGGAAGCCATGGTCGTCGTTGCATGCTCTGTCCCTGGCTGCGCTTTCGGAACTGAAAACGTGTCCGAAGCACTCGCCATTGCCCTGTTGACTAATCATGGATTTGCCCATCAACGCACATCGCCTGTCACAGCCGCGCCGACCCCCCGAGGCCCGAAACTGGATCGGCCTAAAGTCGACATAGGCATATCGATTGAGGAATGGAACGTGTTCATCCGTCGTTGGGACGTCTTCTGCACTGGCTCAGGCATAGGAGCCGCCGAGGCCCCTTTCCAGTTGTTTCAGTGCGCTGGGCCTGAACTTGGTGACAGCCTGTTGAAAGTCAACCCCAACGCCGCTTCCGAACCCTTGCTACACCTAATTGCCGCCTTACGTTCACTAGCAGTCATCCCAGTCGCCACATGTGTCCTGCGCACCGAGCTGCTCCAGCTACGCCAGGAGCGTGATGAGACATTCCGCGCCTTCACTGCCAGAGTACGGGGGAAAGCGGAGACATGCGCCTATGTTACAGTATGTGGGTGTGGCGAGGATGTGGACTATACCGACCACATCATCCGCGACGTTCTAGTCAATGGCATCTCTGATTCGGACATTCGCCGAGAGGTACTAGGGACGCCAGACATCCTTAAAATGCCAGTGAATGACGTGGTTGCACTCGTCGAAAATAAAGAGATGGCCCGCAACGCTCTCCCGTCATCCGCCCTTTCGGCCATGTCGTCACTCCAGCGCTTGACAAAGAGTCCACAGGCGAGCCCCACCCCGACCCCAGGCCAAGCGGACGTGGCTAAACGAGCCCCGTGCCCAGAGTGTAAGAGAACCTTTAATGTCTTCACAGAGGGATCCCGCGAATGGAATACCAAGCCCCACCAGCTTTGTATCGACTGTTATAGGGCCCGCCGACGCAAGGGGCGACCGCAGCCATCTGCCAGCAGTCAACAGGCCGCCGTGGAGTCAGAACCGATCTCCCAGATCTCGTCGGTTCAGTCTGATGCCCGCCCTGGCCAACGTCGTGGGAGTCACCACCAAAGCCACGCCCCCACGCCCATCAGACTTGAGCACCACATTTTCTCCAAGGGCGAATGGAGAAGGGCCAGGCTGAGAGACCATCCCCGAGCGCTGATCACTATCTCGGTTGACATGCCTGTCGGACCGAGTGCAGGCACCGGCGACTAGGGATGCTCCGATCTGGATTTTTGGGGCGGATACCGATCACCGATTTGTTTCCTCAAGATCAACCGATAACGATACCGTTTTTTTTTTTAATACATAACTGACTGGATAGCCTAAATATTTTTTGCTTTTTAGACAAAAGTTTTGATCCATTAGGCACCAAGCAAACGCAGACCCATTTGTATGGCATAGTAAAGGTCTGGCCTATCAACCAGTTAGGGCCTGAAGCCCAAGTCAGTCGATATGGCTGTATAAAAGACATCATAAACGTGGCCTTCATGGTTTACATACTGTTACGTCCTCCTATGTTTTCTGTTCAGTTATCTGTCTTCCCCAGGATTTTTTTTTTTAAAAATTCGGTTTTTGCGATCGGCCATTTTTGCCGATCACCGATCGAGTCATTTGGAGTGAAATCGGCCGATTTAAATCGGTGGCCGATAAATCGGAGCATCCCTACCGGCGACCGTGGCTCGGTCAACGGGGCGAGGGTATCCGCCATCGCGGACACTGGTGCACAGTCGGACCTTTGGTCCCTAGAGGAGTTCATTGCCTGCGGATTCTCACGTGACGACCTGCGTCCCGTCCATCTCAGCATGTCGGCCGCCAACCGCTCCCCCATAGCTGTCGAAGGCACATTCTTCGCTAGACTCTCGACAGCCTCCCGCAGCGGTGGAGTGGCGTCCTGCCGCTCCATGGTGTACGTGAGCAGCTCAGTCCGGGCCATGTACCTATCCTACGAGTCGCTGCTCAACCTCGGCCTCTTGTCTATGGACTTCCCATCAGGTGACATCGTAGGGGGGCCCAACGACGAGCGTGGGTCTTACACGCCAAACCAGCCCCTGTCCGTCAATGCTATGAGGTCCACCAACGGCGGCTGCGGCGACCCGAGTAACCCCCACAGCGCCCAGTGCTCATGTCCCCAGCGTACGGTCCCTCCGGAACGCCCTACGGCGCTACCTTTCCCTGTCACACCAGAGAACAACAGCCGGATGAAGGATTGGCTATTCGGGAGATACGCCTCATCCACATTCAACACTTGCCCTCATCGGGCGCTGCCGTGCATGGAAGGGCCACCCATTGAAATGCATGTGGACCCCGCAGCCACGCCGAGAGCATGCCACACCGCGGCCGTTGTGCCTCTACACTGGCAGCAGAGAGTCCACGATGACCTTCTCCGGGATGAGGCCCTCGGTGTCATTGAACGTGTGCCATACGGCGAACCAGTGACATGGTGCCATCGTATGGTGGTCACTCGGAAGCACAATGGCTCCCCCCGCAGGACCGTGGACCTCTCACCTCTCAACAAGTTCTGCCTACGTGAGACTTTCGCCACCGAGTCCCCATTCCACCTCGCACGTCGTATCCCAAAGGACACCTGGAAGACTGTCACGGACGCCTGGAATGGCTACCACAGTGTGCCCCTGCGTGAATCGGATCGTCATCTGACCACATTCATCACGCCCTTTGGCCGCTGGCGTTACACCAGGGCGCCACAAGGTTTCCTATCGTCGGGGGATGGCTACAACCGCCGTTTCGATGCGGTCCTCTCGGACTATGAGCGTAAGGAACGTTGTGTGGATGACACCATCCACTATGACACCGACCTGGAGCAGCACTGGTGGAGGACCATCGACTTCCTTACTCGTGTCGGCCGGGCAGGCATCGTGTTGAACCCGGACAAGTTCCAGTTTGCGGAGAGGAACGTCGAGTTCGCTGGCTTCAGGGTGTCGGACACTACTATCGAGCCACTCCCCAAGTACTTGGACGCTATCCGAGACTTCCCCACCCCGGACTCCACGACGGATGTCAGGAGCTGGTTCGGCCTTGTCAACCAGGTGTCGAACTATGCCCAGCTGCGCGACACGATGGCTCCATTCAAGCCATTCCTCAGCCCACGCTGTAAATTCTCATGGTCACCCGAACTGGAGGAAGCCTTCCAAACGTCCAAAGGTGCTATTGTCGGGGCTATCCGTGAGGGCGTGGAGATCTACGACATGCAGAAGCGCACCTGCCTCCGCCCTGACTGGTCCAAGCGCGGTATTGGTTACTTCCTGCTCCAACAACATTGTAGCTGCGCCTCGGGCATACCAGACTGCTGCCCGGGAGGATGGAGGATCACCCTCGCTGGTTCACGCTTCCTGTCCCCGGCCGAACAGCGCTATGCGGCCATCGAAGGAGAGGCCCTAGCCGTGGCCTGGGGTCTGGAGCAAGCACGGTACTTCACGCAGGGGAGCGACAACCTCGTCGTAGTTACAGACCATAAGCCCCTGGTGAAGATCTTTGGCGACCGTACGCTAGATGAGATAACGAACTCACGCCTGTTTAGACTCAAGCAGCGTACCCTCCCATGGCGCTTCGACATTGTGCACCTGCCTGGAAAGAGCAACTATGCCGCTGACGCAACCTCAAGACATCCGTCTCCATCAGGCTCAGCGAACGGCCTCTCACTGGGATTGCCGGGCGTGCCTGACGCCGTGGAGTCAGCACTTATGGCTTCCATCCGCGCCGATGCACAAGAGCCGTCTCTTGGACCGTCCTTGCACGAGAAACAGCAAGTGATGCATGCCTCAGCCACCTTCTGCACCTGATCGAACATGGGGACAGGGTTGATATGAACGACCCCGCCCTGGCGAGTCTATCACCAGTCTGTGAGTCCATTTACGCACAGGACGGCGTCCTGCTATATCATGACCGCGTCGTGGTCCCTCCATCCCTCCGCGACAGCGTCCTTCGACACCTCCATGCCGCCCACCAACCAAGGGATCTCGGCGATGGGGCAACAGGCCCGTGCCATAGTCTACTGGCCAGGGATGTCAGAGGACATCCGAGCCGCCAGGTACGGATGTGCGGACTGTAACCGGAACGCTCCGTCACAAGCAGCCACGCCCCCCCTACCATCCTCGCCACCGTCCACCCCATTCGAGGCGGTGTTTGCTGACTTCTTTGACTATGGAGGTCGTCACTTCCTAGTTATCGGAGATCGACTATCGGGCTGGGTGGAGGTCCTATGCTCCACAGCAGGCACTGATATGGGAGGCTCAGCTGGGCTGGTTCGCCACCTCCGTGCGTTCTTTGGCTCCTTTGGCGTGCCGGAGGAACTTTCGAGCGACGGTGGTCCGGAGTTCACAGCAGGCCAGACACAGGACTTCCTCCGTTTGTGGGGCGTCAGACACCGTGTGTCCTCTGTTGCTTTCCCACAGTCAAACGGAAGAGCGGAAGTTGCAGTGAAGTCTGCGAAGCGCCTCCTGATGTCCAACACTGGCCCGACTGGCAGTCTCGATCAGGACCGCTTTCTGCGTGCCATGATACAGTTACGCAACACGCCTGACCCCGACTGCAACCTCTCACCGGCGCAGATTATCTTCGGTCACCCCCTTCGAGGTTCGCTTTCCTTCGTCAACAGGCTTGAGAAGTTCTCGAACCCACATATCCGACCGCTCTGGCGCCAAGCATGGGCGGCAAAGGAGGATGCCCTTCGGACCCGGATGTCCCGTACCACTGAGTCCCTGCAGGCTCACTCGAAGCCACTTCGCCCATTGGCACTTGGTGAGAGGGTGTTCCTCCAGAACCAGCAGGGCCCTAGCCCTAACAAGTGGGACAGGTCAGGGGTGGTGGTGGAGTCACGTGATCACGATCAGTATCGGGTTAAGGTTGATGGGTCTGGACGCCTGACTTTACGCAACCGGCGGTTCCTCCGTGGCTACACCCCCTATGCTCCTCAGCAGCCAGCTGCTATGTCCCCTCCACCTGCGCCCTTGGTACACCGCTCCCTACCTGTCCAACCGTGCCCGGTGGTGCCCCAGGGGATCGTCCAGCAGCTGGCGGATGGACCCTGTGGCGCGGCCCTGGGTTCCTCCTTGCCGGCGTCTGCTGGTGAGGCGGCCCCTGGCCTCGGGTCCCAGGGCGACCCTGTACCCACTGATGCCACCCCGAACGCTTCGCTTCTAGTGTCGCAGTCGCCACTGTCGCTGCCCCGTCCTACGCGGCCTAGCCGTACAAGGGAGCCACCCAAGCACTACGAGCCCGAAACAGGCCGTTGGACGCGGGACTGAGTCCGGTTACCTATTTCAGTTTATAGCTTTCCGGACTGGGGGGGATGAAGGGTATACCGCCTGTCCACTAGGTGGCAGTATCTCGTTTGCTATGCTGTCCGGCTCAGTCAGGAGTCGGCCATGTTATTATTTGTTTAGTGTCAGACGTTCATGTTACGGTGGCCGTCTATTGAGCTGTCCACCTAATTCCTGTAAGTTGGTTATTCGAATGTTTCTGGTTAAGTTATATATATTACATTTACCCTGCTTATACTTTATCTCAATTCATGCTTCTATTGTTTGTATATTTGCAGGGCGTTTTCATCTTTGTCATTAAACACTTCATTGACATTGAGGAGCGTATTTCTTCACTTACCGTTGGGCTCAGACAGACAGATAGATGTGACGTCACCTCGCACACAGGTCGCGAGCCACACCGACCAACAGGGTTGCCAGATGTGATTGACAGTTTACAGCCTAACTAACCAGTCTATAAGCACTAGATACAGTAGCCCATTCGGCGGTAACCCGCCCCATCTGGCAACCCTGCCAACCAATCAACACCCCAGATGAACCGTGTTACATTCACAACAAGTTTTCATTATGAATGAATGAATGAATGGTCTTTATTGTCATTGCTATAGTACAGGTACCAAACAACGAAATTTAGGAGGGGTGGCTCCCCTGGTGCTAGGAAAGAAAAAAAACTAAAAAAACAAGAAGGGAAAGGAGCTGGTTTACATAAATAAAGGCTATGTACACTATCCACTATACTGTACTGTACAGATAGATGACTAGGGTTGTCATATTGCACATAGTGTTATTGCACATTCATTTAAAGTGTCGCAGTTTGCAGGCTTGAAATGTACATATTTGTGCCTCAGCACTACACCTGGTTTTTTCAATCCAGCAGCTGCCATCAATCCGTCCAGACTGTCCAGGGCCCAGAACCTAGGTCTTTGCTGTGTTCAGGGCCTGGATGGCCCTGGGGTAGAAGCTGTGCTTCAGTCTGTTTGTCCTTGCGGCCATGGTCCTGTACCGCCTTTTCGAGGGCAGCCGGGCAAAGTGTTCGTACCCAGGGTGGGTTGGGTCTCTGGAGATCTTGGAGGCCTTCCTGAGACAGCGTGTGTTGTACAGCTCTTCCAGAGAGGGGAGGGGGGCGCCGGTGATCTTCTGGGCTGTTCTCACGACTCTCTGTAGCGCATTTCTCTCCGCGGTTGTGCAGCTGGAGAACCAGTTGCAGATGCCGTAGGTGAGGATGCTCTCCACTCCGCCGCGGGAGAAGGCCACCAGTATCTCCTGCTTGTTGTGTTCCTTCCTGAGGACTCTCAGGAAGTAGAGCCGCTGTTGTGCCTTCTTGATGGTGGCTGCTGTGTTGTTCATTAGCCAACATAAGTAATAGGCTAGTAAATGTGCGCTTTCCGTGAGAGAGAGAGACTGGTCATTATCATTATCATAGAATGATAAAAAAAGAAATAATAATAAAGTGACAAAAATGTTATTTTTTATTTTTTTTCCCCCCTTAGAATGATAATAATATATCATATTATACTATAGAATGATCATAGAATGATACATTATTTTTTTTAAAGAATAAAGTGGAAAAAAAAGAAAAAAATAACAATTTTTCATTTTTTTTCACTTCATTTTCCCCCCCCCTTAGAATGATAATAATATATAATATTATAATATGATACATTATTACCTGGTCCAACACTTTCACACACACTAACATCGGTGACACGCACCACACGCACATTGAACACAACAGTCAAATAAATAATAATAATTGTTCTCTCAGTGTCACTTCGCTAGCTAGTCTAGCCTAGCCTACCTGCTGTGCTGCCTGTCTTGTCACATTTTTGAACATCAAATCACCCGGCTTTAATCCTTAGTTAAATTACATTTAGAAATGTAACATTGAGGTATTAGTATATATTAGTATCAGTTTATATTGTAGAGACTCAGTGTTTGAGATCTTATTATGAATATGATTCTGGGCCCTATGCAGCAGCATTACCTGGTAGTTACACTTGATTAGACTTAGAACTCACCACCTCTATTAAACCACTAGATGTCCCTCTTGAGACTGTAAACTCTCTGGAGATGCTCTACTACTGCCCACCATAAAGTGTTTGGAAGGTTAAACATTGAAATATTGGTTCCAGCCATTTCTAGATAAAAAATAAAGAAAGAAAATAACCTTTTGTTTGACTTTTCTCCCCAACCTTCACACAAAAAGACCCCCCCCCCCCTCCATGTCTATCCAATTAAAGGACGTCTAGGCGTATTAAAATAGTCTTTTTTAATATCTTAACAATCATATGAATGAATGAATGGACTTTATTGTCATTGCTACAGTACAGGTACCAAACAACGAAATTTAGGAGGGGTCCAGCTGCCATCAATCCGTCCAGACTGTCCAGGGCCCAGAACTTAGGTCTTTGCTGTGTTCAGGGCCTGGACGGCCCTGTGGTAGAAGCTGTTCTTCAGTCTGTTTGTCCTTGCGGCCAGGGTCCTGAACCGCCTTTTCGAGGGCAGCCTGGTAAAGTGTACGTACCCAGGGTGGGTCGGGTCCCTGGATATCTTGGAGGCCTTCCTGAGACAGCGTGTGTTGTACAGCTCTTCCAGAGAGGGGAGGGGGGCGCCGGTGATCTTCTGTGCTGTTCTCACGACTCTCTGTAGCGCATTTCTCTCCGCTGTTGTGCAGCTGGAGAACCAGTTGCAGATGCCGTAGGTGAGGATGCTCTCCACTGCGCCGCGGTAGAAGGTCACCAGTATCTCCTGCTTGCTGTGTTCCTTCCTGAGGACTCTCAGGGTGTATAGCCGCTGTTGTGCCCTCTTGATGGTGCCTTTTGTGTTGTCCTTCCAGGTCAGGTCATCCCGCATGTGCATCCCCAGGAATCGGAGGGTTGAGACTCTCTCCACGCTCTCTCCGTCGATGAGCAGGGGCTGGATCTCAGACTTTTTCCTCCTGAAGTCTACGATGATTTCCTGGGTCTTTGACTTGTTCAGCAGCAGGTTGTTAACCTTGCACAGCTTGCTCAGTTGCTCTACCTCATCCCTGTACGCCGCCTCGTCCCCCCCCGAGATGCATCCCACCACGATGGTGTCGTCTGCAAACTTTACGATGGAGTTGCTGGGGTGGACGGGGGTGAAGTCGTAGGTGTAGAGGTTGTAGAGGATGGGGCTTAGCACGCAGCCCTGGGGGGACCCAGTGCTGAGGAGGTGTGGGGGCCCACCCGCACCCTCTGGGGGCGGTCGGTCAGGAAGTCCTTGATCCACGCACATATAGAGTGTGATAGACCCAGGTCTAGTAGTTTGGTCACTAGCCTGTCTGGAAGGATGGTGTTGAAGGCGGAGCTGAAGTCCACGAAGAGCAGTCTCGCGTAGCTGTTTCCCCTCTCCAGGTGGGATAGAGTGGCGTGGAGAGTCGTCGCGATGGCGTCCTCTGTGGACCTGTGGGCTCTGTAGGCGAACTGGTATGGATCCAGGTTGGGCGGGAGGCGTGTGAGTATGTGGGCCCGGACTAGTTTCTCGAAGCACTTCATGATGATTGGTGTGAGTGCCACCGGGCGGTAGTCGTTTAGGCAGCTCACCGTGCTTTTCTTCGGGACTGGGATGATAGTTGAGGTTTTCAGGCAGGGTGGGATGGTGGCCTGGGACAGGGACTGGTTAAAGATGTTGGTGAAAACCCCGGCCAGCTGGTCGGCCAATCTCTCAGCACCCGTCCCAGGACGCCATCCGGCCCCGAGGCTTTCCTGGGGTCCACCGCCTTCAGTACGCGTCTCACTTCATGCTCTGTGAGGGTGAGGCTGCTGAGAGCTGGAGAGAGTGGTGTTTGTGTTGCGGTTACCTCCGTTCGCCCCTCGTTGAACCGGGCGTAGAAGGTGTTCAGCTTTCCCGCCAGCAGGGGGTCGTCCTCTGCGGCTGTGAGCCTGTTGGCTCTGAAGTTTGTCATCTGCTGAACCCCCTGCCACATCCGCCTGGAGTCGTTGCTCAGGAGGCATTCCTCAATCTTCTCTCTGTGGTCTGCCTTGGCCGCTTTGATTCCGCGCTTTAGGTTGGCCCTGGTGGAGCTGTACAGCGGTGTGCTCTTCCCTGCGAAGAAGGCGTTGTCCCTCTCGTTGATCAGTTTTTTGACCTTCCCAGTCATCCATGGCTTCGTGTTGGGGTAGACCCGGACCCGTTTGTCCACGGTGACTGAGTTGGTGCAGTTCACTATGTGGTTCAGAACCGACGACGTGTACTGTTCCAGGTCCTCATGCTCATATTCCTGCCATAGGGTGTCATTTAGGCAGATCTGCAGTGGAGCGTACCCTTCTGGCCAGGTTCTGACAGTCTTAGTGGTGATGGGAGCACTTTTCCCCATGGTAGTGTATGCAGGGATCAGGAGGATTGACACATGGTCAGACATGCCTAGATGAGCTAGCGGACTAGCCTTGTAAGCACGTTTGATGTTGGTGTATACCTTGTCCAGTGTTTTTTCTCCTCTTGTTGCACATTTCACATGCTGATAGAACTTGGGTAGTACTGCCTTCAGGTCGACATGATTGAAATCTCCTGCTATGATGTGAATAGCCTGTGGATCAGTGCTTTGTTGACCACTGATGACGTCATATAGCCGCGCCAATGCTAGGCTACCGTCCGCGCTAGGCGCTATGTACACACATGTAATGAACACCGCGTTAAACTCCCTCGGGAGGTATGTGGGTCGGCATTTAACAGTCAAGTATTCCAGGTCTGGGGAGCAGTGGCTACTTACAGTTTTCGTGTTTAAGCACCAGCTATCCTTCGTCGATATTATGATCCCACCCCCTCTTGACTTGCCGCTGAGCTGTGTGCGGTCCGCCCGGTGTAATGTCCGTCCCTCCAAGCTAATAGCTGAGTCCACGATAGTGTCATTTAGCCAGGTTTCGGTAAGAATAATCACACAGCTATCTCCTACGATGTTATTTTTGGCAACTTGTAGTCTCAGTTCATCCATCTTGTTCGTCAGGGACCTGACGTTGGAAAGGAAAATACTCGGCAAAGCAGGTTTGTCAGGGCTCCGTCTTAGCCTAGCTAACAGGCCTCCCCGGCAGCCCCGTCGTTGCTTACGGTCCTTACGCCGGCGTTTGCGCCTCAGGGAAGGGACTGAGTACCAGGATTCTCCCGGTACACGGGCGATCTCGTGATATATCCTGTTTTGCTTCAGGAACTCCGCTGTAACTGTCTTCTCGTTTTGCGTGCCAACTTCTAATAAGTCGAGCCTGCTGTAGGTACTATTTACACAGGGGTCATACCAGGTCAGAGCAGGTCATAGGGTCACATAGGGTGTGTGTAGGGGGGTGTAGGGGTCATGTAAGGGTCATACCAGGTCAGAGCAGGACAGGGGGGGTGTAGGGGTCATACCAGGTCAGAGCAGGTCAGGGGGGGTGTAGGGGCCATACCAGGTCAGAGCAGGTCAGGGGGGGTGTGTAGGGGGGTGTAGGGGTCATGTAGGGGTCATACCAGGTCAGAGCAGGTCAGGGGGGGTGTAGGGGTCATGTAGGGGTCATACCAGGTTAGAGCAGGTCATGCGGGCCATGGCCTCAGACAGACGCAGCATGCTCTCCAGCTGGCGGACGGTGATCCTCCAGGCCGACTTGCCGTTGCCGCCCGCGTCCCTCTGCCTCAGGGCCCGGTACTGGTCCACTACGAACTCCTGGGCCTCTGGGGTGATCTGGGGAGGGAGGGGGGAAGGGAGGGAGGGAGGGGGGAGGGAGGGTGTTAGTGGTACTGGTCCACTACGAACTCCTGGGCCTGTGGGGTGATCTGGGGAGTGAGGGGGAGGGAGGGTGGGGGGAGGGTGTTAGTGGTACTGATCCACTACGAACTCCTGGGCCTGTGGGGTGATCTGGGGAAGCGGGGGGAGGGGAGGGAGGGAGGGGGGAGGGAGGGGGGAGGGTGTTAGTGGTACTGATCCACTACGAACTCCTGGGCCTCTGGGGTGATCTGGGGAAGGGGGGGGGGGGGGAGGGAGGGAGGGGGGAGGGTGTTAGTGGTACTGATCCACTACGAACTCCTGGGCCTCTGGGGTGATCTGGGGAAGGGGGGGGGGAGGGAGGGAGGGGGGAGGGTGTTAGTGGTACTGGTCCACTACGAACTCCTGGGCCTCTGGAGTGATCTGGGGAAGGGGGGGGAGGGGAGGGAGGGGGGGGGGAGGGTGTTAGTGGTACTGATCCACTACGAACTCCTGGGCCTCTGGAGTGATCTGGGGAAGGGGGGGGAGGGGAGGGAGGGGGAGGGTGTTAGTGGTACTGATCCACTACGAACTCCTGGGCCTCTGGAGTGATCTGGGGAAGGGGGGGGAGGGGAGGGAGGGGGGGGGGAGGGGAGGGAGGGTGTTAGTGGTACTGATCCACTACGAACTCCTGGGCCTCTGGAGTGATCTGGGGAAGGGGGGGGAGGGGGGGGAGGGGAGGGGGGAGGGGGGGGAGGGGAGGGAGGAGGGGGGGGAGGGAGGGAGGGAGGGGGGAGGGTGTTAGTGGTACTGGTCCACTACGAACTCCTGGGCCTCGGGGGTGATCTGGGGAGGGAGGGAGGGTGTGTGTGTGTAATAATACATAATAATAATAATAAGTGGCGGGGCTTACCTTGGTGGTGGGGTTAAGGGGCAGGGCTTACCTTGGGGGTGGGGTTAAGGGGCAGGGCTTACCTTGGGGGAGGGGTTAAGGGGCAGGGCTTACCTTGGGGGTGGGGTTAAGGGGCGGGGCTTACCTTGGGGGTGGGGTTAAGGGGCGGGGCTTACCTTGGGCTGGAACTGCCTGGCGAACAGGATGTACCTCTGGATCTCCTGCGTCTCGTAGACGCGCTGTACGGACTCCGTGCCGCGGCAGTGCAGGTCCACGATGCGCCGGGCGATGGCGTAGTCCGTTACCTAGGCAACCAGGAGGAGGTGCACGGAAGCAGAGACAGACAGACACAGTCACCCGGTTGAATCAGGATCAGGACAGGCCGCCATTTTGTTTTTGGTTATCGTAAAGCAGCAAAACCCTAGCGATGTCACAGCTAGCTTCGATGCTAACTTAAAACACACTGAAATCACACAGGCCTTAGTAGTAGTTTACAATAACAACACACTGAATCAAACACAACAGCTGCAAGTCTGAAGCTAATAGTTTAGCATCCTCACCTAAAATGAGGTTTTTACACATTGAGATGATGGAGTTTTGTTCAAATGCAGGGGCCAGATTGTTTTCTCTGATCTAGGATCAGGTCGAGCTAGGTGATTTCCCCAGTTCCCCGGCCTCCCTCAGCCTCCCCTGGTGTTCTACCTCCCCCAGCCTCCCCTGGTGTTCTACCTCCCCCAGCCTCCCCTGGTGTTCTACCTCCCCCAGCCTCCCCTGGTGTTCTACCTCCCCCAGCCTCCCCTGGTGTTCTACCTCCCCCAGCCTCCCCTGGTGTTCTACCTCCCCCAGCCTCCCCTGGTGTTCTACCTCCCCCAGCCTCCCCTGGTGTTCTACCTCTCCCAGCCTCCCCTGGTGTTCTACCTCCCCCAGCCTCCCCTGGTGTTCTACCTCCCCCAGCCTCCCCCGGCCTCCCACCTCGTTACACTCGTCTATGAGGATGAAGAAGAGGTCGAAGCGGGACATGATGGGCGCTGACATGTTGACGTTCTGCTTCAGGGACTTGGAGCGGTTGTAGCGGCCGTCAATGGGGTTGGCTGCTGCCAGGATGGACGTCCTCGCGTTCAGGGTGGCCTGACACACACACACACAGGTTATCACATTTTAATCATTTATTTATGTCCACATAGAAACAAGTATACAGGGACACAAATACTGAAGGCACAGATGGGATGCATTCACAAACAGACATGGACAATGTCTTTCACATACAACAGGACAAGACTCACGGGTACAAGTAACACCGTCTCCGCCATATATGGCGGCTGTCAATAATCGCAGAGACAGAGCAATACTTGCTGAGCCTTTTTGCTTCTCCCTTGGACATTCCCAGTAGACGTAGTCCTCTGACAACCAATCTGTGCACATGTCCAAGACTGCCAAATATAAAGACTAATAGCGTACACCTATAGCCTAGCTCTGAGATGGTATCTACAAGCTGCTGGTATTTCATGACCTTAGTCATGAAGGCTTCCTCTAGGCTTATATCAAAGGTGCATGCTACCTCTAATACAGACACCTCTCTGGACTCTTCATTAACAACAATAACATCTGGTGTGTTAGCAGACAACTGTGAAAAGTGACATTGGTCATTACAGAAATTGAACATAGATGCATTGACACAAGCATGTGTATACATTTTCACTGTAACTGGGAAGTGGAGTGATATGTCCTTTACTATAAGGCTCACAATTCTGTCATGACGTGCTAAACATTCCTTTGTAAACATAACAGCCATTCAAGATGTGTGATAGTGTTTCTGTAACCTGTTCTGTGGTGTGGTGCAAGCAATGAGGAACCTGAGTGGAAGGAAACCAAATAGAGAGGTTGAGTCTGGTAGGAAGGACTTGTAATCTGGCCTTGGTTGTGAATATGACAGTCCTCATCGAGTGCAGTGTTTTTTTTAGAAAAGAATGAGAAACAGAGTGATCAGCTGTGGGAAGACATGCCAGTTTTCCCTGGAGTTTCAGACCAGTCCAGTGTTGTTGTTGTTGATGTTGATGAAGGTCCATGAGAGTCCGTCTGGCCCCTCTAGATGTTAGCTGGTGGCTCTGTCCAGCAAAGGAGGCTGTTGCCCTGACCTGTGTGAGAGGGTCAGATATACAGTTCTCTGAGACCCGAACAGTCTCAGAGTCAGACCGCACCCACTCCAGGTACACCCCGGCTCGGACACGGAGGTCATTCAGGTCTGGCCAATCAGACCAAACTCCAAAACCAGCGGAATGAGTGTCCAATTTTCCGCTGGGTTTCCTCTTGAACCCAAGGAAGTGGGGCTCCGCCCCCCTGGCAACTGGGACCTTCCTTCTCCTCAGGTCCAGGAACATGGAGGAGCGGGCCAGCTCCCTGACGTCCTTGTCGTCGTTGTTAAGCGGAAATTCTCATGCTGGTGTAGATCCATTCTACATCGGGGACCCCTAGCCCTCCCTCCCACTGGGGATGAAAGATGATGTCACGGGTGCTGTGTGAATTGAGTCCAAGCCACCTGCGCACTACGCTCACAGTCTTGTTGTTCATTTCACACAGCACTTTCTGGGGGATGTGGACATTGGAGAAGAGGTGCTGAACTTTGGACAGGGCCACCTGCCTGATGGCTTCTAACTTCATAGTTAGTGGCAGAGGACAATTGTCTATCAAGTCCAGCCTGGAAGTGAACTCAGTCAGGATGTTATTGACTTGCTCCTTCCACTCTCCTGCGATGTTAATTTTATGTCCAAGATATGGGTGTCTCATGAAGAGAATTTACACGAATGGGCTGTGTTGCTAAAGAGAACACAGGGGGTGTGTCTGTTTTTGAGTGGTACCACCTGTTCCCCCCACTCCGCCTCTCATACAGGACAGCGCATTTGCTGGCTTTGACCTCCAGGCCAGACCATTCCAAAAAACTATCCGTCCTGCAGAGCATGTTCTTGATGACGCTCTCTTCCCTGGAGGCCAGGACAACATCATCTGCGTAGCCCTGCACTGGGTTGGGGGAGATGACACCCTCAGGGGCACACTGACACAGCCACTTAATCCACTGGTTGATGGCAATTATGAAATTAACCGCGCTCCATGGACAGCCAGTTTTAATGCCTGTCTGAAGTGGTGTTGGGCGAGTGAGCTGCTTCCCACAGATTACTTGGATGGTGGAGCTTCGGTACACATCTCTCACAATGTCAATGAATAGCTGGGGTAGCTGTATCTCTTCCAGTGATCTAATCATTATATTGTGAGCTAATGTCCCAAAAGCATCTCTAAAATCAAGAAAGACTGTAAAGAGTTTACATGACTGATGTTTAAAGTCATCTATCCCTGTCTTAAGGCAGAACACATGCTCATCCATACCCATCCTGCTGATGTAAGCCTTCTGTTTGGTGGACAAGATGTTAGCATCCACCAACCAGGGCAGGACTCGGGCCAGTATGCACTTCATGAACACCTTATAGATGGTAGGGAGAAGAGAGATGTCCCTCCATGTTGTTGGATCTTCAGGGATATTGCCTTTCTTTGGGATGCGATGTATCAATGCTCCTTTCCATGAATCTGGAACTCGCTTATTCTCCAAACAGACATTAAAAACAGTTGTTAATGTCTGACAAGACTGTGTGGATTTCAGTGCCTCGTATGTCACCCCATCTGAGCCACTGGCCTTGTTGTTGGGAAGGCTGTGCAAAACACACTCCACCTCCTGGACGGTGAAGTGTGAGGTGTCAGGGAGGAAAGGTGGATTGGGTAATGTCACCTCCCCATGCCAAGGCGGTGGTGGGAGGTCGTCACCTGACCGGTTGTTTTGACACTTTGTATCGTAGTAATTCTGTATGGCTGTAATGTCACTCGGGCAGGGAGGGGGATCGGGATACATACTGTTGTTTAAAATGACTTGGATCGCCTTTGATCTCCTGTGCGACCAGAGATAGGCCAGTTTATTCCTGCTCACCCCGCGGTTCCCACCGCGACTCCGGCTCGCGGTCCTCTCTCTCTGTAGCGAGGGCAGAACGGTGTCGCGCATGAAACATAGCTGGTCGCGTATCCAGTCAGATGTAGAGACCGACGTTAAAACGTCAGGACACGGGCGCACTGGAGGGAATTTCTTCAGTACTCTTGCAGAGTATTTCAGGAGTTGCAAGCTGAATGGTTTACCCCCATGGCTTTGCGATGTAAAAACTCTGTTCTTAAAAAATATTCCATTCAGCAGAGCCGCGAGCCGCATCCACTTCCCCGGATCCCCCGAGGAAACATAAATCCTCTCGTGCAGCCGCTTGATGTTCAATCGGTGCCGGTAGCTCTTCTCAAGGGCCTGAAAAGCCATCCATTGCTGCTCTGACAGCGGGCGGACATACTGCAGAAAGGTCGCCGGGTCTGACGCCTCACCCCCCGGTTCTTCGCGAGAGGGGTCCCGAGGACTCATCAGCTGGTGAACTCTCCCGGTGAGCAGAGCTTCCTTGTAGGCTAGCTTGATACACGCGATCAAGCACATTGTCCATATAAGTTGCCACTGCATCTCTAATCTGCGCCTATTGCATTAACGGTGGCAATTACAACGGGTGTGCATGCGTCTAGATGTTCATACAAGCCTGTTTATGTTTTTATATCGCAAAAGCAAACAAACAGCTTCCCGAGGTGTACCTGCGGCCAACCTACTCCGGGCGCATGCGCACACACACACACACACACACACAGAAGTAAGTGAAACAACTATACATCAGTCATCGTCAATAAGAACAAGTGCAAGAAGTAATGAAGAGGCAGAGAGTTGTGAAGAGGCATCATAACCTAACCATCTGACTGTGTGTGTATGTATGTATGTGTGTGTGTGTGTGTGTGTGTACCTTGACGCCAGCCTTGGTGATGGAGATGGTCTGCTGCTCCATGGCCTCGTGGATGGCCACCTGATCCTTTATGTCCATCTTGTCAAACTCATCGATGCAACACACTCCCTGGAGAGAGAGAGAGAGAGACACACACACACACACACACACGACTGAAATGAGATTGAATAGGAGGGGGCCAAGGATTGATCCTTGTGGAACCCCACATGTCATTTTAATTTGGTCAGACACAAACTAGCCAATGGAGACACAGTAGCTTCTGTCCTGTAGCAACACAGCAAGGGAGGCTGGCCTGACCTCCGATTTCTACCTCCACCAGCCTCCCCTGACACACACACACACACACACACACACACACACACACGGTAGATAAAAGCTGTTGCCGTGGCGATGCCTACGTTGTCAGCCAGCATGAGGGCTCCGGCCTCGATGACGAACTCGTGAGACTCCTCGTCTCTGACCACGGCTGCTGTCAGGCCGGCGGCGCTGCTGGCCTTCCCACTGGTGTACACCGCCCTGGGGGCGAAGTCCTCCACGTGTCTGCACACACACACACACACACACACACACAGGTTAACATCACACACACACACACACACACACACACACGATAACATCACACACACAGGTTAACATCACACACACACAGGTTAACATCACACACACACACACACAGGTTAACATCACACACACACAGGTTAACATCACACACACACACACACAGGTTAACATCACACACACACAGGTTAACATCACACACACACACACACAGGTTAACATCACACACACACAGGTTAACATCACACACACACACACACAGGTTAACATCACACACACACAGGTTAACATCACACACACAAGATCAAACAAGCCTAGTTTTTCCTTTAGTGACGTTGATTGAATACCTCCCTGTAGAGGTGTGTGTGTTTGTCTGTAGAGTGTGTGTGGTGTGTGTGTGTGTCTGTAGTGTGTGTAGTGTGTGTGTAGAGTGTGTGTAGTGTAGTGTGTAGTGTGCGTCTGTGTGTATGTGTGCGTCTGTGTGTGTGTGTGTGCGTCTGTCAGGGGGCTTTCACACCGGCAAAGAACCGTGCCGGTTCGCGTTCGCGTTCGGAAACCTCCGAACCTTGGTGCTGTCTGGCGAACGAGCCCGCGTTCATACCAGTGTAACCTGAACCATCCGCGTCATCAACGCTGGGTGATGAAGGGGCGGGATAAACAAAAATGTCACAACTAGATGGCAGCTACTTCACTGGAAAAGAGGATAATATCTTCCACCACAGTATCTGAAATAAACTCAATTTTCTGTGAAACAAAACAAAATACACTTTCTATATGCGTTCTTTTACTAATCAGCTGCTCCGTTACTGGAATAGAAATGGCTTACGAAATTCGCGTTCGCGCATGTCCGCGCGCGTGTGTGTTTGCTGAGCATGTGAGGAAGATAGAGAGAATAATGACACTTTTGATATTGTTTTTGATCACTAATGATTAGATTTAGATTAGATTACATTTTGTCTACTTCCTCCTTGCTGGTCTCTGCAGCCTAGAATATGACACACCCACTGACGACGTGACTGTTCTACGTTTTGGTTCGCGCTTGAGAACCACTATTTTTTGGTGCCCGCTGCGAACCAACTTTTCAGGTTCCGAACCAATTGAGCTTCGGTCTGAACGCGCCGGCCGGTTCCAGACTTGGTTCGCGAACGTGAACCGGCACGGTTCTTTGCCGGTGTGAAAGCCCTATGAGTGTATGTGTGTGTGTGTAGTGTGTGTGTGTGTAGTGTGCGTCTGTGTGTAGTGTGTGTGTGTGTATGTGTGTGTGTACTTGAGGAACTGGCTCTTGGAGGTGCTGGGGTCTCCTACGATGCAGACGTTCACATCGCCCCTCAGTGACGTGCCCTCCATGGTCGTCTTGGCAACGCCCCCAAACAGCATCAGGAGGATGCCCCTCTTGATCTCGTCGTTGCCTGGCAACAGAGGGAGGGGTTTTTAAACGTGTTTCATTCACACGTTTTCATACTTGAAGCCAAAACATTGTTTACACACAACTTCAACATCCCACATTCAGCATAACAACATGTGTGCTAATAACAAGGGGCAAGGGAGGTAGCCTAGAGGTTAGACGCCGGATAGCAACCCGAAGGTCGCTGGTTCGATCCACGCCTCAGAAGGGAGCTGCATGTGCCCTTGAGCAAGGCACTTAACCCCCTAATTGCTCCAGGGGTGACTATGGCTGACCCCGTGTCTAGAGCAGAAAATACCACATTCCCGCAATTGATTGACAAGTTGATTGCATTGTAAATAAACTGTTATTAATTATAATTACATAAACTCAGTACCAGATATGGTCAGGGTTAGTTAGGGTTAGTCAGGGTTAACCCTGTCAGTACCATGTATAGTGGGGAACAGGCTGGAACAGAGGTTGTGGTAGAGGGTTAGTTAAGGTTAGTTAGGGGTAGTTAAGGTTAGTCAGGGTGTGTAGTGTGTGTGTGTGTGTGTGTGTGTGTGTACTGGGCACTGGGGTAGTGGTGGTCTAGTGGATAGTGAGTTGGACGTGATCGGAAGGTTGTGAGTTCAAATCCCGCCTGAAACCACACCACTACTAGTGTGCCCTTGAGTAAGGCACTTTGCCCTCAATTACTCCAGGAATGTCCCTGTAATTCAGCCATAGCCATAGTCATAGTCTCCTGGTGCACCCGGAACAACCTAGAGCTGAATGCTCTTAAGACAGTGGAGCTGATAGTGGACTTCAGGAGGAACCCACCCCCTCCCTCTCCAATCATACTGGGAGGCACTCCAGTCACCACAGTAGAGTCATGCCGCTTCCTTGGGGTGACAGTCTCTCGGGACTTGAAGTGGGGGCCCAACATCGACGCCCTCACAAAAAAGGCCCAGAAGTGACTGTTTTTCCTGAGGCAGCTCAGGAAATTCCACCTTCCAAAGACCACGCTGGTGAACTTCTACACGGCCATCATTGAGTCCATCGTCACCTCCGCCATCATCATCTGGTTCCCCGCTGCAGCGGCCAAGGACAAGGCCAAGCTGCAGCGGGTGATACGCTCGGCGGAGAGGGTGATTGGCTGCCCTTTGCCCCCCCTTGAGGCCCTGTTTAAAAGTAGGGCTTTGGGGAGGGCCAGGAAGATCATAGCTGACCCCGCACACCCAGGACACGGTCTCTTCGCCCCGCTCCCCTCAGGCAGGAGGGTGCGGTCCCTAAAAACTGTGAAGGCTTGACATGCACACAGCTTTTTCCCCACAGCCATCCGGCTCCTAAATGCCGCTGGCCCCCCCCCTGAACTGACCCCTATCTATCTACCCTCCCTCCACCCCCACCCAGAGAGCTTTGGACTGTCTGGATATGAACACTTGAACACTTGATCTCTGCACTTTATATTTATATTAATTATGACTCTTGCACTTTGATGTTGGTTTGCACTGTCTTGTCCTGTCTTGCACCTGTCCTGCTGTAAACCGTGCTCCATTGTCTCAAACCAAATTCCTAACATGTTTACATGTCATGGCAATAAAGTCTTCTGATTCTGATTCTAAATCGCTTTGGATTAAAAGCGTCTGCTAATGGCAAAATTAAATTAATAAAAATCAGGGTTAGTCAGGGTTAGTCAGGGGTAGTTAGTACCATGTATAGTGGGGAACAGGCTGGAACAGAGGTTGTGGTAGAGGGTTAGGGTTAGTCAGGGGTAGTTAAGGGTAGTTAGGGTTAGTCAGGGTTAGTCAGGGTTAGTTAAGGTTAGTCAGGGGTAGTTAGTACCATGTATAGTGGGGAACAGGCTGGAACAGAGGTTGTGGTAGAGGGTTAGTTAAGGTTAGTTAGGGGTAGTTAAGGTTAGTTAGGGGTAGTTAAGGTTAGTCAGTACCATGTATAGTGGGGAACAGGCTGGAACAGAGGTTGTGGTAGAGGTTCTTGTCTTGGCTCATCTCAAACACCTTCTCCCACTCCTGCACCGTCATCTGGCTCTTCACACTCTCCGCTGACTGGTCCTCCACACGCAGCTCCTTACCACCAAACTGGACGGATGCACATACACGGACACACAGACACGGACACACACACACCTCAGGATAGACAGTTTGCCGCCTTTTCAAAAACTCCTTGCCCCATTGAGCGTCGAGGGGCTAGTGTCTAAGGTATCGGGAGTAGGGTCTAGGATGTAGTGTCTAGGGTGGAGGGGTCCATCAGGGCTATGTCTGGGCGTACCCGGGGGTTGGTGGGGGCTACGTAGCAGGCCAGGAAGGTCTAGGGTCTAGGGTGTAGTGTGTAGTGCAGGGCTGGACTGGGACAAAAATTAGGCCCTGCCATGTGGCTCAGACCGGCCCAACACAATCGGTCCGACACCGCCGATCAACATGCTGGCAGTCTGTTGAATGTACCATTTGTAAAAAACCCTATAATCCGCACCGGATTATAAGGCGCACCTTCAATGAATGGCCTATTTTAGAACTGTTTTCATATACAGGGCGCACCGGATTATAAGGCGCATAGAATAGAAAATACTGCAGTCAAACGTTTGACTGGGGTTGCGTTACGCCCAAGCTCCACCTACTGCGTTGCGTCACCTCTCCATCGGTGTTGTGTCAACTTCCCGTGGTCCATGCTCCACCTGAGCGTTCTCACCGTCAATGTTCTACCTGCTCCACTGTCAAAATTTTTTTTTTTTTTCCACCTCAA
The DNA here is from genome assembly GCF_963989245.1 of Nansenia antarctica. Taxonomy (NCBI): domain Eukaryota; kingdom Metazoa; phylum Chordata; class Actinopteri; order Argentiniformes; family Microstomatidae; genus Nansenia; species Nansenia antarctica. Next base: position 18,089,974 of record NC_137679.1, on the reverse strand, counting down.
GTATCAGCCGTTCGTCATCCATTTTTGCAACAAGCGTCAAGGACCTGCGGTGATTCACAGCTGACTCGCGTGAATAGCAATTCGCAATAGCTGCGACCACGAGCTATAGAGTAGTTAGCTACAAGCATTTTCAATCTGGTATTATCTCTATTAGTGGATTAACCGCTGTGGTGATTCAACAGCTGATAAAAATACATCAAGTAGACTACAAACAGAGCAAAACAATAAAACACCAGAAAACAACCAATAGGCTATACAATTATAACCAACAACCAATATGTGACAGCTCCTGGTGAAATGTGTAACGTCATTTTTCAGTTTGTACACATGCTTAAACTACAGATTGTAAGCTTTCAAATGATGTGTCATACATTCAAATCAGAGAAAGATTGAACACGACAGGCGTATTTGAATGTTGGTTCACCTCAAACACTGAATGGGAGAAAAGTGACTCTGAATCTGAACGCAGCCACAGCTACGAACGCTGCTAACAAAACACATCGCTACGAAGGTCCAAACTGTATTTTAATAACATGACAACATACATGACAACATCGACATACTAAAAACACATAACTACACATAACAAGATGAACACACAGTTCTTACTTTTGAACACGAGCTAAAACGAAAGTATGTTTCAACCCTCCCTTACCGGTAGCCTCCGGCAAACGAGAATAATGAATCCAATACACACATTATAAGTGTTTAGTGATCGTTAAACTGTTGTTTATTATATCGATATATTCAACTTCAAGTTGAAAGCACCAAGAAGGACCGCCTCGAAATTCATCGATGTTCATGTCCCGTGCTCGCGCTGTTGCCTTCATTCGAATAGTGACTGTAGAGACGCTTCTACTTGCGGCTCTCTGTTCAACAACCCACTGTTCGAGTTTGTCCTCTAACTGTGTTTGTCCTCTAACTGTGTCTAACTGTGTCTAACTGTGGCCATCTCGCTTTGTTCCCTCGGAAACTCTGTTTAGTCTTCTTTACTTGGGGTCTTGTGGTGTGGGACTGTGAGTAGGCACAACACCGGTGTTTACTGATTACCGTAATGCTGCAAGCGGTGCGGCTTTGTAGTTTACCAGTCGTACTGAAACATTTTGACAGAGCGCCTTGAGCGCCGTGTACAACCAGTATGGATCAACCAATTAACAAATTGATCCATATATAAGGCGCTCCGGGTTATAAGGCGCACTGTCGTTTTAAAAAATAAATAAAGGCTTTTAAGTGCGCCTTATAGTGCGGAAAATACGGTACATGTACACACAGGCTGCATGATTGCATTATGTTACACCAGAAGCCCAGTCATTTCAAATGGAAGGTTGCAAGACAACATTATTGGGTTGCAGACTGCATGAGTTTTATTTCTCCATGCAATAAAAAGCATTCATTAGTTCTGAACTAGGCTAGTGTAGATATTTTTTTTTTTATATATATATTTTCAAATAAAAAGTATTATTAACACCCATTGTTGGTATTGCATTTATGTCAGTGACAGTGATACCTCAACTTGCTAGCTAGCAACAAAATAGAAAGTCACAAAATGCAGAACACCCCCATCTAACGTTAGCTATAGAGTCCACAGCCAAGCAGCACTAACGTTACACCACGAGAGAGATCACTGTGTGTGCATGAATTCCAGCCAAGTCCTGGTGAAGCGCAATGCAATCATGCTGCCTGTACGGGTTAGCATAAGTCATAAGACATTCTCTGCTGCTGCTCCCTTAATCTGGCCAATGCAAGCGACTAACATAACTTTGCTTTTGTAAAACCAAGTAACAACATTGCTTACCTCTCTAGCTGTGTCCTGTCTCCTCCTCAATTGCTAACGGCACATCAGTGCTAACGTTAGTTAGCGGTAAATATTTTGCTGTGGCAGCCGCAGCTGTAGTAGGCCTAGCCCCCACAGTCGATGCAGAGAACATATCTGTCAGTTTCTGACATTTTGAGGCATCCTCTGCTAGCTTCTTACTTTTTTTCTCCCTAATTTTCTGGGCACCCCCTTTCACTATCTTATCTACTAACATGACACTGTACTTGGGTTGTCGGCCGAGGGATCAGAGTGGGGGAGGAGGCCGATGGACAGCAGGGCCTAAGCATGTGATTGGGCCAGCCCATGTGTTAGTATAAATGGGGGCCGCCGCTTGATTCAGCGCTAGTTGATGCCGTGCTATTTTGGGCCGCGCTAGTTTTTTTTTTTTTTTTTTTTGGGGGGGGGGGGGGGGGTGTCAGGCGGCCCGACCTGCCCAAAACTAGCGCGGCCCATCTGCCAGCGGGCAGAAAGATTGTATGGCCAGTCCAGCGGTGCTGTAGTGTGTAGTGTCTAGGGTGTAGGGCGTACCCGGGGGTTGGTGGGGGCCACGTAGCAGGCCAGGAAGGTGTAGTGTGTAGTGTGTAGGGTGTAGTGTGTAGGGTGTAGTGTGTAGGTACCCGGGGGTTGGTAGGGGCTACGTAGCAGGCCAGGAAGGTGTAGTGTGTAGGGTGTAGGGTGTAGTGTGTAGTGTGTAGTGTGTAGTGTGTAGGGTGTAGGGTGTAGGGTGTAGTGTCTAGGGTGTAGGGTGTAGTGTGTAGTATGTAGGGTGTAGGGTCTAGTGTGTAGTGTGTAGGGTGTAGTGTGTAGGGTGTAGTGTGTAGTGTGTAGTGTGTATGGTGTAGTGTGTAGGGTGTAGTGTGTAGTGTGTAGGGTGTAGTGTGTATGGTGTAGTGTGTAGGTACCCGGGGGTTGGTGGGGGCCACGTAGCAGGCCAGGAAGGCCGTCCTGTAGGAGAGGTCCCGGACCCCCAGGGCCTTCAGCCCCGCGATGCCGTCCGCCTCGAAGCCCTCCCGCCCCCCCGTCACCTTGGTGCTGGTCTCTGACCTGGTCCCTGGAGGGAGGGAGAGGGGGGGGAGGGGAGGGGAGGGGGGGGAGGGAGAGAGGGGGGAGGGGGAGGGAGAGGGAGGAAGCAGACCAGAGAGATATCTGTTCAGGAGGGACAGTTAAGGTGCAGCCTGAAGAGATGGAGGTCTTTAGTCTACGGCAGAAGATGGGGAGTGACTCTGCAGGCCTGACAGCAGACGGAGTTAGGGGCTAAGGGCTGGGGGCTAGCAGCTAGGAGCTAGGGACTAGGGGCTAGGGGTTTATGTCTGGTAGGGTCATAGGGTTAGCTGCCCCTACCAGCCACAGCCAGTTAGTTAGTAGGGTGAGGGTTAGTTAGTTAGTAGGGTTAGTTAGTAGGGTTAGGGTTAGTTAGTTAGTAGGGTTAGTTAGTAGGGTTAGGGTTAGTTAGTTAGTTAGTAGGGTTAGTTAGTTAGTTAGTAGGGTTAGGGTTAGTTAGTAGGGTTAGTTAGTAGGGTTAGGGTTAGTTAGTTAGTAGGGTTAGTTAGTTAGTAGGGTTAGTTAGTTAGTTAGTTAGTAGGGTTAGGGTTAGTTAGTAGGGTTAGTTAGTTAGTAGGGTTAGTTAGTAGGGTTAGTTAGTTAGTAGGGTTAGTTAGTAGGGTTAGGGTTAGTTTGTTAGTTAGTAGGGTTAGTTAGTAGGGTTAGGGTAAGTGTTAGTTAGTTAGTTGGGTTAGTTAGTAGGGTTAGGGTTAGTTAGTTAGTAGGGTTAGTTAGTAGGGTTAGGGTTAGTTTGTTAGTTAGTAGGGTTAGTTAGTAGTATTAGGGTTAGTTTGTTAGTTAGTAGGGTTAGTTAGTAGGGTTAGTTAGTTAGTTAGTAGGGTTAGGGTTAGTTAGTTAGTTGGGTTAGTTAGTAGGGTTAGGGTTATTTAGTTAGTTAGTAGGGTTAGTTAGTAGGGTTAGGGTTAGTTTGTTAGTTAGTAGGGTTAGTTTGTTAGTAGGGTTAGTTAGTTAGTTAGTAGGGTTAGGGTTAGTTAGTTAGTTGGGTTAGTTAGTAGGGTTAGGGTTAGTTTGTTAGTTAGTAGGGTTAGTTAGTTAGTAGGGTTAGTTAGTTAGTTAGTAGGGTAAGGGTTAGTTAGTTAGTTGGGTTAGTTAGTAGGGTTAGGGTTAGTTAGTTAGTAGGGTTAGTTAGTAGGGTTAGGGTTAGTTAGTAGGGTTAGCTGCCCCTACCAGCCACAGCCAGCGCCGCCACGTCAGGTACGACTATGAGCGTCCCGGTGAAGTCACAGCGGTCGCCCGCCTGGGCCGACTCCACCGCCTCCGCCCGCAGCACCACCTCCACGCTGCGGGGGATGGAGCCCCGGGGCAGCTCCGCCTGGGTCTCCTGGATACGCACCTGGGGGAGGGGGCAGGCACACACACACACACACACACACACAAACGCAGGCACACAAGCCAAAGTAGAACACACACACACGATGATGATTGTGCTGCTGCTTGCAAACACACACACACACACACACACACACACACAATAAGGCTACACACACAGGCGTGGGCCTGTAACAATTATGAAATAATTGTCTAATGGCAATGTTGACTGTGCTCCAACATGCTAGCTAGCTAGCTGGCTAACAACAAAGAACATCATGTTAGCTAGCTAGCTAACAACATCAGGGGGCCGTTCCACTAAAGTGGATTAGTATATCGGCGATTGAAATAAATCAGGCGATCAGGCTACTCGGGATTGGAATTCAAGCCTCAGGTGATTCCTCGAACGAGGATCAGGCTTGTGTCATGAGCGTTCAGACTGTTCACAGAACACCGGCTTACAAATCCTCGATATGGGCGCGTGCACGCAGACATAAAGAGCCCCAAAGAGTCGATCTGTCGAAATGAAGATACTCCACTCTGCAGGGGTCCTACATTTGCGCAGCATTCCGAATTATTGATCTTTATGAAGACGGAAAAACAAGATGTAAAATAGTGCAATACTCCCGCAATTAACAAGGCGAGGGAAATGGTTTGGCAAGAAATTGCTGACCGATTAAATGCGTAGGTCATACTAGCCCTAGTTATTGTTATATGTTCATATTTTAATAAATGAATATTTACTACAGTGGTGATATCAGCAGCAGGCTAAAATCGTCTTATCGTCACGATGGCCTAGTGGTATTTACCGCTGCCGTGGTATTTATTCGTCTTTTTAAGACGGTGGTTCGAATCCCTCTTCAGACACACTTTTTTATTGCATTTCGTTGTCTGAATCTAATCTAAAATCTCATCTAAAATATAGTAATAGTAAGTATATAGGCTATAAAATGATGGTGCAGGCTAATTTACAAGAACTGACACGATTACAATGGTGTTTGAAGCCTTTCTGAGTAAATTATGTTCTTAAACTAGACCCTGGATTTGGCATAGATTATTTTTTCTTACGATTACTGATGGATAGATGATTCACTTAGACAGATATATATATGTTGTAAATCGATTTGCATGAAGGCTTCGGTTAAATGTAAAAAATAAAATTAAAAAAATTAAAAATAAATCGGAACTCTAGCTGGTTGCCTTAACCACTGCACCAGCCAGACCGCTGTGACAAAAGCAATGCAAGTTGATAGACATACCTATTTATTTAATTTAATTTTTTACACTTTTTAATTTATTTATCTATCGATCTATCTATCTATCACACTTTCAAAATATCAGGTTATCTATCTATCGATCGATCACACTTTCAAATTATCAAATTATCTATCTATCACACAGTCAAACTATCTAATCTATCTATCTCGTGTGAAGTGGGAACTAATATTTCCTAAAAGACACTTGAGGAACTGTCGTTCGGGATGTAGTTTCCGCCTGTGAGCTGTTTTGACGCACGCATTACGTTAGCCAGCCTGTAAGTCTGCTCGGGACCAGGCTAATTATATCTGACTCAGAAGGATATGTTGCATAGCAACCAAGCAGCGAATTATTTGAGCCACATTGATGGAACCGACCGCAAGCTTATTTAAACCTGGATCAGAGTTAATTGCTTGGATCAGAGTTAATCTCGCATAGTGGAACGGCCCCCAGCTCCTCTAAACACATAAATCACAACATGCTGACAGAACATGAACAAGCTAAAAACACATAACTACACAACTAGATGACACGCAGTCCCTTTTTTATTGATGAGCACTCACTTTTTTATTGATGAGGATACATGCTCAATTGTTTGTTCAAAAATATGTTTCATGATAATAAAGAGGCGTGGTTTACTTCATAGGTTGCTGTATTATTATTACATTATCTGGGTCACATAACAGTGAAACAATTATATTGTTAATCGCAATTATTTCTGAGACAATTGTACAACAAAATGTGGAATTGTTAGTCCTACACGCACACACACACAATTTCACATGGACAATTTCTCACACACACACACCCACTCCTCTCCTCTCTCCTCCCCCTCCTCCTCTCCCTCCCCTCCCTTCCTCCTCCCCCCTCCCCTCCCTTCCTCCTCCCCCCTCCCCTCCCTTCCTCCTCCCCCCTCCCCTCCCTTCCCTTCCTCCTCCCCCCTCTCTCCCCTCCCCTCCCCTCCCCTCCCCTCCTCCTCTCCTCTCTCCTCTCCTCCCTTCCCTCCCTTCCCTTCCTCCTCCCCCCTCCCCTCCCCTCCTCCCCTCCCCTCTAACCTTCTGGAAGTCGACGAAGCGTGACTTGTTGGGGTCCAGCAGGAAGCGTCTGCGGTTGGCGCAGACGGGGTTGTTGCAGACGCTGGGCTGGGTGTAGCGGAACTGCTGGGCCACCTCCTTCACCACCGCCTGGCAGTCCAGACACAGGAAGCAGCCGCTCACCAGCTCCGGGTGGACGGGGTGGGTCCGGACCACCTGGCCGCTGATCCTCAGCAGGGAGCCGATACGGGCCGACGCCATCTCCCTGATCCTGGAGGAGGGGAGGGAGAGAGGGAGGGAGGGAGGGAGGGAGGGAGGGAGGGAGGGAGAGAGAGAGGGAGAGAGGGAGAGAGGGAGAGAGGGAGAGAGGGAGGGAGGGAGGGAGGGAGGGAGAGAGAGAGGGAGAGAGGGAGAGGTGGGTGGAGGGGACAAGGGGGGTGAGGCAGGGGGGAGGATGGGGGAGGGATGAGGGAGGGAAGGAGGGAGGCAGGGAGGGAAGGAGGGTGGAGGGGACAAGGGGGGTGAGGCAGGGGGAGGATGATGGAGGGAAGGAGGGAGGGAGGGAGGGAGAAGGGTGGAGGGAAGGAGGGAGGCAAGGGGGAGGATGATGGTGGAGGGAAGGAGGGAGGGAGATTGCAGTGAGATGGGGGAGGGGATGGAAGGATGGGGGGGGAAGGAGGGTGGAGGGGACAAGGTGGGTGAGGCAGGGGGAGGATGATGAATAGTTAACTATCTAGCATGGTAGTGAAGGTAGCGTTGGTGTGATAACAGTAATAGTTAACTATCTAGCATGGTAGTGAAGGTAGCGTTGGTGTGATAACAGTAATAGTTAACTATCTAGCATGGTAGTGAAGGTAGCGTTGGTGTGATAACAGTAATAGTTAACTATCTAGCATGGTAGTGAAGGTAGCGTTGGTGAGATAACAGTAATAGTTAACTATCTAGCATGGTAGTGAAGGTAGCGTTGGTGTGATAACAGTAATAGTTAACTATCTAGCATGGTAGTGAAGGTAGCGTTGGTGTGATAACAGTAATAGTTAACTATCTAGCATGGTAGTGAAGGTAGCGTTGGTGTGATAACAGTAATAGTTAACTATCTAGCATGGTAGTGAAGGTAGCGTTGGTGTGATAACAGTAATAGTTAACTATCTAGCATGGTAGTGAAGGTAGCGTTGGTGTGATAACAGTAATAGTTAACTATCTAGCATGGTAGTGAAGGTAGCGTTGGTGTGATAACAGTAATAGTTAACTATCTAGCATGGTAGTGAAGGTAGCGTTGGTGTGATAACAGTAATAGTTAACTATCTAGCATGGTAGTGAAGGTAGCGTTGGTGTGATAACAGTAATAGTTAACTATCTAGCATGGTAGTGAAGGTAGCGTTGGTGTGATAACAGTAATAGTTAACTATCTAGCATGGTAGTGAAGGTAGCGTTGGTGTGATAACAGTAATAGTTAACTATCTAGCATGGTAGTGAAGGTAGCGTTGGTGTGATAACAGTAATAGTTAACTATCTAGCATGGTAGTGAAGGTAGCGTTGGTGTGATAACAGTAATAGTTAACTATCTAGCATGGTAGTGAAGGTAGCGTTGGTGTGATAACAGTAATAGTTAACTATCTAGCATGGTAGTGAAGGTAGCGTTGGTGTGATAACAGTAATAGTTAACTATCTAGCATGGTAGTGAAGGTAGCGTTGGTGTGATAACAGTAATAGTTAACTATCTAGCATGGTAGTGAAGGTAGCGTTGGTGTGATAACAGTAATAGTTAACTATCTAGCATGGTAGTGAAGGTAGCGTTGGTGTGATAACAGTAATAGTTAACTATCTAGCATGGTAGTGAAGGTAGCGTTGGTGTGATAACAGTAATAGTTAACTATCTAGCATGGTAGTGAAGGTAGCGTTGGTGTGATAACAGTAATAGTTAACTATCTAGCATGGTAGTGAAGGTAGCGTTGGTGTGATAACAGTAATAGTTAACTATCTAGCATGGTAGTGAAGGTAGCGTTGGTGTGATAACAGTAATAGTTAACTATCTAGCATGGTAGTGAAGGTAGCGTTGGTGTGATAACAGTAATAGTTAACTATCTAGCATGGTAGTGAAGGTAGCGTTGGTGTGATAACAGTAATAGTTAACTATCTAGCATGGTAGTGAAGGTAGCGTTGGTGTGATAACAGTAATAGTTAACTATCTAGCATGGTAGTGAAGGTAGCGTTGGTGTGATAACAGTAATAGTTAACTATCTAGCATGGTAGTGAAGGTAGCGTTGGTGTGATAACAGTAATAGTTAACTATCTAGCATGGTAGTGAAGGTAGCGTTGGTGTGATAACAGTAATAGTTAACTATCTAGCATGGTAGTGAAGGTAGCGTTGGTGTGATAACAGTAATAGTTAACTATCTAGCATGGTAGTGAAGGCAGCGTTGGTGTGATAACAGTAATAGTTAACTATCTAGCATGGTAGTGAAGGTAGCGTTGGTGTGATAACAGTAATAGTTAACTATCTAGCATGGTAGTGAAGGTAGCGTTGGTGTGATAACAGTAATAGTTAACTATCTAGCATGGTAGTGAAGGTAGCGTTGGTGTGATAACAGTAATAGTTAACTATCTAGCATGGTAGTGAAGGTAGCGTTGGTGTGATAACAGTAATAGTTAACTATCTAGCATGGTAGTGAAGGTAGCGTTGGTGTGATAACAGTAATAGTTAACTATCTAGCATGGTAGTGAAGGTAGCGTTGGTGTGATAACAGTAATAGTTAACTATCTAGCATGGTAGTGAAGGTAGCGTTGGTGTGATAACAGTAATAGTTAACTATCTAGCATGGTAGTGAAGGTAGCGTTGGTGTGATAACAGTAATAGTTAACTATCTAGCATGGTAGTGAAGGTAGCGTTGGTGTGATAACAGTAATAGTTAACTATCTAGCATGGTAGTGAAGGTAGCGTTGGTGTGATAACAGTAATAGTTAACTATCTAGCATGGTAGTGAAGGTAGCGTTGGTGTGATAACAGTAATAGTTAACTATCTAGCATGGTAGTGAAGGTAGCGTTGGTGTGATAACAGTAATAGTTAACTATCTAGCATGGTAGTGAAGGTAGCGTTGGTGTGATAACAGTAATAGTTAACTATCTAGCATGGTAGTGAAGGTAGCGTTGGTGTGATAACAGTAATAGTTAACTATCTAGCATGGTAGTGAAGGTAGCGTTGGTGTGATAACAGTAATAGTTAACTATCTAGCATGGTAGTGAAGGTAGCGTTGGTGTGATAACAGTAATAGTTAACTATCTAGCATGGTAGTGAAGGTAGCGTTGGTGTGATAACAGTAATAGTTAACTATCTAGCATGGTAGTGAAGGTAGCGTTGGTGTGATAACAGTAATAGTTAACTATCTAGCATGGTAGTGAAGGTAGCGTTGGTGTGATAACAGTAATAGTTAACTATCTAGCATGGTAGTGAAGGTAGCGTTGGTGTGATAACAGTAATAGTTAACTATCTAGCATGGTAGTGAAGGTAGCGTTGGTGTGATAACAGTAATAGTTAACTATCTAGCATGGTAGTGAAGGTAGCGTTGGTGTGATAACAGTAATAGTTAACTATCTAGCATGGTAGTGAAGGTAGCGTTGGTGTGATAACAGTAATAGTTAACTATCTAGCATGGTAGTGAAGGCAGCGTTGGTGTGATAACAGTAATAGTTAACTATCTAGCATGGTAGTGAAGGTAGCGTTGGTGTGATAACAGTAATAGTTAACTATCTAGCATGGTAGTGAAGGCAGCGTTGGTGTGATAACAGTAATAGTTAACTATCTAGCATGGTAGTGAAGGTAGCGTTGGTGTGATAACAGTAATAGTTAACTATCTAGCATGGTAGTGAAGGTAGCGTTGGTGTGATAACAGTAATAGTTAACTATCTAGCATGGTAGTGAAGGTAGCGTTGGTGTGATAACAGTAATAGTTAACTATCTAGCATGGTAGTGAAGGTAGCGTTGGTGTGATAACAGTAATAGTTAACTATCTAGCATGGTAGTGAAGGTAGCGTTGGTGTGATAACAGTAATAGTTAACTATCTAGCATGGTAGTGAAGGTAGCGTTGGTGTGATAACAGTAATAGTTAACTATCTAGCATGGTAGTGAAGGTAGCGTTGGTGTGATAACAGTAATAGTTAACTATCTAGCATGGTAGTGAAGGTAGCGTTGGTGTGATAACAGTAATAGTTACTTTATTCTTGTGGGAAACTCAGAGAAGGCCACATAGAACTCCTTGTTGGCTGGGATCTTCCCATGATCCCTTGCAAAGGAGCGCACCGCTCTGCACAGGTACGGATAAACCCTGAGGGGGGGAAAGCGTTAACATTTATTCCTTTCCTAGATATGTGCGTTCTACCACCCAGTATCCTTACATTTTCAACATCACATCAGGATAAGCTAGCATGAAGCTATCTTGCAGTTTTTCCTGTAGGAGGCAGGCTAATTTACAAGACGGCGCCAACTAAAGGTCGTTGTGTGTAAGTAGCAGCTTCCCATTGTAAAGAATATGGTCATTTGACCCCCGAGGCGGCTCTTATAGTAGGTAAAAAAAGGCACAGCTGTTCTAGTGTTAAACATGAACACAGCACATTGTCCTACCAGACTAGACTACAGATTAAACCACATTGTCCTACCAGACTAGGCTACAGATTAAACCAGACTAGGCTACAGATTAAACCAGACTAGGCTACAGATTAAACCAGACTAGGCTACAGATTAAACCAGACTAGGCTACAGATTAAACCAGACTAGGCTACAGATTAAACCAGACTAGGCTACAGATTAAACCAGACTAGGCTACAGATTAAACCAGACTAGACTACAGATTAAACCAGACTAGGCTACAGATTAAACCAGACTAGGCCACAGATTAAACCAGACTAGGCTACAGATTAAACCAGACTAGGCTACAGATTAAACCAGACTAGGCCACAGATTAAACCAGACTAGGCTACAGATTAAACCAGACTAGGCTACAGATTAAACCAGACTAGGCTACAGATTAAACCAGACTAGGCTACAGATTAAACCAGACTAGGCTACAGATTAAACCAGACTAGGCTACAGATTAAACCAGACTAGGCCACAGATTAAACCAGACTAGGCCACAGATTAAACCAGACTAGGCTACAGATTAAACCAGACTAGGCTACAGATTAAACCAGACTAGGCTACAGATTAAACCAGACTAGGCTACAGATTAAACCAGACTAGGCTACAGATTAAACCAGACTAGGCTACAGATTAAACCAGACTAGGCTACAGATTAAACCAGACTAGGCTACAGATTAAACCAGACTAGGCTACAGATTAAACCAGACTAGGCCACAGATTAAACCAGACTAGGCTACAGATTAAACCAGACTAGGCTACATATTAAACCAGACTAGGCTACAGATTAAACCAGACTAGGCCACAGATTAAACCAGACTAGGCCACAGATTAAACCAGACTAGACTACAGATTAAACCAGACTAGGCTACAGATTAAACCAGACTAGGCTACAGATTAAACCAGACTAGGCTACATATTAAACCAGACTAGGCTACAGATTAAACCAGCGGTATCTACCTGTAGAAGTCCTCCTGGATGGCGGTGGCCAGCTGCTGGTTGAAGTGCTCTATGTTGGTGAAGCTGACGGTCAGGGTGTTCCTCTCCGGCCGGATCAGCTCCTCTGCATCAGGCAGGTACAGCAGCCCCCCCTCTGGGTTCTGGAACCTGGGGTGAGGGTGTACAGGTGAGGTGCAGGTACAGCAGCCCCCCCTCTGGGTTCTGGAACCTGACCGTGAAGCTGAGGTGAGAATGCGTGATGCGCATGGAGCTGTCATGGGAGCGTGTCTAGTTTCATTGAAAAAGAAGAGAACGCACACCGCAGAGAACTTGGGCGAGGTGCTGGTGACGGACCAGAATACTGAGGCCACAGTCTTTTTTTGCCTTTTGATAACTTATATGTAACACCGACTGTGTATGACGTAATGTGTAATCTCACGTAGGTGTTGCCAATTCAATCTAGCCTACACCTGTCTGACATGCACTAGTTTGTTTGTAAGACTTGACAAAGGCTTCTGGCCGAAACTTGTCAATAAATATACACTTCTTGCATCTGGAAGGAGTGTGCGGCTTCTACTTTATCCTTTAGCGTCAGGTGTCCCATGTTCCCTCAGCCCTATGTTCCCTCAGTTCAACCCTAGCCCTACAGAGATTCCTGCCTTGATAGTATGATAACTTAGAAATGTGGGAACATAGGGATGACCCACGTTGTGATCAGGTCTATTTAGCTATTTTTCATCATCCTCTACCCTCTTAATTGGTCCCAGATTGTGCTTTAATCTGATTAGTGATGAATTCATCTGCTCATCCGGTCCTAGGCTGTTATTCTGAACTATATCCCGAGTTTATCCAGACAAAACCTCCACACACTAAAACAAGGTGTTACCTCGTGAGCTTAGAATGATAAAGTTCCATCTCCGTTTAGAATGATAAGGTTCTATCTCCGTTTAGAATGATAAGGTTCTATCTCCGTTTAGAATGATAAGGTTCTATCTCTGTATAGAATGATAAGGTTCTATCTCCGTACAGAATGATAAGGTTCTATCTCCGTTTAGAATGATAAGGTTCTATCTCCGTTTAGAATGATAAGGTTCTATCTCCGTTTAGAATGATAAGGTTCTATCTCCGTACAGAATGATAAGGTTCTATCTCCGTACAGAATGAGAAGGTTCTATCTCCGTTTAAGGCAGTTCAGAGATATTGAGCGTCAACGTTTTTACATTCCATTATGTTTTGTGTGATGGAACCTTTGTATTTTATGAATTACTAACTCAATTTTAAAAATAACACCACACAGGCATTAATAAACACCTAATGGATCAGATTATGTAAAAAATAAAAAACTCAATTTTGACAAAAATGGAGATAGAACCTTCTAATTCTAACGTCACAACCTATCAAACAGCATCCTGCTTCTGCATCTGATCCTGGGATGTTAGAAGGCGTTTAGTTTGGGGGTTTTAGGCGGTAATTAATTAGTCAATTAGGGGATTCAGTAGACGAGGCTGTAGTCATATGGACAAATGACGTCATGTATCCTATAGAAATAAAACATGACCTCGCCAAGCCAGTTTGGAGCCTAACACAACCCTTCCTTCTCTGTCCCTCTGTCTGGCGGGTAGAAAGCTGTCACCTTCAACAATAATATACACAAACGCACTTTCCAGGACGCAGTGAAGAGGTGAACTACGAAGGGAGATAAGAGAGCTCATTTGACCTCCAACTCGTGATTTGGTCAAAGTTGGCTTTGTGCTAAGTTGACCTAACTCCCTTTTAACTTGCTGTTAAATGACTTTGCGAGAGAAATTCGACAAGTTTGACGGCCGTCAAAAGGGAACAAACCACCCTGTTGAAAGTCTCCGACTCCCTCTGTCCAGAGATGATCTGGGATCACCGTTCGCTTTCGGTCCAGAAGCAACCAAACCTACTCACTCCTCCAGGAACAACCAAACCTACTCACTCCTCCAGGAACAACCAAACCTACTCACTCCTCCAGGAACAACCAAACCTACTCACTCCTCCAGGAACAACCAAACCTACTCACTCCTCCAGGAACAACCAAACCCACTCACTCCTCCAGGAACAACCAAACCTACTCACTCCTCCAGGAACAACCAAACCTACTCACTCCTCCAGGAACAACCAAACCTACTCACTCCTCCAGGAACAACCAAACCTACTCACTCCTCCAGGAACAACCAAACCTACTCACTCCTCCAGGAACAACCAAACCTACTCACTCCTCCAGGAACAACCAAACCCACTCACTCCTCCAGGAACAACCAAACCTACTCACTCCTCCAGGAACAACCAAACCCACTCACTCCTCCAGGAACTCCAGAAACAACTTCTGACATTTTTCCGACAGCTCATCCTTCACGGTCACTCCCCCGGCGCCGGTCTCGGTAGCAGGATCCATTCAGACGGTAAGGGTAACGGTGGAACCACAGACGGTACAGCAGCTCTGGACCAAACTGACCTGAGAAGCTGTGGACCAGACTGACCTGAGTGTCCTGATGAGCTCAGGTGTGACCCACTAGGCTGATTGGCACCTGACTCCGCCCATATTCCAGAGTATGAAACGTGAAGCCTCTCCATATAATGTCATTCCTTCATATAATACCTAAATATAATGTGTATTTCATATAATGGCCTCATTTGTGTGGCACAAACGTCTTTATTTTAGTGGAAGACTGGCAGACATCGCAGGTTCTAAACTCAAACCCAGTGCCTGATGAAAGGAGTGTTTGCAGTGTGATGAATTCATATTAACTCTTTGACTGCCAGCCATGTTCAGAGCGGAGAGCTCCACACTGCCAGACTTTTGGGGCATTTTCGCTGAACTTTGAAGACCCACCAAATATTGACTTTTCGGACTACATAAACATTGAACATATCTACCAAAACTTTAGACTCTCTTCTTTCATCAGAAAAAGAAAGTTTGTTTCTAGCCTCTTTGAGTGTTTAGAAATCGGCCGTAGAACATAGGGTGGTTTCAGCAAAAACACCTGATTTTGACCAATAAACAGAGAAAACGAGCTTTTTCTGCAGAACTTTTTTTTTTTTTGTTTTCTTCTGCAGAGAAGCAAATTCAAGCAAAACGGTGACTGACGTCCACATATTTTAGTTTTAGTGACACCTCAAACATCTGAAAAGTTGTTTACTTCTATGAAACAATAAAAACAACACAGGAAAAAAGGCTTTTGATGACAAAATAACTACATTTATTCACAGATTTAGAACATTTAGAACATAATACAAAACATAACAAAATAATCTATTTACATGTGTGTGAACTATTTACAGGTGTGTACGTGTGTGTAAACTTATTTACAGATGTGTGTGTATGTGTGTGTGTAAACGTATTTACAGATGTGTGTGTGTGTGTGTGTAAACTTATTTACAGATATGTGTGTGTGTGTGTGTGTGTGTGTGTGTCTCTATGCACACAATCATATTTTTTTTCTGTGTGGTAGGCTGTGAAGCACTCTCCTGAGTGCAGGGGTACATGGCAGGACCTGCACCACATTCTGGTCTCTCTCCTTTTACCCCTTTGAACGCAGACCCTACATTTTCTTGCTGGCTTTGTGTTATTGCTGGTGGGCCTTAATTTTTCCAACTCATGCCTGGCCATCCGGCCATCCAGCCTGCTGTCTGGGTCTCTCTGTCTTGCGGCCCTGGTTTGTCGGACCTCCTCTTCCTCCTCTTCCTCCTCCTCCTCCCCCCCCTCCTCCTCTCTCCCCCTCCTCCTCTCTCCTCCTCTTCCTCCCCCTCCTCCTCCTCTCTCCTCCCCCTCCTCCTCCTCTCTCCTCCTCCTCCTCCTCCTCTACATAGGTTTTTTCAGTCCACGACCTCGCCACCCTCCTCATGAACTCCAAGTGTGTTTTGCACTTCCCCGGGTTCCTGGCCTTGTACAGCACATATGCATTGAACACACACAGCTGAAATAAGTATGCCACAAACTTCTTTGACCAGTTGAGTGTTTTCCGTATGAATGGGTAATATGCAATGTTCTGGTCAAGTTTGTCCACCCCATTCATGCAGGCATTGTATGCCACAACACACTGCGGTTTGAGCTGACCCACCTTCTCCTTCTTCCCTTTCTGCCACACCTCCACCCTCTGCATGCTGTCATGGTGGCAGGTTGTCACCATCCTCACCAGACGCTTGTCCTGCCATGCCATAACCAGCACCCTGCCATTGTGCCGCACCACCCTCCCCTCCACACCCAAGTCGTTCTTTGTCGGCTCCCTTATGATCTGCGGTTCCCCCCTGTTTTTTCGCAGTGTTCCGCAGACGTTGGTGTTGGCTTTGATCAACTGCTCACAAAGTTGAACAGAGTTGTAGAAGTTGTCCATGTAAAGTGTGTATCCGTGTCCTGTGAGACGGTCAAGGAGGGAGAACACTGTGTCTGGGAGTGTGTTATGCTGGCCAACATAAGGCTTAATGTTAAAACAATACCCAGTATAAGAGTCACACAGTATGTAGGATTTAATTCCATACTTCACCGGCTTCTGAGGGTTATACACTTTGAATGATAGGCGGCCACGCCACTGCATCATTCCTTCATCAATGCAGATACTTTCAAAGGGCTGATACAGCTCTTTGAATTTGGCTACAACATGATCTAAAATAGGACGCACTTTATACATTTTATCTGTGGCGTCCTGTGATGCATTATTGTTGTAGTGGAGGAACTTCCAGATGAGCTGATACCTGTTCCTGGACATGGTTTTATTGAAGTATGGAGTGGCGTCCTGTGGATCCACACTCCAATACATTTCTATTTTTGGCTTTTTTATGTAACCGGTGATGAAAGTGAGTCCAAAGAATCGTTTCAGTTCTGGGACTGTCACCGGTTTCCATGACCTCCCTCTGGAGTGTCGGGATGTGTCGGGATGTGCCTGTAAAAACTGCTTGGCATACAGGTTGGTTTGATCTGCAATGTGCTGCACCAGCTCATCAGGAATGAGCAGCTCCAGGAAATCAACCGGCCGGTCAGATTTCAGCTCTGCAGCAGCATTCTGGGGTCCAGGGGTTGCCGTGAATGGAACCTTTGTGGGTTGCCAGTCACCGTCACCCCAACCAGCAGCTTTCTCTGAAGACAGCCGTCTCCTTGCAGCAAACCCACTGGTTGAGGCACGTCCTCTGCTCGATTCAGGAACTGTAAAATATTGAAATATATACCATTTTATACAAAATATATATATACAAAAGGCATGTTTTATTGCTTTGTAATGATGTAGTGTAATAGTGTAATAGTAATAGTAATAGTGTTATACTGCTCTAGTGATGGTTAAAGTTTCAGCACAACACACACAGGTAGACATCAACACAGAGAGGTCACACACAGGTCATCAACACACACATCAACACACAGAGGGAGACTTCAAAGACACAGGTCACACACAGGTCATCAACACAGACATCAACACACAGAGGGAGACTTCAAAGACACAGGTCACACACAGGTCATCAACACACACATCAACACACAGAGGTATACTTCAAAGACACAGGTAAACATCAACACAGAGGTAGACATCAACACAGGTAGACATCGCACGCACACACACACACACACACGCGCGTGAAACAGAGCCTCTCTGACCTGAGGCAAGGCAAATTTATTTGTGTAGCACATACATGTAGACCCAAGGTTACCCATAACTACCTCATAACTAATATGAGCCTTACATCACATTACCCATAAACATCCCCTCTTCATCTCCCTCATATCTGCACACACACACACACACACACTCACACACACTCACACATACAGGCACACACACACACACACACACACACACACACACACACACACACACATACAGGCATACAGGCACACACACACACACACACACACACAGGCACACACACACACACACACACACACACACACACACACACTCACACATACACACACACGGTCTGTAAAGAATACAAAAAGAAAAACAAATTCATTCATTCATTCATTCATTCAACAGTTTTACAGTTTTTGCTCTCCACCCGCGGGGATCCGCGCTGATCTGGAGAGGAGCCCCTGCTACTATCCGATCGGGAAGGCAACCACTCGTCTGAATCGGGGTCTGGTTCAGAATCGTCCGACTCTGAACTGTTTGAAGAGTCGCGCGATGGCTGCGCTGCTCTGCGCCGCGTTTGGCACATCTCCTATACCAGATCTCGCCGCGTTTGGCACATCTCCTATACCAGATCTGCTTGACCTGATCTGCACCACACTCCTTGCAGATCCACTGCCAGACAAGCTCTGTGCCAGTGTCAACTGCTTATAATGCTTGTCGCCTGAACCTCTCGTCTTCGCTCTCCTCTTCGCCATTACTACAACCCACAACAAGCCACTTCCTTGTCCAGGCTTTTTATAGCTGAGCTAAATCGAACTACTGCCCTCATCTGGGACCGAAATACATTACACCCAAGTCTGAAATTCACACACCAGGTGTAGAACATGTCAATAACGCGATCCCCGCGATTTTTTTTTTCTTTCTATAAGACGCCAATTGGCGTCTTTGGCAGTCTACGTTACTATTCTATAAGACGCCAATTGGCGTCTTTCGCAGTCAATGAGTTGTTTCTGAGGTAAAGAGTGTTTCAGAGGCAGGTTAGACCAGGAACATAACCTCGAGTTCAATCACCTGGCAGTCATCAATGTTTTCTTTTGTCATGTCACATTTATCATTAAAAAAATTATTAATAATCAAGATTGATTACAACTTCAAGGGCATGATGATAATAATAAAATGATAGGAGCATGTATGTCACATACTGTAGTAGATCGTGACAGAGATAGGACTCAGGAGTTTATCAGGATGTTTAATCCAGGTTGACCACATCCTACCTAGCCCCACCCACCAGTCAGCCTAGACCAATCACTGCCCTCCTACCTAGCCCAACCCACCAGTCAGCCTAGACCAATCACTGCCCTCCTATCTAGCCCCACCCACCAGTCAGCCTAGACCAATCAATCACCTTAGAACATCTCAAAACTCCTCTTAGCTGCTACTTCTTCATCTCCTCCTCCTCCCCCCATCATCATCATCATCAGTAATGAAGCTGATCCGAGGGCATACAGAAACCTTTAATTTTTATTTAACACACATTTTAAAAAAGTGAACCACACTATACAAATGGTTGTTCTGGTACTGGTGGCGGGGGGGGGTGGGGGGGAGGAGGGGGGTAGGGAGGCTGATTACAGGTCTAACAGGCCCGGTCCAAACACACAGACAGCCCCCCTCTGATATCTCCGACGTTGTTTGTTTTTGCTTTTTAAATGCAGAGAGAGAGAGAGAGAGAGAGAGAGAGAGAGAGAGAGAGAGAGAGAGAGAGAGAGAGAGAGAGAGAGACAGCAGCATGCAGCCTGAGCTCCTAGGAGGAAGGGGGGTTGGTTTTCTGATTTATTTATGTTTTGGGGAGAGGGGGAGGGAGGGGGGGTTGGTTTGTTTTCTGATTGGGGGAGCCAGGGGACAGGGAGGAGGGGGGGGGTTGGGTGATGTTATTAACGTAGTCAGATAAAGGTCAAAGGTCTGTGTGTGTTATGTACAGGTCTCCACCTCTCCTCTCCTCTCCTCTCCTCTCCTCTCCTCTCCTCTCCAGCAGGGTGTCAGGCGGAGAAACGAACTGTGTGTTTCTGTTTTTGTTTTGTTTATTACTCGAGAACTGATGATGAACTGATTGAGAACTGATGATGAAGAAGAAAGAAAAAGAGGGGGAAGGTGGAGGAGAAGAATGGAAACGTTTGTTTGTTGTTGTTGTTGTTGTTGTTAAGCCAGGTAGCTGTACGTGTCCTTCTCTCCGTCCACGCGCTCCAGGTACTCCTTATCGATCAGGATGTCGATACATTTCTGGAAGAACAAACAAAACAAAGATGAAACAACCCGTGACAGAGGAACAGGAAGTAACTCTAGCTCCTCCCAATCCTCTTCCCTCGCTTCCTTCTCTAAAGGCATTGGAGGAGAACACCCAAGGGGGTGGAGCCTCAGATCTCCTACTCCAATGCGCTCTGAGAAGGGAGGCTGGTGGAGGTAGAAATCGGAGGACAGGCTCATTGTAATGCATGGCACGGAATAGTGAATGCTATCAAACACTGTTCCTCGTACCATTACATGCATTACAACAAGCCCGTCCTCCGAATCCTACCTCCGCCAGCCTCCCGATAGTTGATAGTTTTAGAACTGAAATGATGTATGTATGAAGCTGCTCCAGATGCATTGTTATTTTAGTATTTTATCCTGTAGGGAGGGCGGCCCTGCAGGTACCTTGATGACGGGGACGCGGGGGGGTGTGAGGGGGGACAGTACCTTGATGACGGGGACGCGGGGGGGTGTGAGGGAGGACAGTACCTTGATGACGGGGACGCGGGGGGGTGTGAGGGAGGACAGTACCTTGGTGACGGGGACGCGGGGGGGTGTGAGGGGGGACAGTACCTTGATGACGGGGACGCGGGGGGGTGTGAGGGGGGGCAGTACCTTGATGACGGGGACGCGGGGGGGTGTGAGGGAGGACAGTACCTTGATGACGGGGACGCGGGGGGGTGTGAGGGAGGACAGTACCTTGATGACGGGGACGCGGGGGGGTGTGAGGGAGGACAGTACCTTGATGACGGGGACGCGGGGGGGTGTGAGGGAGGACAGTACCTTGATGACGGGGACGCGGGGGGGTGTGAGGGAGGACAGTACCTTGATGACGGGGACGCGGGGGGGTGTGAGGGAGGACAGTACCTTGATGACGGGGACGCGGGGTTTGAAGCGGGAGGACAGCTGGTTGAGGACCTCGGCTAGGAGCTGCTGGTGCTTCAGGACCTTCCTCATCTTCATGATCCTCACAATGGCCGTCTGGGGGGGAGGGGGGGGGGGGGAGAGGAACATCATTATCTGTCTGTCTGTCTCTACATATCTTTCTATCTTTCTATCTATCTATCTACATATCTTTCTATCTATCTATCTGTCTAGATCAGTGGTTCTCAACCTTTTTTGGGCCAGCGCCCCCCTGTCCATTATCCAGGCCTCTTACCGCCCCCCATCAAAAAAAGTAGGCTTATTTTCTTCCCTAAATATTAATGTTGACTAATATTCTGTGTTATATAATTTAAAAAGCATGTCACTGAATGCCAAATAATAGATTGGATTTAACTGGGCAGTTGGAATATCATTATCATTAGTTTACCAGAGAGCAGAAAAGCCATGTGAATGTGAATAAAAATGCTGTTTCTGAGTGTTAAACAAACTCAGACAACATCAGAGAATACAAACAGACTGCTACGGAACAGCAGCAATTTCACACATGTCCGATGCAGAACAAACAGTAGGCTGCAGAACTGTACATTACAACTAACATTGTTCGTTTTTGTGTGCTGGTGTTGCATTTCTCCAAATTGCTGTTTTATGATGCTAATATTTATTCATTTTTGATTGGACTTGGGGGGGGGGGGGGGTAGTGTCACAATATGGCGGCAAACGCTAGGGGGCTATTATTTTAATATTTTATTTAGTATTCTATGGTATTATTTTCATAAACTGACCACTTCGAATTTCTCATATCAACACATATCAAAACATAACAAAGTTCCAAAGTTCAGAGCTCTGCGCTCTGGGAGCGCTCAGAGATGGGCCCTTTGACTGAAAACATGGTTTTGTCCGAGCGAACTGACCGTTTGTGCATTTACGAACGTACCCGTAATAACACTGCTGACAGCTGATCAATACAAAAGACGCTGCAGCTGATGCGTTCGTTTCCAGGACATCACAAGAGGAGCAACATATCACAAAAAAGCGATCGTATTTTAGTTTGCAAACACATCGCAATGCATCACGAAACTCAGATGAGACGAAGCAAACGTCGAGCGCAGGTTCAATCCTACCCCCTTCGTGTTTTTTTTTCTCCCCACCTCTAATTCTCCCTCCCTCTCCCTCTCCCTCTCTCCCTCTCTCTCTCTCATTCCTTTGAATCTGCAACGCGGCAGTTTCTCTCTCTACGGCGGCACCGTGACACAGCAGCAGTCACAGCAACACAACACAACTGCAAGACTGATTTTGTTTAACCGTTTCGGAGTTTCTGGCAAAAACACTCCAAGCAACTTCATTAAAGCTCTACTTTTAATTCTATTTTAATTAAAGCTCTACGGCGCACTGCAACCAAACTAGCAGCTTTTTAGAAAAGGCTTCCCGCTCAGCCAATCACATTTCTACATGTCGTTCTATCAACCAATAGCAGCGGCCGTGGCTCGCATTAGGGCGGGACAGGCAGCCAGCAGGGTCGAACAGTCGACCGAAACACGGTTTGTCCGAGCGAACTGACCGTTCATCGTGTATCGACATTCAGCTATCGTGCATTTACGAATGTGCCCGTAATAACACAGCTGTTTTTCATGAGAAAAATACTTAATGCGCGAACGCCCCCCAAGAACAAAACTATCTGTTCCAGCGCCCCCCGATGTTGTCTGAACGCCCCCGTTGAGAAACGATGGTCTAGATCAGGGGTCGGCAATTAGGTTTGGCCTCGGGCCAATTTTTTTTTGAGCCACTAGATGGCGGGCCCGAACATAATCAAAGGCTAATTTAAGTAATTGATTGTTTAAAAATGTGACACGTTCTAATGCTTTGACTTTTCTTTCGACTGTACACATCGCTAGTCAACTAACACAGCTTGTTTTGTGAACCTGCTAACAATGTAAAGTAGTGTTCTAGTTAACTAGGTAGCTGTCCAATCCATTATGTTGCAGTATTTTGGCTTGATTAGCGAGTTTGTGTTGTGATTCTCAACAACGTTGAAACGTAGTTTCACACTTTTCCATATTTTTGAATAATAAATGTGTGGACTGACGATGTAGCGTAGCCTAACTTATTCTAATAATTATGTAACATAGTTTCATTCTGATAATTATTCCCCCCTCCTCCCAGACAAGGTCACATTATTATTATTGGATTGGTTGTTTGCGTGCCGGGTGAAGTGAGCCAAACATTTAACCTGCTAGCAAGAGAAACATAATGTCACTCTCCAAAGGTCTAAAGAGGAAAGTTGACGGTGGAAACAGGGCATTTAAAGAGGAATGGACAGCGAACTATACGTTCATCCTACCTGGTTTCATCAATGCAAAGCCGTTGTGAGAGACATTTTCCGTGCTCACAATGTTCCCTTTCTATACGCGAGTCGTCCTTTTCGTCAATGAATGCGATAAAGACGCACGAGAGGAATCGATGGATGCATAAAAACCTTGAGAACTGCCTGTGGATTAAAGTGACGTCAATATCACCAGATATCAAGCAAATACTGACCGATGGGAGATGCTTTTTGTTTGCGCCGATTTTGTTTTCAATGTTTTTCAGAAAATTAAACAGAATTTGCGTTGTTACTGTTCATATGTGTGTTGCAGTCACATATACGTAAACATTACGTTTGAATGGCTTACTGAGCTCGTGTTATTTTGTTCAAACCACACACGGTATGTCGGCTATTTCAGCACCGTGACGCGTTGTCCACCTGCTTATGATTCGCTCTGAGGGGTTCAGCGTCAGTGCGCTTCGGTGCACCTTGCTGCCTGATTGTCTGTCCCTGTGTCATTCACTCTCAACATGGATAAAAGTACAATAAGCATTATTCAGGTGGAGTTCGATTCTCTATTCGGACATTATAGGCGCTATATGTGGGACTGTCGGTCCGATATTATTATAAAAAAATAAAAAGTGGATTCTCAAAATAATCTGCTGGGCCAAATATTATTGGTGACGGGCCAGCAATGGCCCACGGGCCGCCTATTGCCGACCCCTGGTCTAGATAGTTAGTATCTATCTATCTATCTGCTTGCCTATCTATCCATCTATTTACATATCTACATATCTCTATCCACCCATTTACATATCTACATATCTCTATCCATCTATTTACATATCTACATATCTCTATCCATCTATTTACATTAGGGATGCACGATATGCATTTTTTCCAACCGATACCGATAACCGATGTTATCGTGGCCGATAACCGATATGATAACCGATATGATAACTAGGGTTGGGTACCGTTTGGGTTTTATCCGGTACCGGTACCTAACCGATACTTTAAAAACGGTACCGGTACCAAAACGGTACTTAATTCGGTACTTTTGATTTTTTTAAATGACATATATATATATATATATATATATATATATATTATAATAATAACACGGTCGACAACATTAAACAGCTTTTCACTTTTTTATTGCTGAGGCACAATATATATTAGTTAAATATACACTCAAATTAAAATAAATGAAAATAAAACTCCTGAGCTTTGGGGTGCCTATCGTTCTAAACCCTATCGTTCTAAACTCGCTCTGAGAGCGTCGCAGCGCACACTGGGCCCGACGTCATAAGGGGAGCAAGTCATTTGATTGGACAGAAGGCATTCCACGAGTGGTGATCAGAATTCCAGAACGAGTTTACGGAACGCACCCATAAGTCGAGCGTCGCGTTATGCCAACCCGCTAGCGGAAGTTGCTATTAGCAACCTTCTCGTTATCCTTCCGTACTCGCTGCTTTCACTGAGTGGAAATTTAACAGGCGATGTGACGTCACGAGTCACCAGTTGACACCGGAGCGAGATAGAAAAGTACCGAAATGAGGCACCGAAATCTCCTTTGCGATTCGGTACGGGTACATACCGAATGTAAAGTAACCGGTACCTACCGGTACCGATTTTCGGTACCCAACCCTAATGATAACAGATATAATTTCACAGTTGATAACCTGTAGTTCATGCACACCTGAAGGTAAGAAAGGCTATGTAGTGAGCAAAGATTGATGATTTAATATTCCATAGTGATCTCACCAAATCTAACTTACATCACTATTGTTAACACAACAAAGAGAACACTTCTGACTCTTCAAATGTTGAAATCATTTAAGCCTCTTTCACACATAGTTCCCTGTAACTTCAATGGAATCCTAAGCTGTGCCGTCCAGCCATTTTCGCCGTTCACTCATGAGTCAAATGCCGGTAGATTCGCGTCTTGCTCCCTTTAACACATGTCGGCGTTTCCCTGGTTGCGAGATCTAAACTACTAGAACTGAAAGCGGCAGGTAACAGGCACATAACATCCATATGCTGTATATATAAATAAATATATTTGACTACCAGCAAGACACCGGAGCACTCGTATCTATAACAAACGCGGAGATTGTATGAGCCCCGCGCCAGTCAGCCTTTCCGTAGAAATACATCGCTCCGTTATATATCTAACGTTACATGTTTTAAGGCTGATCTGTGCATGATAGTGCTGCATTATGTTGATCTATTTATATCGATCTATTCTTGCCAATTCCTTATTACCAGTGGAAAGGGGGAAGGCTAAAAAACTTTGAATGGAATAGATAGGACTTTCCGTTCAATGGAGG
>NC_137679.1:18049535-18059535 GCF_963989245.1 Nansenia antarctica | reverse complement strand
GGAAGGTTGACGCCTGGGGGGGGGGGGGGGTCACACCAGGTCATCACAAGGTGACACACACACTTTCTAACATGTCACTTTTCATGAAGAAATGAAGAGACACAATTCTCCCTTTGTCCAATCAGAGGGAGAGCCTTCATACTGTTTGTGTAGCGGCTGTAATAACAGCTGTAATAACACCTGTAATAACACCTCCCTACCTGCAGGGTGTATCTGTTCTTGAAGCAGTTGGTGACCAGCTCTCCTTTAGACAGGTGGTACAGCCAGGTGAGCTTCCTGCCACTGTGCCTGCTGGCGTAGAAGGCTGTGAACCGTTGGTAGCTCCTCTCCAACTGGGGAGGGGGGGGAGGGGAGGGGAGGGGAGAGGAGGGGAGGGGAGGGGAGAGTCCATCAACTATTCTGTATTACCTCAGAGGGAAGTGGGTAATGAAAGAGAATCATAGAGGAATGTCAGGGGGGGATCAGCCCTTATGGACCTTATGGTGGATTGGTGTGTGTGTGTTACCTCAGAGCAGGGGTCGGGAACCTTTTTGACTGGGAGAGCCATAAAAGCCAAATATTTCTAAATGTATTTGTAGCAGTCTCTAGGCACAGAGGGAGGTCGACACAGAGGAATGGTACAGAATATATGTTTATTTAGTCCAGCACAGCTCAGCACCGTCACTGACGTGCTGAGCGAGTCTTTTCCCCCCCCGCTGTTCTCCCTTTCGGGACCCGCTCCGTCCGCTGCTGGCAGAGCCCTCGCTCTCGCCCCGCTATTCCGCTCCTGGCAGAGCCCTCGCTCTCGCCCCGCTAGTCCTCCCTTTCGGGACCCGCTCCGTCCGCTGCTGGCAGAGCCCTCGCTCTCGCCCCGCTATTCCGCTCCTGGCAGAGCCCTCGCTCTCGCCCCGCTAGTCCTCCCTTTCGGGACCCGCTCCGTCCGCTGCTGGCAGAGCCCTCGCTCTCGCCCCGCTATTCTGCTCCTGGCAGAGCCCTCGCTCTCGCCCCGCTAGTCCTCCCTTTCGGGACCCGCTCCGTCCGCCCGGCTCCCTGCACCTCACCCCCTTTCGGGGTCTCGTGCGTCCTCGCCGCGGCTCTCTCTCTCTCGGTCTTTCAGTGTCTCCGTGCGGCAGGTACTTCCTGCCCTCCTCCTCTCTCGAGGGAACAAACACACACAGGTTAAATAGACCAGTGGAACAATGAGTCTGATCACTGACACCTGTCCGTAATCAGCCCATCATTCCCCTCCAATGGCAGTCTAGCTCCCTCTGCAGGCCAGAACGCGCCATGTTCCCCACAGTATTTCATTGAGAGCCATATAGTATTTTTAACATATAATAAATTAAATATGTCTTACTTTTAATGCGATTTCTGGTGCTGCATGGTTTTGCTGATGTCCTTGTAGTCTGGTTCATACGTGGTGAGGTTGAGCTTCATGCAGGCGTTGAGGCTTCCATCAGTTAAACGTGAGCGTAGGTTGGTCTTAATTTTCCTCATATGCGAGAATGACTGCTCACATACATAATACATATTATGTAGAGCCAAACATGGTCAATACGGCAATACTAACACGCTGCATTGTGTGGTATGTCACAGGAAGCTCATTCCAAGTTTTCAGAATCAGCTGGTCTTCAGGTTGAAGTTTTTTCATTTCTGTCCACTTGTGTTCCCTCGCCAGCTCTGCTCGCTGTCGCGCAAGACTTTCCAACTCTCCATTAAGTGTCTTGAACTTACTCATCCACATGTCTGATGCCTTCAGGTCAGCAACTTCCAGCTCAAAGTCTCCCATAGAGACCCCAGGGATGCATGTCAGGTCGATTTTGTCCACTGCACACTCATGTGGATGAGTGATGAACTTGAAAAGACCAGTGCGCGCACGAAATTCTCCAAAACGTGCTTTGAATGACTGCAGGAGATTGGACGTAAAGCCAGCTAGCTGCTGGAGATCCAGATGTTGAGTGGAGTCACTTGCTAAGCATGCATCTCTAAATTGTTGCAGTGTTACAAAGTGCAGAAGACGACCTGTTTCAATGTCCCTGAGAAAGACTTCCAGCTTGCTTTCAAATGCAAACACTGCTTGTTGAAGGGATGAGATTGTATTTCCAATACCTTGCATTTTCACATTGAGCTGGTTCAGATGGCCTGTTATGTCCACGAGATAGTGAAACTGCAGGAGCCAGTCAGTGTTGTCTAGCTCAGGATGCTTGACGCCTTTCATTTGAAGAAAAGTCCGGATTTCACTCAGGCAAGCTGCAAAACGGCTGAGCACCTTTCAAATCAAATCAAATCAAATCAAATTTTATTTGTATAGCGCATTTCTTACAAGATGCAACTCAATGCGCTTCACACAATGAAAATGTTCAGTCAATCAGTCAATCAATCAATCAATACTGACAGAGCCGCGAGCAGGCAAAAGTAAAAAAAAAAACCTGTATACTATGTAGCCAGGAAAAATTCCCTTGCAGCCCTCTACCAATAGAGCGACTACTAGCCAGTTTGCTTACCAGTACCCAGCGGTCCCCCAGGGGAGGCCAGGACCACCGGCACAAAGCAAGCAAGCAAGGGCAAAAACCTGTACACCATGTATCCAGGAAAAATTCCTTGCATATTATCGGCGTACACACTGTCCATACATTTTGTGTTGTATTTGCATCGTTCTGTTTCCCCTTGACAACCAACGCACGTTGCTGTGTAAAAGCAGACTGGGATAATGATTCCCAACTTCTTCTAACAGAGCTTTAAACTGGCGATCATTTAAAGCTCGGGCAACAATGAAGTTGACCACTCGAATGACCAGCGACATCACCTCACCTAGCTCCTGGCCACACGTCTGAGCGCAAAGCGCCTCCTGGTGCAGGATGCAATGAAAACATAGGATGGCTCTCTTTTCATGTTCACGGAGAAGCGCTACAAATCCTTTGTTCTTCCCCAACATACACGATGGTGCACCATCAGTACAGACAGAAATAAGTTTATCCATCGGCAGTTTTTTTTCTTTAGCAAACTCCATGAAAGACGTGAATAAATCCTCTCCTCTGGTTGTCCCTTTCATTTGCAAAACAGCCAAGCTTTCCTCACGCAGTGTGTCACCTGCAGCATACCTGGCAAATATACTGAACTGAGATAGATGGCTAACATCTATTGACTCATCTAACGCGAGAGAAAAGTATGTCCCGGCGTTTATGTCCTTAATTTGTGTTTCCTCAACTTGATTTGCCATCATGATGCTACGATCGTGAACAGTTCTTGCTGACAGAGGCATGTCTTTTATTCGTTTGATTATCTTGTCTTTATTTGGGAAGTCATCAAACAGTTCATTGGCCACATCAAGCATGAATGTTTTGGCATACTCGCCATCTGTGAATGGCTTTCTATTCCTGACTATTGCCAAAGCACCCGCAAAGCTAGCGGAATTTCCGTCACCTTGCTTGGTCCACCCACGCAGTTGCTGTTGACTCGTCTGCACTCTCCGCTGTAGCTCCTCGCATGCCTTTTTCCTGCTGTCCCCCGCTGGATATTTCGATGCAAATGAAGCATGATGCGTATCGAAGTGCCGCTTTATATTTGACCGTTTCATCGATGCAATTTTATCATTGCATATTAGACATACCGCAGATCCTGCGATCTCCACAAATGCAAATTTCTCTGTCCACGCAGCCTGGAATGCACGGTAATCATCGTCTTTTTTTCTTTTTGCCATCTTTCTCGTTACTAAGGGTTGAAGCGTATAAGCTAGTTCACTATCTGATCAAATAGTTTTTTATTTATTCACCTTTACAACAACCTCTGACACTCTCACGAGACATTGGTTCCCGACCCGACCCACGGGTCACGGGTCCCGTGAACAGTCCCGTGAAATTTAACTTCAAAACTAATTTCTGTTTACTTTAAAATGACACAGTATTATTACGCAATATCACAAGTATTATTATTTTTTTACTTTTCAACCCAATTGTCTGGGAGCCATATGCCGTCACCGGAAGAGCCATATATGGCTCGCGAGCCATAGGTTCCCGACCGCTGCCTCAGAGGGAAGATGTGTGTATGTGTGTGTGTCTGTGTGAGTGTGTGTGTCTGTGTGAGTGTGTGTGTCTGTGTGAGTGTGTGTGTGTCTGTGTGAGTGTGTGTGTGTGTGTGTGTGTGTGTGTGTGTCTGTGTGAGAGTGTGTGTGTACCTCAGAGGGCAGGGCGAAGGTGCAGGACTGCTGGAATGGCCAGGAACCAGAACTGAGCACCTGGATACTGAAGTCCACTGGGAGGGGGGGAGGGAGGAGGGGGGGGAGGGAGGAGGGGGAGGGAGGGAGAGGGAGGGAGGAGGGGGAGGAAGGGAGGAGGGGGAGGGAGGGAGGGAGAGACAGAAAGAAGGAGAGAGAGTCGTTTGAGTTCCAGAGATACAATGCTTCGTCGGCAGTTAGGTTGGGGAACACCAGCCCCACTAACTAACCACTCACTAACTAACTAACCACTCACTAACTAACCAACCACTCACTAACTAACCAACCACTCACTAACTAACTAACCACTCACTAACTAACCAACCACTCACTAACTAACTAACCACTCACTAACTAACTAACCACTCACTAACTAACCAACCACTCACTAACTAACCACTCACTAACTAACTAACCACTCACTAACTAACTAACTAACCACTCACTAACTAACCAACCACTCACTAACTAACTAACCACTCACTAACTAACCACTCACTAACTAACCACTCACTAACTAACTAACCACTCACTAACCACTCATTAACTAACTACTCACTAACTAACTAACCACTCACTAACTAACTAACCACTCACTAACTAACTAGCTACTCAGTCTAAACTAACTAACTCACTACCTACTCATAGTCTAAACTAACCCAACTCCTTAACTACTCAGTCTAAACTACCTACTCTCAGTCACTCTAAACTAACTAACTCCCTAGCTACTCACAGTCTAGAGACTCAGTGGGTGAGGTGTCCTAACCCAACTAACTAACTAGCTAGCTACTCACAGTCTAGAGGCTCAGAGTTGGTGAGGTGCTTCTTGAACTGTTCGTTGAGGTCTTTGCTGACGCCGATGTCCTGGAACATGCGCTGGAGTTTGGACGTGTACTCGAACCCGCACGCTTGCTGTTGGCAGAGCGGGAGATGGTCAGATTGTTTTATTATTCTATCCAATAGCGTTGCTTGCATCATTTCTAGTCCCCGCCTCAACCCTCCCCTGATTGGAGGACGTGACAGTTTCCCCCGCCCCCCCTCTCCCCTGATTGGAGGACAGTAACCCTCCCCCCACCCCTCCCTACCCTGATTGGAGGACAGTAAGCCCCTCCCTCCCCTGATTGGAAGACAGTAAGCCCCTCCCTCCCCTGATTGGAGGACAGTAAGCCCCTCCCCCCCCTGATTGGAGGACAGTAAGCCTTCTGCTCGGCTGCTCCCAGGCTGTGGAATGCTCTCTCTGACCACCTAAGGGCACCACAGTCTGTGGATGCTTTTAAACGAGGCCTTAAAACCCACCTTTTTAATAGAGCCTTTTTTTTGCCTTTTAATTGAAAATGTTTATTGCTTTATCTTCCTGTGTTTAATTGTAGCACTCTGAGATTTCCTATGTAAAGTGCTTTTATAAATAAAATTTATTATTATTATTATTAGTAGTAGTAAGCCCCTCCCACCCTGATTGGAGGACAGTAAGCCCCTCCCCCCCTGATTGGAGGACAGTAAGCCCCTCCCCCCCCTGATTGGAGGACAGTAACCCCCTCCCCCCCTGATTGGAGGACAGTAAGCCCCTCCCCCCCCTGATTGGAGGACAGTAAGCCCCTCCCCCCCTGATTGGAGGACAGTAAGCCCCTCCCCCCCTGATTGGAGGACAGTAAGCCCCTCCCCCCTGATTGGAGGACAGTAAGCCCCTCCCCCCTGATTGGAGGACAGTAAGCCCCTCCGCCCCTGATTGGAGGACAGTAGACACCTTCAGTTTGGAGATCATGCTGGCCTCCGCGTCGACGCTGGCGCTGTTCTGGTGGACCAGCCGCTTGGCTAGCATCTTAGCATAGAACTTCTGGAACACGTCCTTGTCCTCGATGTACTTGAACACCACCATCTGAGACAGGACAGAGGTAGTTATAGTAGTTAAGAGTCAGTTATAGTAGTTAAGAGTTAGTTATAGTAGTTAATAATTAATAATTTTGCCATTTAGCAGACGCTTTTAATCCAAAGCGACAATACAATTACGAATTACAGGGACATTCCCCCTGGAGTAACTGAGGGCTAAGTGCCTTACTCAAGGGCACACTAGTAGTGGTGTGGTTTCAGGCGGGATTTGAACTCACAACCTTCCGATCACAAGTCCAACTCACTATCCACTAGACCACCACTACCCCTGAGTAGTTAAGAGTCAGTTATAGTAGTTAAGAGTCAGTTATAGCAGTTAAGAGTCAGTTATAGTAGTTAAGAGTCAGTTATAGTAGTTAAGAGTCAGTTATAGTAGTTAAGAGTCAGTTATAGCAGTTAAGAGTCAGTTATAGTAGTTAAGAGTCAGTTATAGTAGTTAAGAGTCAGTTATAGTAGTTAAGAGTTAGTTATAGTAGTTAAGAGTCAGTTATAGTAGTTAAGAGTCAGTTATAGTAGTTAAGAGTCAGTTATAGTAGTTAAGAGTTAGTTATAGCAGTTAAGAGTCAGTTATAGTAGTTAAGAGTTAGTTATAGTAGTTAAGAGTCAGTTATAGCAGTTAAGAGTCAGTTATAGTAGTTAAGAGTCAGTTATAGTAGTTAAGAGTCAGTTATAGTAGTTAAGAGTCAGTTATAGTAGTTAAGAGTTAGTTATAGCAGTTAAGAGTCAGTTATAGTAGTTAAGAGTCAGTTATATTATATTGTCTGGTTAGGGTTAGGGTCTGGTTAGGGTTAGGGTCTGGTTAGGGTTAGGGTTGTGATTGACATCTATGCTCACCACTTGGTTCAGTGTGTCCTCAAGCTCCGCCTCCTCTGGGTTCTTAGAACTGGACAGAAAAACATCAACACAACATCAGATCAAACCCCACGACCTCCTGTTGTGTGTTATATCTAGGAAGACCACACACACACACACACACACACACACACACACACACACACACACACTCTACACACTCTACACACACACACACACACACACACACACACACACACACACACACACACACACACACACCTCTTCTTGAGCAGAGAGTCACAGTATCGTGCCAGCAGCTCAGGTGATTTACTGGACGACTGCACCATCTTAGTCACCGCGTTGTTGTTGATGAAACGCCCACAGGCCTGGGGGGGGGGGGGGAGGAGGGGGAGGAGGAGGGGGGGAGGAGGAGGGGGGGGGGGAGCGGGGAGGAGAAAAAAATGGTATTAACACCCCTTACTCTCGCAGCTAAACTGACTAAATCTACACGTGTTTGATAGCATTCCTCATTCTGTTCCATGCATTACAATGAGCCCTGACCTCCGATTTCTACCTCCCCCAGCCTCCCCCAGCCTCCCCCGGCCTCCCCCAGCCTCCCCTACCTTGTCCAGCGCAGCTACGAAGCCTGCGTCGTTGTTGAAGGCAGACATGACTAAGGCGTTGTACTTCTCGTTGTACTTCTTGTGG
The DNA here is from genome assembly GCF_963989245.1 of Nansenia antarctica. Lineage (NCBI taxonomy): Eukaryota > Metazoa > Chordata > Actinopteri > Argentiniformes > Microstomatidae > Nansenia > Nansenia antarctica. The sequence goes on along the minus strand of NC_137679.1, from coordinate 18,051,953 downwards.
ACGTCTAGGATGGTCTGGACGTACATTTTGGGGTCCTGAGGAGGAGACAGAGAGGGACAGGGGTCAGGTGTCAGGTGTCAGGTGACATCTCAGATGATCCCGATGACCAAGACCATAAAGACAGCATAACCACAGTATCTTTTCACCCAATGTCACATTCATGTTTCACTGACTGAAAGCAGCTCGCAATAAACAACTTTTTTTTGCACAGTGTTTGAGTGTGCGGATGCTGTTATTTTCCACTCTACTGTTACTCTTCAGTTCAAGCACAGTTTGCAAAACTCGGCAAAGTTTGATAACGGATGAGCGATGGTATTTTCACTATTTGGACGTTCACGTTTCACTGAAACGAACGTGTCTAGCTCACACACTTTAAGAACGCTTTAAGAACACTTGAAGGGGTAGTGGTGGTCTAGTGGATAGTGAGATCGGAAGGTTGTGAGTTTAAATCCCGCCTGAAACCACACCACTACTAGTGTGCCCTTGAGTAAGGCACTTAGCCCTCAGTTACTCCAGGGGGAATGTCCCTGTAATTCGTAATTGTAAGTCGCTTTGGATTAAAAAGCGTCTGCTAAATGGCAAAATTTAATTGAAAAAAATGTAGAACGGACAACAGGAGATGGGCTGTATGGAAGGAACCGGAACTGTGGAACCTTTGACAGGACTGAGAGAGTGAAGCACAGGGGCGTAAAAACAACCACAGCAAGCACACTAATAATACTAGTATTAACAGAGTGAAGGCCAGGGTGTCCTGTGTGAGTCTTACATTGAGCTAGGCCCCATCACACTTCTCTATAGCAGCCAGGCCCTGGGTGAGCTAGGCCCCATCACACTTCTCTATTCGGTTGTTAAGTCGTGACGTGTTTCCGGGTCCAACGTTGGCTGAGGCGCTGTCTTCGAAATGCCGCAGTAATAATAATAATTCATTATATAATTTTTTTCCGAGGCTCAAAGACGCTGACAATATGGGGGAAACGGGAAAGTGCTGTGTCCCTTGTTGTATGAATAGATCCCAGTCTAAAAAACGATTGAACTGTCATTCTACCGGTGTAGTACACTGGTACTCTGGTGCGGAGAATCTTTTATTTGGACCCGGAAATTGCTAAACGCCACGCGTGACGTCAGACTTAACAACCCAATAGCAGCCAGGCCCTGGGTGAACTTACGTTGAGGGCGGCCTCCCCACACTTCTCTATAGCAGCCCTGGGTGAACTTACGTTGAGGGCGGCCTCCCCACACTTCTCTATAGCAGCCCTGGGTGAACTTACGTTGAGGGCGGCCTCCCCACACTTCTCTATAGCAGCCAGGCCCTGGGTGAAGATGTGAGTCTCCAGAAGCTTCTTCAGCTCCCCGAGGCCGTCCGGGATACGAGACACCAGGTTGTACATACGACCCAGGTCTAGAGGGAGGGAGGGGGGGAGGGAGGGAGAGATAGGTAGAGAGAGAGAGAAAAAGAGTGGGAGGGAGAGAGAGGGGGGAGGGAAAGAGAGAAGGGACAGAGAGAGAGAGACAGAGACAGAGAGAGAGACAGAGAAAGAGACAGAGAAAGAGACAGAGAGAGGGAGAGGGAGAGAGGGGGCATGGAAAGAGAGGGGAGAGGGCAAGGGGAAAGAGAGGAGAGAGAGAGAGAGAGACAGGTGGCATTAATCGGTGTCAGAAGCAAGCATGCACCAGAACAAGAAGAAGCATGAAGTGACTGCCCTGGTCAGGTGACTCCCCTGGTCAGGTGACTGTCCTGTCAGGTGACTGCCCTGGTCAGGTGACTGTCCTGTCAGGTGACTGTCCTGTCAGGTGATTGCCCTGTCAGGTGACTCCCCTGGTCATGTGACTCCCCTGGTCATGTGACTCTCCTGGTCAGGTGACTGCCCTGGTCATGTGACTCTCCTGTCATGTGACTCCCCTGGTCAGGTGACTCTCCTGGTCATGTGACTGCCCTGGTCGTGTGACTCCCCTGGTCATGTGACTCTCCTGGTCATGTGACTCTCCTGTCATGTGACTCCCCTGGTCAGGTGACTGTCCTGTCAGGTGACTGTCCTGGTCAGGTGACTGCCCTGTCAGGTGACAGAGACTCTCTGTCTCTCTCTCTCTTTCCCTCCCCCCTCTCTCTCCCTCCCCCCCTCATCCCTCTCTTCCTCCCTTCTCTCTCATTCCTCTCTCCCTCCCACTCTTTTTCTCTCTCTTTCTCTCTCCCTCCATCCCCCCCACCCTGGTCAGGTGACTCCCCTCCTCACCTTCGTTCTTGTCAGCGTCCAGCAGGTTCTGGAACTCTGTGTGGAAGATGTCCAGGTGTTTCTCTATCAGCACCAGCTCACACTTCCTGGCCAGCTCGTCCTGCGTGCTCTCATGCAGGTACACCTGCACACGCCTCTGCTCCTCTAGCAGACGGGCCTCCGCCTGGGGCGCACACAGAGAGAGAGA
>NC_137679.1:17984535-18044535 GCF_963989245.1 Nansenia antarctica | reverse complement strand
AGGAGGGGGAGGAGGAGGAGGAGGATGGGGAGGAGGAGGAGGAGGGAGAGGAGGAGAAGGGGGGAGGAGGAGGAGGAGGAGGATGGGGAGGAGGAGGAGGAGGAGGAGGGAGAGGAGGAGGAGGGGGAGGAGGAGGTGGAGGAGGAGGAGGAGGAGGAGAGGAGGAGAACGGGGAGGAGGAGGAGGTGGAGGATGGGGAGGAGGAGGAGAGAGAGGGAGGAGGAGAGAGAGGGAGGAGGAGAAGAGAGAGGAGGCTAGTTAGTTGATCCCAGAGTGCGGTGTAATCAGACAGAGCATCAGAGCGAGTACTAACATAATATAACCTAACATTAAAACATAACCATAACATCATCATAACATAACCATAACATAATCATAACATAACCATAACATAACATAACCATAACATAATCATAACATAACATAACCATATCATAACATAATCATAATTAAATAATTATACAGAGTAGAAGGGACAGGACTGGAGATATCATATATCATATACATCCACCCTCCCTATAGATATCTTATATCATATCTACATCCATCCTCCCTATAGATATCATATATCATATCTACATCCATCCTCCCTATAGATATCATATATCATATCTACATCCACCCTCCATATAGATATCATATATCATATACATCCACCACCCCTATAGATATCATATATCATATCTACATCCACCACCCCTAGGCCATTCCTATTCCCTCAACACTAACCCTGCTGATGGGGAATCAATAGGTAGCCTACATCCCTCCCTCCCTCCCTCCCTCCCTCCCTCCTTCCTTCCGTTCATTTATTCATCCCTTCCTTCCTTCCTCCCTCCCTTCAATAATAGATTCATTGGTTCATTGATTCCGTGGTTCACCAGAGGGCCACAGGAGCAGGTCTGGGAGGGGCTGGTTACCCTGAGCAGGGTGGCGAGGTAAACCCCGTTCACACATACAAGCCTTTCCCACTAGATTCCATGGAATTTACCTGGTACGGTGGTATGTGTGAACACGATTTACAGGGAAATTCTGAGGTGAGGGGGTTACCTTGAGCAGGTTGGTGAGGTAGTGCTTCAGGAACTCCTTCAGTCGCTTGTAGAGCTCCATCCAGGACTGGTGGACGCTGGAACAGTAGTTATAAACATGTCTGGGGGAGGGGGGGGGGTTAAGGTTACAACAGGACGCATGGACTACAAACACGTCTGTGTGTGTGTGTGTGTCCCCTCTCTCTCTCTCTCTCTCTCTCTCTCTCTCTCTCTCTCTCTCTCTCTCTCTCTCTCTCTCTCTCTCTCTCTCTCTCTCTCTCTCTCTCTCTCTCCCTCTCCCTCTCTCTACCTCTCTCTCCCTCTCTCTCCCTCTCCCTCCCTCTCCCTCTCTCTCCCTCTCTCTCCCTCTCTCTCCCTCTCCCTCCCTCCCTACCCACACACACAGGAAATGCTGGTGCCCACCTGATATAAACCAACATGCATTCATCTTTTCACCATCGCTGCTATTTTCTTTTTTTGTGCAACCAGGCATCATGGCCATCTCCTACCCACTACACACACACCCACACCCACACACACTACACACACACACACACACACACACACACACACTACACACCCACCCACACACAGAGGAGGATACGTGTAGAGCTCCATGTAGCGGGCCTTGGACATGCTCTGCCGGGTGTACACCTGCTGGATGCCAGAGCGCAGGTCGTGCCGGATCTGGTTCAGGTTCTGGATCTGGATCTGGTTCAGGTTCTGGATCTGGACCAGGCCGCTCAGCTCGTAGGGGTTCTTGTTGGACGACATCGTCTCTCTGGGGAGGGGGGGTCCGTCTGTCTCTCAGTGCTGGGGAGGGGGGGTCTCTCTCTGTCACCCAGGGGGCTGGGGGCCGGTTCAGATGTGTGTAGCGTTGAAACTGTGAAAGGTTTTTAGTCCTCCATTTGAGACCTGTGAGACACACGGACACATACAGGAACGACACACGGACACACACACACACGACAGACACACACACACACACGACAGATATACACACACACGACAGATACACACACACAGACATACACACACATGACAGATACACACACACACAGACACACACACACACACACAACCGACACCGACACACACACACACACACACACACACACACACACACACACACACACACACACACACACAGTTAGAAAAACCCAGTTAGAAAACTAACACAAATAGAAACATCCCCACAAAGCGTTGACTCAACAAGGGTTGAAAATAGGGATGTCCCGATTCCATTTTTCACTACCGATACCGATACCTGGGCTTCAGGTATCTGCGATACCGATATCAATCCGATATTAGTATTTATTGTTTTACTCCTGAATAATAACAAATACTTCCCCAGTATATAGTCCACAACAACAGTTGGCTATTAAAGACTGCCAGCCTTTATTCAAGCAACAAAAACAGTACTCTGCAGTACTCAGTGACCAACTGGTTTACAGTTAAAACAATTTAAACAGCAGCATTCAGCATTGTAGAAAAAAAAGAGTTACTGTCTGATTTCTAGTTGTAGTGCCTTCAGGTTGTTATTCTATTTATCTTCTCTTACAAATGGCAAATCAATTATAGGACAACAACAATATCTGGTTTTCGTTTTTTTAAAGTTTTAAAATACCCAGTCGATATCATATACAACAGTTTAACGATCACTAAATACGTCCTCTGGTTTTAGGACGTGTTCAAAAGCAAGGAGTGTGTGTTGATCCAGTTCTGTGTAGGTACAGTGTGTTTTTACCGTGTCCACGTGTTCTCTCGGGAGGCAATTTGGGATGACCCGTTCCTAGCGATGTTCCACTGTTAGCCGCTAGCAGCGTTGTTTGTTGTTGTTTGAACAGCCCAACTGTTTCACATTCTCTTACAAGAACTCTATTATTGCTGAAACAATCAAGCCAGAAACTATGTTAAATAATAACGACACTTTCATTACAGGTCAGTGAGTCCGGAGCAGTTCAAGAGGAAAATGCTTCTCAACATTTGAATAAACGGTAACGGCTGCGTTCGTCAATTCGCTTTGGGAATCTGATCAGCACTCACGGAATGCCTCTTGTCCAATCAAATGACGTGGTCCCTATAGTGTGCGCTCCGGCGCTCTCAGAGAGAATTGACGAACGCAGCCTAGGTGTTGTGTCCCGTGTTAAGGTCGGTTAGGGTTAGCGTTAGGGTAACTGTTAGCGTGCACACGGAGGACAGAGGAACTGAACACAACTGATCCCTGGTCCTGAACTTTAGAACCTTATCATTCTATTTCCAGATTCCAGGTTCTATCTCCATTTTTGTAATTCATAAAATACAAAGGTTTCATCACACAAAACATAATGGAATGTAAAAACGTCGACGCTCAATATCTCTGAACTGCCCTAAACGGAGATAGAACCTTATCATTCTAAACGGAGATAGAACCTTATCATTCTAAACGGAGATAGAACCTTATCATTCTAAACGGAGATAGAACCTTCTCATTCTAAACGGAGATAGAACCGTATCATTCTAAACGGAGATAGAACCTTATCATTCTAAACGGAGATAGAACCTTATCATTCTAAACGGAGATAGAACCTTATCATTCTAAACTCATGAAGAGGTGTGTTGTCTGAGGTAAACAGGTCTGAGCTAGCTGGCTAACGTACTGCTGCTAGCTAACTGTTGCTAAATTCGACGATTGACATAAAATATATAATATCTAAAGTTCTCTAACATCTCTGACAGTTTCCGAATTACTTTTCTAGAACAATATAATATAATATAATATAACTGGTATGTTCTTGTTAAGTTAACAGATCAGTTTTAAGGGGAGTGCTTACCTTACTGAAGGGTATACCGCCTGTCCACTAGGTGGCAGTATCTCGTTTGCTATGCTGTCCGGCTCAGTCAGGAGTCGGCCATGTTATTATTTGTTTAGTGTCAGACGTTCATGTTACGGTGGCCGTCTATTGAGCTGTCCACCTAATTCCTGTAAGTTGGTTATTCGAATGTTTCTGGTTAAGTTATATATATTACATTTACCCTGCTTATACTTTATCTCAATTCATGCTTCTATTGTTTGTATATTTGCAGGGCGTTTTCATCTTTGTCATTAAACACTTCATTGACATTGAGGAGCGTATTTCTTCATGAAAACGCCAGGAAGCCATGGTCGTCGTTGCATGCTCTGTCCCTGGCTGCGCTTTCGGAACTGAAAACGTGTCCGAAGCACTCGCCATTGCCCTGTTGACTAATCATGGATTTGCCCATCAACGCACATCGCCTGTCACAGCCGCGCCGACCCCCCGAGGCCCGAAACTGGATCGGCCTAAAGTCGACGTAGGCATATCGATTGAGGAATGGAACGTGTTCATCCGTCGTTGGGACGTCTTCTGCACTGGCTCAGGCATAGGAGCCGCCGAGGCCCCTTTCCAGTTGTTTCAGTGCGCTGGGCCTGAACTTGGTGACAGCCTGTTGAAAGTCAACCCCAACGCCGCTTCCGAACCCTTGCTACACCTAATTGCCGCCTTACGTTCACTAGCAGTCATCCCAGTCGCCACATGTGTCCTGCGCACCGAGCTGCTCCAGCTACGCCAGGAGCGTGATGAGACATTCCGCGCCTTCACTGCCAGAGTACGGGGGAAAGCGGAGACATGCGCCTATGTTACAGTATGTGGGTGTGGCGAGGATGTGGACTATACCGACCACATCATCCGCGACGTTCTAGTCAATGGCATCTCTGATTCGGACATTCGCCGAGAGGTACTAGGGACGCCAGACATCCTTAAAATGCCAGTGAATGACGTGGTTGCACTCGTCGAAAATAAAGAGATGGCCCGCAACGCTCTCCCGTCATCCGCCCTTTCGGCCATGTCGTCACTCCAGCGCTTGACAAAGAGTCCACAGGCGAGCCCCACCCCGACCCCAGGCCAAGCGGACGTGGCTAAACGAGCCCCGTGCCCAGAGTGTAAGAGAACCTTTAATGTCTTCACAGAGGGATCCCGCGGATGGAATACCAAGCCCCACCAGCTTTGTATCGACTGTTATAGGGCCCGCCGACGCAAGGGGCGACCGCAGCCATCTGCCAGCAGTCAACAGGCCGCCGTGGAGTCAGAACCGATCTCCCAGATCTCGTCGGTTCAGTCTGATGCCCGCCCTGGCCAACGTCGTGGGAGTCACCACCAACGCCACGCCCCCACGCCCATCAGACTTGAGCACCACATTTTCTCCAAGGGCGAATGGAGAAGGGCCAGGCTGAGAGACCATCCCCGAGCGCTGATCACTATCTCGGTTGACATGCCTGTCGGACCGAGTGCAGGCACCGGCGACTAGGGATGCTCCGATCTGGATTTTTGGGGCCGATACCGATCACCGATTTGTTTCCTCAAGATCAACCGATAACGATACCGTTTTTTTTTTAAATACATAACTGACTGGATAGCCTAAATATTTTTTGCTTTTTAGACAAAAGTTTTGATCCATTAGGCACCAAGCAAACGCAGACCCATTTTTATGGCATAGTAAAGGTCTGGCCTATCACCCAGTTAGGGCCTGAAGCCCAAGTCAGTCGATATGGCTGTATAAAAGACATCATAAACGTGGCCTTCATGGTTTACATACTGTTACGTCCTCCTATGTTTTCTGTTCAGTTATCTGTCTTCCCCAGGGATTTCTTTTTTAAAAATTCGGTTTTTGCGATCGGCCATTTTTGCCGATCACCGATCGAGTCATTTGGAGTGAAATCGGCCGATTTAAATCGGTGGCCGATAAATCGGAGCATCCCTACCGGCGACCGTGGCTCGGTCAACGGGGCGAGGGTATCCGCCATCGCGGACACTGGTGCACAGTCGGACCTTTGGTCCCTAGAGGAGTTCATTGCCTGCGGATTCTCACGTGACGACCTGCGTCCCGTCCATCTCAGCATGTCGGCCGCCAACCGCTCCCCCATAGCTGTCGAAGGCACATTCTTCGCTAGACTCTCGACAGCCTCCCGCAGCGGTGGAGTGGCGTCCTGCCGCTCCATGGTGTACGTGAGCAGCTCAGTCCGGGCCATGTACCTATCCTACGAGTCGCTGCTCAACCTCGGCCTCTTGTCTATGGACTTCCCATCAGGTGACATCGTAGGGGGGCCCAACGACGAGCGTGGGTCTTACACGCCAAACCAGCCCCTGTCCGTCAATGCTATGAGGTCCACCAACGGCGGCTGCGGCGACCCGAGTAACCCCCACAGCGCCCAGTGCTCATGTCCCCAGCGTACGGTCCCTCCGGAACGCCCTACGGCGCTACCTTTCCCTGTCACACCAGAGAACAACAGCCGGATGAAGGATTGGCTATTCGGGAGATACGCCTCATCCACATTCAACACTTGCCCTCATCGGGCGCTGCCGTGCATGGAAGGGCCACCCATTGAAATGCATGTGGACCCCGCAGCCACGCCGAGAGCATGCCACACCGCGGCCGTTGTGCCTCTACACTGGCAGCAGAGAGTCCACGATGACCTTCTCCGGGATGAGGCCCTCGGTGTCATTGAACGTGTGCCATACGGCGAACCAGTGACATGGTGCCATCGTATGGTGGTCACTCGGAAGCACAATGGCTCCCCCCGCAGGACCGTGGACCTCTCACCTCTCAACAAGTTCTGCCTACGTGAGACTTTCGCCACCGAGTCCCCATTCCACCTCGCACGTCGTATCCCAAAGGACACCTGGAAGACTGTCACGGACGCCTGGAATGGCTACCACAGTGTGCCCCTGCGTGAATCGGATCGTCATCTGACCACATTCATCACGCCCTTTGGCCGCTGGCGTTACACCAGGGCGCCACAAGGTTTCCTATCGTCGGGGGATGGCTACAACCGCCGTTTCGATGCGGTCCTCTCGGACTATGAGCGTAAGGAACGTTGTGTGGATGACACCATCCACTATGACACCGACCTGGAGCAGCACTGGTGGAGGACCATCGACTTCCTTACTCGTGTCGGCCGGGCAGGCATCGTGTTGAACCCGGACAAGTTCCAGTTTGCGGAGAGGAACGTCGAGTTCGCTGGCTTCAGGGTGTCGGACACTACTATCGAGCCACTCCCCAAGTACTTGGACGCTATCCGAGACTTCCCCACCCCGGACTCCACGACGGATGTCAGGAGCTGGTTCGGCCTTGTCAACCAGGTGTCGAACTATGCCCAGCTGCGCGACACGATGGCTCCATTCAAGCCATTCCTCAGCCCACGCTGTAAATTCTCATGGTCACCCGAACTGGAGGAAGCCTTCCAAACGTCCAAAGGTGCTATTGTCGGGGCTATCCGTGAGGGCGTGGAGATCTACGACATGCAGAAGCGCACCTGCCTCCGCCCTGACTGGTCCAAGCGCGGTATTGGTTACTTCCTGCTCCAACAACATTGTAGCTACGCCTCGGGCATACCAGACTGCTGCCCGGGAGGATGGAGGATCACCCTCGCTGGTTCACGCTTCCTGTCCCCGGCCGAACAGCGCTATGCGGCCATCGAAGGAGAGGCCCTAGCCGTGGCCTGGGGTCTGGAGCAAGCACGGTACTTCACGCAGGGGAGCGACAACCTCGTCGTAGTTACAGACCATAAGCCCCTGGTGAAGATCTTTGGCGACCGTACGCTAGATGAGATAACGAACTCACGCCTGTTTAGACTCAAGCAGCGTACCCTCCCATGGCGCTTCGACATTGTGCACCTGCCTGGAAAGAGCAACTATGCCGCTGACGCAACCTCAAGACATCCGTCTCCATCAGGCTCAGCGAACGGCCTCTCACTGGGATTGCCGGGCGTGCCTGACGCCGTGGAGTCAGCACTTATGGCTTCCATCCGCGCCGATGCACAAGAGCCGTCTCTTGGACCGTCCTTGCACGAGAAACAGCAAGTGATGCATGCCTCAGCCACCTTCTGCACCTGATCGAACATGGGGACAGGGTTGATATGAACGACCCCGCCCTGGCGAGTCTATCACCAGTCTGTGAGTCCATTTACGCACAGGACGGCGTCCTGCTATATCATGACCGCGTCGTGGTCCCTCCATCCCTCCGCGACAGCGTCCTTCGACACCTCCATGCCGCCCACCAAGTAGGGCTGCACGATTTGGGGAAAAAATCGAATTGCGATTATTTGGACAGATATCGCGATTGCGATTAATTTGCGATTTTTTTTTTTTTAAATAGCAAAAAAAAAAAAAAAAAAAAGGGGGAGTTTTTGTAAAGTGTGTCCATATCTCCGGCTAGGAAGGTCGTATCAACGTGCAGTTTGTTTGTACGTCTTCAGGGGACTTAGAGGCTCCCTCCTCTAGCACCCCCACAGCCCGAGCTACGAGTGAAAGAACTAAACTTACATTGGGTTGCTTTAAAGTTGGGTTGCTTTAAAATCAAGCTTCAGATTAAAACATGTGATGGAGCATTACTAACCTGACTCAGGTGGTTTGTTTCACACAACCATCTAGGAAAGCTTAATTGGAAGCTGTTTGGAAAAGGGCAGGTACTTTCAAAAAATACTTGGCAGGTGATTGGATGAATCTGTCTATCACCTATTTTCAGAGAGCATTACCACATGATACCATCAAACTATTAACTGCTCTAATTCTAATGCAAGGATGAGAACTTAAAAGATATGAATTGTATATATGATAACCTCATCTCATCTAGACAGGTGGCTACTTTCTAAGATGATCCAGCTATTAAAATGATCATTTGGGGATACACTGTGACTATAACTGAAAGGACCACATCTAGATGACTCGGTCAACAGTCGAACTGATGAATGATAGAATGGTGGTCTCTGACTATGGAGCACAGACACACGTCACCTTGACTTAGGAATCTGTGACATACTTCAGCCCAAGGCTAGGCTAGGCTAACCTCTGCGTCTTTAAAGCCGGCTGGTATGAACGAATGGTATGAGGTTATGCATACAGGACACATTCATGTTTGACAACAGAACAGTTAACTTCCATGTATCCATAAGCCTGCTATACTATATAAACACCAACCCGCAGGTTGCTGAGACTGTCAACTCTGTGTCTGTACTTTAACGCCGGGTTAGCATGAGTAGCTAAGCTAAGCTACCGTCTCGAAGACTACAAGTTAGCTAAGCTAAGTTTAAGGCTGGACTAACAGCACCGACATGCACTTGGCTGGTACAGTTAGTATAGTGAAATTGTACACTTACCTGTCGCAATTATAACATACTAACGTTTATCATACGTCCAGTAAGCCATGTGGTGTCTAATTGTCTCCGTTACGTTAGCCCAAAGTCTCATAATAATTGGACTGACTGTCGTGACACAACCTATGCCTGCGTTCCTAAATTCGCTCTGAGAGCGCCGGGTTCAAAGTCATAAAGAGACCAAGTAATTTGATTGGACAAGAGGCATTCCATGAGTGCTGATCAAATTTCCAAAAGAGGTTTTAATCTCAATGTGACTTCCTGGTAAAATAAAGGTAAAAAAAAAAAATCGCAGGCAAATCGCAGGCTTTGCGATTAGCCAATCGCATCATTTCAAATCGCGATTTCGATTTAAAATCGATTAATCGTGCAGCCCTACCACCAAGGGATCTCGGCGATGGGGCAACAGGCCCGTGCCATAGTCTACTGGCCAGGGATGTCAGAGGACATCCGAGCCGCCAGGTACGGATGTGCGGACTGTAACCGGAACGCTCCGTCACAAGCAGCCACGCCCCCCCTACCATCCTCACCACCGTCCACCCCATTCGATGCGGTGTTTGCTGACTTCTTTGACTATGGAGGTCGTCACTTCCTAGTTATCGGAGATCGACTATCGGGCTGGGTGGAGGTCCTATGCTCCACAGCAGGCACTGATATGGGAGGCTCAGCTGGGCTGGTTCGCCACCTCCGTGCGTTCTTTGGCTCCTTTGGCGTGCCGGAGGAACTTTCGAGCGACGGTGGTCCGGAGTTCACAGCAGGCCAGACACAGGACTTCCTCCGTTTGTGGGGCGTCAGACACCGTGTGTCCTCTGTTGCTTTCCCACAGTCAAACGGAAGAGCGGAAGTTGCAGTGAAGTCTGCGAAGCGCCTCCTGATGTCCAACACTGGCCCGACTGGCAGTCTCGATCAGGACCGCTTTCTGCGTGCCATGATACAGTTACGCAACACGCCTGACCCCGACTGCAACCTCTCACCGGCGCAGATTATCTTCGGTCACCCCCTTCGAGGTTCGCTTTCCTTCGTCAACAGGCTTGAGAAGTTCTCGAACCCACATATCCGACCGCTCTGGCGCCAAGCATGGGCGGCAAAGGAGGATGCCCTTCGGACCCGGATGTCCCGTACCACTGAGTCCCTGCAGGCTCACTCGAAGCCACTTCGCCCATTGGCACTTGGTGAGAGGGTGTTCCTCCAGAACCAGCAGGGCCCTAGCCCTAACAAGTGGGACAGGTCAGGGGTGGTGGTGGAGTCACGTGATCACGATCAGTATCGGGTTAAGGTTGATGGGTCTGGACGCCTGACTTTACGCAACCGGCGGTTCCTCCGTGGCTACACCCCCTATGCTCCTCAGCAGCCAGCTGCTATGTCCCCTCCACCTGCGCCCTTGGTACACCGCTCCCTACCTGTCCAACCGTGCCCGGTGGTGCCCCAGGGGATCGTCCAGCAGCTGGCGGATGGACCCTGTGGCGCGGCCCTGGGTTCCTCCTTGCCGGCGTCTGCTGGTGAGGCGGCCCCTGGCCTCGGGTCCCAGGGCGACCCTGTACCCACTGATGCCACCCCGAACGCTTCGCTTCTAGTGTCGCAGTCGCCACTGTCGCTGCCCCGTCCTACGCGGCCTAGCCGTACAAGGGAGCCACCCAAGCACTACGAGCCCGAAACAGGCCGTTGGACGTGGGACTGAGTCCGGTTACCTATTTCAGTTTATAGCTTTCCGGACTGGGGGGGATGAAGGGTATACCGCCTGTCCACTAGGTGGCAGTATCTCGTTTGCTATGCTGTCCGGCTCAGTCAGGAGTCGGCCATGTTATTATTTGTTTAGTGTCAGACGTTCATGTTACGGTGGCCGTCTATTGAGCTGTCCACCTAATTCCTGTAAGTTGGTTATTCGAATGTTTCTGGTTAAGTTATATATATTACATTTACCCTGCTTATACTTTATCTCAATTCATGCTTCTATTGTTTGTATATTTGCAGGGCGTTTTCATCTTTGTCATTAAACACTTCATTGACATTGAGGAGCGTATTTCTTCACTTACCGTTGGGCTCAGACAGACAGATAGATGTGACGTCACCTCGCACACAGGTCGCGAGCCACGCCGACCAACAGGGTTGCCAGATGTGATTGACAGTTTACAGCCTAACTAACCAGTCTATAAGCACTAGATACAGTAGCCCATTCGGCGGTAACCCGCCCCATCTGGCAACCCTGCCAACCAATCAACCAATCAACACCCCAGATGAACCGTGTTACATTCACAACAAGTTTTCATTATGAATGAATGAATGAATGGTCTTTATTGTCATTGCTATAGTACAGGTACCAAACAACGAAATTTAGGAGGGGTGGCTCCCCTGGTGCTAGGAAAGAAAAAAAACTAAAAAAACAAGAAGGGAAAGGAGCTGGTTTACATAAATAAAGGCTATGTACACTATCCACTATACTGTACTGTACAGATAGATGACTAGGGTTGTCATATTGCACATAGTGTTATTGCACATTCATTTAAAGTGTCGCAGTTTGCAGGCTTGAAATGTACATATTTGTGCCTCAGCACTACACCTGGTTTTTTCAATCCAGCAGCTGCCATCAATCCGTCCAGACTGTCCAGGGCCCAGAACCTAGGTCTTTGCTGTGTTCAGGGCCTGGATGGCCCTGGGGTAGAAGCTGTGCTTCAGTCTGTTTGTCCTTGCGGCCATGGTCCTGTACCGCCTTTTCGAGGGCAGCCGGGCAAAGTGTTCGTACCCAGGGTGGGTTGGGTCTCTGGAGATCTTGGAGGCCTTCCTGAGACAGCGTGTGTTGTACAGCTCTTCCAGAGAGGGGAGGGGGGCGCCGGTGATCTTCTGGGCTGTTCTCACGACTCTCTGTAGCGCATTTCTCTCCGCGGTTGTGCAGCTGGAGAACCAGTTGCAGATGCCGTAGGTGAGGATGCTCTCCACTCCGCCGCGGGAGAAGGCCACCAGTATCTCCTGCTTGTTGTGTTCCTTCCTGAGGACTCTCAGGAAGTAGAGCCGCTGTTGTGCCTTCTTGATGGTGGCTGCTGTGTTGTTCATTAGCCAACATAAGTAATAGGCTAGTAAAGGTGCGCTTTCCGTGAGAGAGAGAGACTGGTCATTATCATTATCATAGAATGATAAAAAAAGAAATAATAATAAAGTGACAAAAATGTTATTTTTTATTTTTTTTCCCCCCTTAGAATGATAATAATATATCATATTATACTATAGAATGATCATAGAATGATACATTATTTTTTTTAAAGAATAAAGTGGAAAAAAAAGAAAAAAATAACATGTTCAATTTTTCATTTTTTTTCACTTCATTTTTTCCCCCCCTTAGAATGATAATAATATATAATATTATAATATGATACATTATTACCTGGTCCAACACTTTCACACACACTAACATCGGTGACACGCACCACACGCACATTGAACACAACAGTCAAATAAATAATAATAATTGTTCTCTCAGTGTCACTTCGCTAGCTAGTCTAGCCTAGCCTACCTGCTGTGCTGCCTGTCTTGTCACATTTTTGAACATCAAATCACCCGGCTTTAATCCTTAGTTAAATTACATTTAGAAATGTAACATTGAGGTATTAGTATATATTAGTATCAGTTTATATTGTAGAGACTCAGTGTTTGAGATCTTATTATGAATATGATTCTGGGCCCTATGCAGCAGCATTACCTGGTAGTTACACTTGATTAGACTTAGAACTCACCACCTCTATTAAACCACTAGATGTCCCTCTTGAGACTGTAAACTCTCTGGAGATGCTCTACTACTGCCCACCATAAAGTGTTTGGAAGGTTAAACATTGAAATATTGGTTCCAGCCATTTCTAGATAAAAAAAAAAGAAAGAAAATAACCTTTTGTTTGACTTTTCTCCCCAACCTTCACACAAAAAGACCCCCCCCCCCTCCATGTCTATCCAATTAAAGGACGTCTAGGCGTATTAAAATAGTCTTTTTTAATATCTTAACAATCATATGAATGAATGAATGGACTTTATTGTCATTGCTACAGTACAGGTACCAAACAACGAAATTTAGGAGGGGTGGCTCCCCTGGTGTTAGGAAAGGGGATTATTTATTTATTTTTAAAAACCTTTAAAAAAAAATGAAGGGAAGGAGCTGGTTTACATAAATAAAGGCTATGTACACTATCCACTGTACTATACTGTACAGATAGACGACTAGGGTTGTCATATTGCACAATAGTATTATTTCACATTTGTTTAAAGTGTCACAGTTTGCAGGCTTGAAATGTACATGTTTGTGCCTCAGCACTACACCTGATTTTTTCAGGCCAGCAGCTGCCATCAATCCGTCCAGACTGTCCAGGGCCCAGAACTTAGGTCTTTGCTGTGTTCAGGGCCTGGACGGCCCTGTGGTAGAAGCTGTTCTTCAGTCTGTTTGTCCTTGCGGCCAGGGTCCTGAACCGCCTTTTCGAGGGCAGCCTGGTAAAGTGTACGTACCCAGGGTGGGTCGGGTCCCTGGATATCTTGGAGGCCTTCCTGAGACAGCGTGTGTTGTACAGCTCTTCCAGAGAGGGGAGGGGGGCGCCGGTGATCTTCTGTGCTGTTCTCACGACTCTCTGTAGCGCATTTCTCTCCGCTGTTGTGCAGCTGGAGAACCAGTTGCAGATGCCGTAGGTGAGGATGCTCTCCACTGCGCCGCGGTAGAAGGTCACCAGTATCTCCTGCTTGCTGTGTTCCTTCCTGAGGACTCTCAGGGTGTATAGCCGCTGTTGTGCCCTCTTGATGGTGCCTTTTGTGTTGTCCTTCCAGGTCAGGTCATCCCGCATGTGCATCCCCAGGAATCGGAGGGTTGAGACTCTCTCCACGCTCTCTCCGTCGATGAGCAGGGGCTGGATCTCAGACTTTTTCCTCCTGAAGTCTACGATGATTTCCTGGGTCTTTGACTTGTTCAGCAGCAGGTTGTTAACCTTGCACAGCTTGCTCAGTTGCTCTACCTCATCCCTGTACGCCGCCTCGTCCCCCCCCGAGATGCATCCCACCACGGTGGTGTCGTCTGCAAACTTTACGATGGAGTTGCTGGGGTGGACGGGGGTGAAGTCGTAGGTGTAGAGGTTGTAGAGGATGGGGCTTAGCACGCAGCCCTGGGGGGACCCAGTGCTGAGGAGGTGTGGGGGCCCACCCGCACCCTCTGGGGGCGGTCGGTCAGGAAGTCCTTGATCCACGCACATATAGAGTGTGATAGACCCAGGTCTAGTAGTTTGGTCACTAGCCTGTCTGGAAGGATGGTGTTGAAGGCGGAGCTGAAGTCCACGAAGAGCAGTCTCGCGTAGCTGTTTCCCCTCTCCAGGTGGGATAGAGTGGCGTGGAGAGTCGTCGCGATGGCGTCCTCTGTGGACCTGTGGGCTCTGTAGGCGAACTGGTATGGATCCAGGTTGGGCGGGAGGCGTGTGAGTATGTGGGCCCGGACTAGTTTCTCGAAGCACTTCATGATGATTGGTGTGAGTGCCACCGGGCGGTAGTCGTTTAGGCAGCTCACCGTGCTTTTCTTCGGGACTGGGATGATAGTTGAGGTTTTCAGGCAGGGTGGGATGGTGGCCTGGGACAGGGACTGGTTAAAGATGTTGGTGAAAACCCCGGCCAGCTGGTCGGCGCAGTCTCTCAGCACCTGTCCCAGGACGCCATCCGGCCCCGAGGCTTTCCTGGGGTCCACCGCCTTCAGTACGCGTCTCACTTCATGCTCTGTGAGGGTGAGGCTGCTGAGAGCTGGAGAGAGTGGTGTTTGTGTTGCGGTTACCTCCGTTCGCCCCTCGTTGAACCGGGCGTAGAAGGTGTTCAGCTTTCCCGCCAGCAGGGGGTCGTCCTCTGCGGCTGTGAGCCTGTTGGCTCTGAAGTTTGTCATCTGCTGAACCCCCTGCCACATCCGCCTGGAGTCGTTGCTCAGGAGGCATTCCTCAATCTTCTCTCTGTGGTCTGCCTTGGCCGCTTTGATTCCGCGCTTTAGGTTGGCCCTGGTGGAGCTGTACAGCGGTGTGCTCTTCCCTGCGAAGAAGGCGTTGTCCCTCTCGTTGATCAGTTTTTGGACCTTCCCAGTCATCCATGGCTTCGTGTTGGGGTAGACCCGGACCCGTTTGTCCACGGTGACTGAGTTGGTGCAGTTCACTATGTGGTTCAGAACCGACGACGTGTACTGTTCCAGGTCCTCATGCTCATATTCCTGCCATAGGGTGTCATTTAGGCAGATCTGCAGTGGAGCGTACCCTTCTGGCCAGGTTCTGACAGTCTTAGTGGTGATGGGAGCACTTTTCCCCATGGTAGTGTATGCAGGGATCAGGAGGATTGACACATGGTCAGACATGCCTAGATGAGCTAGCGGACTAGCCTTGTAAGCACGTTTGATGTTGGTGTATACCTTGTCCAGTGTTTTTTCTCCTCTTGTTGCACATTTCACATGCTGATAGAACTTGGGTAGTACTGCCTTCAGGTCGACATGATTGAAATATCCTGCTATGATGTGAATAGCCTGTGGATCAGTGCTTTGTTGACCACTGATGACGTCATATAGCCGCGCCAATGCTAGGCTACCGTCCGCGCTAGGCGCTATGTACACACATGTAATGAACACCGCGTTAAACTCCCTCGGGAGGTATGTGGGTCGGCATTTAACAGTCAAGTATTCCAGGTCTGGGGAGCAGTGGCTACTTACAGTTTTCGTGTTTAAGCACCAGCTATCCTTCGTCGATATTATGATCCCACCCCCTCTTGACTTGCCGCTGAGCTGCGTGCGGTCCGCCCGGTGTAATGTCCGTCCCTCCAAGCTAATAGCTGAGTCCACGATAGTGTCATTTAGCCAGGTTTCGGTAAGAATAATCACACAGCTATCTCCTACGATGTTATTTTTGGCAACTTGTAGTCTCAGTTCATCCATCTTGTTCGTCAGGGACCTGACGTTGGAAAGGAAAATACTCGGCAAAGCAGGTTTGTCAGGGCTCCGTCTTAGCCTAGCTAACAGGCCTCCCCGGCAGCCCCGTCGTTGCTTACGGTCCTTACGCCGGCGTTTGCGCCTCAGGGAAGGGACTGAGTACCAGGATTCTCCCGGTACACGGGCGATCTCGTGATATATCCTGTTTTGCTTCAGGAACTCCGCTGTAACTGTCTTCTCGTTTTGCGTGCCAACTTCTAATAAGTCGAGCCTGCTGTAGGTACTATTTACACAGGGGTCATACCAGGTCAGAGCAGGTCATAGGGTCACATAGGGTGTGTGTAGGGGGGTGTAGGGGTCATGTAAGGGTCATACCAGGTCAGAGCAGGTCAGGGGGGGTGTAGGGGGTGTGTAGGGGTCATACCAGGTCAGAGCAGGTCAGGGGGGGTGTAGGGGCCATACCAGGTCAGAGCAGGTCAGGGGGGGTGTGTAGGGGGGTGTAGGGGTCATGTAGGGGTCATACCAGGTCAGAGCAGGTCAGGGGGGGTGTAGGGGTCATGTAGGGGTCATACCAGGTCAGAGCAGGTCATGCGGGCCATGGCCTCAGACAGACGCAGCATGCTCTCCAGCTGGCGGACGGTGATCCTCCAGGCCGACTTGCCGCTGCCGCCCGCGTCCCTCTGCCTCAGGGCCCGGTACTGGTCCACTACGAACTCCTGGGCCTCTGGGGTGATCTGGGGAGGGAGGGGGGAAGGGAGGGAGGGAGGGGGGAGGGAGGGTGTTAGTGGTACTGGTCCACTACGAACTCCTGGGCCTGTGGGGTGATCTGGGGAGTGAGGGGGAGGGAGGGTGGGGGGAGGGTGTTAGTGGTACTGATCCACTACGAACTCCTGGGCCTGTGGGGTGATCTGGGGAAGCGGGGGGAGGGGAGGGAGGGAGGGGGGAGGGAGGGAGGGAGGGGGGAGGGTGTTAGTGGTACTGATCCACTACGAACTCCTGGGCCTCTGGGGTGATCTGGGGAAGGGGGGGGGGGGGGGAGGGAGGGAGGGGGGAGGGTGTTAGTGGTACTGATCCACTACGAACTCCTGGGCCTCTGGGGTGATCTGGGGAAGGGGGGGGGGAGGGAGGGGGGAGGGTGTTAGTGGTACTGGTCCACTACGAACTCCTGGGCCTCTGGAGTGATCTGGGGAAGGGGGGGGGAGGGGAGGGAGGGGGGGGGGGGAGGGAGGGAGGGGGGGGGGGAGGGTGTTAGTGGTACTAGTCCACTACGAACTCCTGGGCCTCTGGAGTGATCTGGGGAAGGGGGGGGAGGGGAGGGAGGGGGGGGGAGGGGAGGGAGGGTGTTAGTGGTACTGATCCACTACGAACTCCTGGGCCTCTGGAGTGATCTGGGGAAGGGGGGGGAGGGGAGGGAGGAGGGGGGGGAGGGAGGGAGGGAGGGTGTTAGTGGTACTGGTCCACTACGAACTCCTGGGCCTCGGGGGTGATCTGGGGAGGGAGGGAGGGTGTGTGTGTGTAATAATACATAATAATAATAATAAGTGGCGGGGCTTACCTTGGTGGTGGGGTTAAGGGGCAGGGCTTACCTTGGGGGTGGGGTTAAGGGGCAGGGCTTACCTTGGGGGAGGGGTTAAGGGGCAGGGCTTACCTTGGGGGTGGGGTTAAGGGGCGGGGCTTACCTTGGGGGTGGGGTTAAGGGGCGGGGCTTACCTTGGGCTGGAACTGCCTGGCGAACAGGATGTACCTCTGGATCTCCTGCGTCTCGTAGACGCGCTGTACGGACTCCGTGCCGCGGCAGTGCAGGTCCACGATGCGCCGGGCGATGGCGTAGTCCGTTACCTAGGCAACCAGGAGGAGGTGCACGGAAGCAGAGACAGACAGACACAGTCACCCGGTTGAATCAGGATCAGGACAGGCCGCCATTTTGTTTTTGGTTATCGTAAAAGCAGCAAAACCCTAGCGATGTCACAGCTAGCTTCGATGCTAACTTAAAACACACTGAAATCACACAGGCCTTAGTAGTAGTTTACAATAGCAACACACTGAATCAAACACAACAGCTGCAAGTCTGAAGCTAATAGTTTAGCATCCTCACCTAAAATGAGGTTTTTACACATTGAGATGATGGAGTTTTGTTCAAATGCAGGGGCCAGATTGTTTTCTCTGATCTAGGATCAGGTCGAGCTAGGTGATTTCCCCAGTTCCCCGGCCTCCCTCAGCCTCCCCTGGTGTTCTACCTCCCCCAGCCTCCCCTGGTGTTCTACCTCCCCCAGCCTCCCCTGGTGTTCTACCTCCCCCAGCCTCCCCTGGTGTTCTACCTCCCCCAGCCTCCCCTGGTGTTCTACCTCCCCCAGCCTCCCCTGGTGTTCTACCTCCCCCAGCCTCCCCTGGTGTTCTACCTCCCCCAGCCTCCCCTGGTGTTCTACCTCCCCCAGCCTCCCCTGGTGTTCTACCTCCCCCAGCCTCCCCTGGTGTTCTACCTCCCCCAGCCTCCCCTGGTGTTCTACCTCTCCCAGCCTCCCCTGGTGTTCTACCTCCCCCAGCCTCCCCTGGTGTTCTACCTCCCCCAGCCTCCCCCGGCCTCCCACCTCGTTACACTCGTCTATGAGGATGAAGAAGAGGTCGAAGCGGGACATGATGGGCGCTGACATGTTGACGTTCTGCTTCAGGGACTTGGAGCGGTTGTAGCGGCCGTCAATGGGGTTGGCTGCTGCCAGGATGGACGTCCTCGCGTTCAGGGTGGCCTGACACACACACACACAGGTTATCACATTTTAATCATTTATTTATGTCCACATAGAAACAAGTATACAGGGACACAAATACTGAAGGCACAGATGGGATGCATTCACAAACAGACATGGACAATGTCTTTCACATACAACAGGACAAGACTCACGGGTACAAGTAACACCGTCTCCGCCATATATGGCGGCTGTCAATAATCGCAGAGACAGAGCAATACTTGCTGAGCCTTTTTGCTTCTCCCTTGGACATTCCCAGTAGACGTAGTCCTCTGACAACCAATCTGTGCACATGTCCAAGACTGCCAAATATAAAGACTAATAGCGTACACCTATAGCCTAGCTCTGAGATGGTATCTACAAGCTGCTGGTATTTCATGACCTTAGTCATGAAGGCTTCCTCTAGGCTTATATCAAAGGTGCATGCTACCTCTAATACAGACACCTCTCTGGACTCTTCATTAACAACAATAACATCTGGTGTGTTAGCAGACAACTGTGAAAAGTGACATTGGTCATTACAGAAATTGAACAAAGATGCATTGACACAAGCATGTGTATACATTTTCACTGTAACTGGGAAGTGGAGTGATATGTCCTTTACTATAAGGCTCACAATTCTGTCATGACGTGCTATATACATTCCTTTGTAAACATAACAGCCATTCAAGATGTGTGATAGTGTTTCTGTAACCTGTTCTGTGGTGTGGTGCAAGCAATGAGGAACCTGAGTGGAAGGAAACCAAATAGAGAGGTTGAGTCTGGTAGGAAGGACTTGTAATCTGGCCTTGGTTGTGAATATGACAGTCCTCATCGAGTGCAGTGTTTTTTTTAGAAAAGAATGAGAAACAGAGTGATCAGCTGTGGGAAGACATGCCAGTTTTCCCTGGAGTTTCAGACCAGTCCAGTGTTGTTGTTGTTGATGTTGATGAAGGTCCATGAGAGTCCGTCTGGCCCCTCTAGATGTTAGCTGGTGGCTCTGTCCAGCAAAGGAGGCTGTTGCCCTGACCTGTGTGAGAGGGTCAGATATACAGTTCTCTGAGACCCGAACAGTCTCAGAGTCAGACCGCACCCACTCCAGGTACACCCCGGCTCGGACACGGAGGTCATTCAGGTCTGGCCAATCAGACCAAACTCCAAAACCAGCGGAATGAGTGTCCAATTTTCCGCTGGGTTTCCTCTTGAACCCAAGGAAGTGGGGCTCCGCCCCCCTGGCAACTGGGACCTTCCTTCTCCTCAGGTCCAGGAACATGGAGGAGCGGGCCAGCTCCCTGACGTCCTTGTTGTCGTTGTTAAGCGGAAATTCTCATGCTGGTGTAGATCCATTCTACATCGGGGACCCCTAGCCCTCCCTCCCACTGGGGATGAAAGATGATGTCACGGGTGCTGTGTGAATTGAGTCCAAGCCACCTGCGCACTACGCTCACAGTCTTGTTGTTCATTTCACACAGCACTTTCTGGGGGATGTGGACATTGGAGAAGAGGTGCTGAACTTTGGACAGGGCCACCTGCCTGATGGCTTCTAACTTCATAGTTAGTGGCAGAGGACAATTGTCTATCAAGTCCAGCCTGGAAGTGAACTCAGTCAGGATGTTATTGACTTGCTCCTTCCACACTCCTGCGATGTTAATTTTATGTCCAAGATATGGGTGTCTCATGAAGAGAATTTACACGAATGGGCTGTGTTGCTAAAGAGAACACAGGGGGTGTGTCTGTTTTTGAGTGGTACCACCTGTTCCCCCCACTCCGCCTCTCATACAGGACAGCGCATTTGCTGGCTTTGACCTCCAGGCCAGACCATTCCAAAAAACTATCCGTCCTGCAGAGCATGTTCTTGATGACGCTCTCTTCCCTGGAGGCCAGGACAACATCATCTGCGTAGCCCTGCACTGGGTTGGGGGAGATGACACCCTCAGGGGCACACTGACACAGCCACTTAATCCACTGGTTGATGGCAATTATGAAATTAACCGCGCTCCATGGACAGCCAGTTTTAATGCCTGTCTGAAGTGGTGTTGGGCGAGTGAGCTGCTTCCCACAGATTACTTGGATGGTGGAGCTTCGGTACACATCTCTCACAATGTCAATGAATAGCTGGGGTAGCTGTATCTCTTCCAGTGATCTAATCATTATATTGTGAGCTAATGTCCCAAAAGCATCTCTAAAATCAAGAAAGACTGTAAAGAGTTTACATGACTGATGTTTAAAGTCATCTATCCCTGTCTTAAGGCAGAACACATGCTCATCCATACCCATCCTGCTGATGTAAGCCTTCTGTTTGGTGGACAAGATGTTAGCATCCACCAACCAGGGCAGGACTCGGGCCAGTATGCACTTCATGAACACCTTATAGATGGTAGGGAGAAGAGAGATGTCCCTCCATGTTGTTGGATCTTCAGGGATATTGCCTTTCTTTGGGATGCGATGTATCAATGCTCCTTTCCATGAATCTGGAACTCGCTTATTCTCCAAACAGACATTAAAAACAGTTGTTAATGTCTGACAAGACTGTGTGGATTTCAGTGCCTCGTATGTCACCCCATCTGAGCCACTGGCCTTGTTGTTGGGAAGGCTGTGCAAAACACACTCCACCTCCTGGACGGTGAAGTGTGAGGTGTCAGGGAGGAAAGGTGGATTGGGTAATGTCACCTCACCATGCCAAGGCGGTGGTGGGAGGTCGTCACCTGACCGGTTGTTTTGACACTTTGTATCGTAGTAATTCTGTATGGCTGTAATGTCACTCGGGCAGGGAGGGGGATCGGGATACATACTGTTGTTTAAAATGACTTGGATCGCCTTTGATCTCCTGTGCGACCAGAGATAGGCCAGTTTATTCCTGCTCACCCCGCGGTTCCCACCGCGACTCCGGCTCGCGGTCCTCTCTCTCTGCAGCGAGGGCAGAACGGTGTCGCGCATGAAACATAGCTGGTCGCGTATCCAGTCAGATGTAGAGACCGACGTTAAAACGTCAGGACACGGGCGCACTGGAGGGAATTTCTTCAGTACTCTTGCAGAGTATTTCAGGAGTTGCAAGCTGAATGGTTTACCCCCATGGCTTTGCGATGTAAAAACTCTGTTCTTAAAAAATATTCCATTCAGCAGAGCCGCGAGCCGCATCCACTTCCCCGGATCCCCCGAGGAAACATAAATCCTCTCGTGCAGCCGCTTGATGTTCAATCGGTGCCGGTAGCTCTTCTCAAGGGCCTGAAAAGCCATCCATTGCTGCTCTGACAGCGGGCGGACATACTGCAGAAAGGTCGCCGGGTCTGACGCCTCACCCCCCGGTTCTTCGCGAGAGGGGTCCCGAGGACGCATCAGCTGGTGAACTCTCCCGGTGAGCAGAGCTTCCTTGTAGGCTAGCTTGATACACGCGATCAAGCACATTGTCCATATAAGTTGCCACTGCATCTCTAATCTGCGCCTATTGCATTAACGGTGGCAATTACAACGGGTGTGCATGCGTCTAGATGTTCATACAAGCCTGTTTATGTTTTTATATCGCAAAAGCAAACAAACAGCTTCCCGAGGTGTACCTGCGGCCAACCTACTCCGGGCGCATGCGCACACACACACACACACACACACACAGAAGTAAGTGAAACAACTATACATCAGTCATCGTCAATAAGAACAAGTGCAAGAAGTAATGAAGAGGCAGAGAGTTGTGAAGAGGCATCATAACCTAACCATCTGACTGTGTGTGTATGTATGTATGTGTGTGTGTGTGTGTGTGTGTGTGTACCTTGACGCCAGCCTTGGTGATGGAGATGGTCTGCTGCTCCATGGCCTCGTGGATGGCCACCTGATCCTTTATGTCCATCTTGTCAAACTCATCGATGCAACACACTCCCTGGAGAGAGAGAGAGAGACACACACACACACACACACACACGACTGAAATGAGATTGAATAGGAGGGGGCCAAGGATTGATCCTTGTGGAACCCCACATGTCATTTTAATTTGGTCAGACACAAACTAGCCAATGGAGACACAGTAGCTTCTGTCCTGTAGCAACACAGCAAGGGAGGCTGGCCTGACCTCCGATTTCTACCTCCACCAGCCTCCCCTGACACACACACACACACACACACACACACGGTAGATAAAAGCTGTTGCCGTGGCGATGCCTACGTTGTCAGCCAGCATGAGGGCTCCGGCCTCGATGACGAACTCGTGAGACTCCTCGTCTCTGACCACGGCTGCTGTCAGGCCGGCGGCGCTGCTGGCCTTCCCACTGGTGTACACCGCCCTGGGGGCGAAGTCCTCCACGTGTCTGCACACACACACACACACACACACACACACACACAGGTTAACATCACACACACACACACACACACACACACACGATAACATCACACACACAGGTTAACATCACACACACACAGGTTAACATCACACACACACACACACAGGTTAACATCACACACACACAGGTTAACATCACACACACACACACAGGTTAACATCACACACACAAGATCAAACAAGCCTAGTTTTTCCTTTAGTGACGTTGATTGAATACCTCCCTGTAGAGGTGTGTGTGTTTGTCTGTAGAGTGTGTGTGGTGTGTGTGTGTGTCTGTAGTGTGTGTAGTGTGTGTGTAGAGTGTGTGTAGTGTAGTGTGTAGTGTGCGTCTGTGTGTATGTGTGCGTCTGTGTGTGTGTGTGTGTGCGTCTGTCAGGGGGCTTTCACACCGGCAAAGAACCGTGCCGGTTCGCGTTCGCGTTCGGAAACCTCCGAACCTTGGTGCTGTCTGGCGAACGAGCCCGCGTTCATACCAGTGTAACCTGAACCATCCGCGTCATCAACGCTGGGTGATGAAGGGGCGGGATAAACAAAAATGTCACAACTAGATGGCAGCTACTTCACTGGAAAAGAGGATAATATCTTCCACCACAGTATCTGAAATAAACTCAATTTTCTGTGAAACAAAACAAAATACACTTTCTATATGCGTTCTTTTACTAATCAGCTGCTCCGTTACTGGAATAGAAATGGCTTACGAAATTCGCGTTCGCGCATGTCCGCGCGCGTGTGTGTTTGCTGAGCATGTGAGGAAGATAGAGAGAATAATGACACTTTTGATATTGTTTTTGATCACTAATGATTAGATTTAGATTAGATTACATTTTGTCTACTTCCTCCTTGCTGGTCTCTGCAGCCTAGAATATGACACACCCACTGACGACGTGACTGTTCTACGTTTTGGTTCGCGCTTGAGAACCACTATTTTTTGGTGCCCGCTGCGAACCAACTTTTCAGGTTCCGAACCAATTGAGCTTCGGTCTGAACGCGCCGGCCGGTTCCAGACTTGGTTCGCGAACGTGAACCGGCACGGTTCTTTGCCGGTGTGAAAGCCCTATGAGTGTATGTGTGTGTGTGTGTAGTGTGTGTGTGTGTAGTGTGCGTCTGTGTGTAGTGTGTGTGTGTGTATGTGTGTGTGTACTTGAGGAACTGGCTCTTGGAGGTGCTGGGGTCTCCTACGATGCAGACGTTCACATCGCCCCTCAGTGACGTGCCCTCCATGGTCGTCTTGGCAACGCCCCCAAACAGCATCAGGAGGATGCCCCTCTTGATCTCGTCGTTGCCTGGCAACAGAGGGAGGGGTTTTTAAACGTGTTTCATTCACACGTTTTCATACTTGAAGCCAAAACATTGTTTACACACAACTTCAACATCCCACATTCAGCATAACAACATGTGTGCTAATAACAAGGGGCAAGGGAGGTAGCCTAGAGGTTAGACGCCGGATAGCAACCCGAAGGTCGCTGGTTCGATCCACGCCTCAGAAGGGAGCTGCATGTGCCCTTGAGCAAGGCACTTAACCCCCTAATTGCTCCAGGGGTGACTATGGCTGACCCCGTGTCTAGAGCAGAAAATACCACATTCCCGCAATTGATTGACAAGTTGATTGCATTGTAAATAAACTGTTATTAATTATAATTACATAAACTCAGTACCAGATATGGTCAGGGTTAGTTAGGGTTAGTCAGGGTTAACCCTGTCAGTACCATGTATAGTGGGGAACAGGCTGGAACAGAGGTTGTGGTAGAGGGTTAGTTAAGGTTAGTTAGGGGTAGTTAAGGTTAGTCAGGGTGTGTAGTGTGTGTGTGTGTGTGTGTGTGTGTGTGTGTGTGTGTACTGGGCACTGGGGTAGTGGTGGTCTAGTGGATAGTGAGTTGGACGTGATCGGAAGGTTGTGAGTTCAAATCCCGCCTGAAACCACACCACTACTAGTGTGCCCTTGAGTAAGGCACTTTGCCCTCAATTACTCCAGGAATGTCCCTGTAATTCAGCCATAGCCATAGTCATAGTCTCCTGGTGCACCCGGAACAACCTAGAGCTGAATGTTCTTAAGACAGTGGAGCTGATAGTGGACTTCAGGAGGAACCCACCCCCTCCCTCTCCAATCATACTGGGAGGCACTCCAGTCACCACAGTAGAGTCATGCCGCTTCCTTGGGGTGACAGTCTCTCGGGACTTGAAGTGGGGGCCCAACATCGACGCCCTCACAAAAAAGGCCCAGAAGTGACTGTTTTTCCTGAGGCAGCTCAGGAAATTCCACCTTCCAAAGACCACGCTGGTGAACTTCTACACGGCCATCATTGAGTCCATCGTCACCTCCGCCATCATCATCTGGTTCCCCGCTGCAGCGGCCAAGGACAAGGCCAAGCTGCAGCGGGTGATACGCTCGGCGGAGAGGGTGATTGGCTGCCCTTTGCCCCCCCTTGAGGCCCTGTTTAAAAGTAGGGCTTTGGGGAGGGCCAGGAAGATCATAGCTGACCCCGCACACCCAGGACACGGTCTCTTCGCCCCGCTCCCCTCAGGCAGGAGGGTGCGGTCCCTAAAAACTGTGAAGGCTTGACATGCACACAGCTTTTTCCCCACAGCCATCCGGCTCCTAAATGCCGCTGCCCCCCCCCCTGAACTGACCCCTATCTATCTACCCTCCCTCCACCCCCACCCAGAGAGCTTTGGACTGTCTGGATATGAACACTTGAACACTTGATCTCTGCACTTTATATTTATATTAATTATGACTCTTGCACTTTGATGTTGGTTTGCACTGTCTTGTCCTGTCTTGCACCTGTCCTGCTGTAAACCGTGCTCCATTGTCCCAAACCAAATTCCTAACATGTTTACATGTCATGGCAATAAAGTCTTCTGATTCTGATTCTAAATCGCTTTGGATTAAAAGCGTCTGCTAATGGCAAAATTAAATTAATAAAAATCAGGGTTAGTCAGGGGTAGTTAGTACCATGTATAGTGGGGAACAGGCTGGAACAGAGGTTGTGGTAGAGGGTTAGGGTTAGTCAGGGGTAGTTAAGGGTAGTTAGGGTTAGTCAGGGTTAGTTAAGGTTAGTCAGGGGTAGTTAGTACCATGTATAGTGGGGAACAGGCTGGAACAGAGGTTGTGGTAGAGGGTTAGTTAAGGTTAGTTAGGGGTAGTTAAGGTTAGTTAGGGGTAGTTAAGGTTAGTCAGTACCATGTATAGTGGGGAACAGGCTGGAACAGAGGTTGTGGTAGAGGTTCTTGTCTTGGCTCATCTCAAACACCTTCTCCCACTCCTGCACCGTCATCTGGCTCTTCACACTCTCCGCTGACTGGTCCTCCACACGCAGCTCCTTACCACCAAACTGGACGGATGCACATACACGGACACACAGACACGGACACACACACACCTCAGGATAGACAGTTTGCCGCCTTTTCAAAAACTCCTTGCCCCATTGAGCGTCGAGGGGCTAGTGTCTAAGGTATCGGGAGTAGGGTCTAGGATGTAGTGTCTAGGGTGGAGGGGTCCATCAGGGCTATGTCTGGGCGTACCCGGGGGTTGGTGGGGGCTACGTAGCAGGCCAGGAAGGTCTAGGGTCTAGGGTGTAGTGTGTAGTACAGGGCTGGACTGGGACAAAAATTAGGCCCTGCCATGTGGCTCAGACCGGCCCAACACAATCGGTCCGACACCGCCGATCAACATGCTGGCAGTCTGTTGAATATACCATTTGTAAAAAACCCTATAATCCGCACCGGATTATAAGGCGCACCTTCAATGAATGGCCTATTTTAGAACTGTTTTCATATACAGGGCGCACCGGATTATAAGGCGCATAGAATAGAAAATACTGCAGTCAAACGTTTGACTGGGGTTGCGTTACGCCCAAGCTCCACCTACTGCGTTGCGTCACCTCTCCATCGGTGTTGTGTCAACTTCCCGTGGTCCATGCTCCACCTGAGCGTTCTCACCGTCAATGTTCTACCTGCTCCACTGTCAATTTTTTATTTTTTTTTCCACCTCAAGTATCAGCCGTTCGTCATCCATTTTTGCAACAAGCGTCAAGGACCTGCGGTGATTCACAGCTGACTCGCGTGAATAGCAATTCGCAATAGCTGCGACCACGAGCTATAGAGTAGTTAGCTACAAGCATTTTCAATCTGGTATTATCTCTATTAGTGGATTAACCGCTGTGGTGATTCAACAGCTGATAAAAATACATCAAGTAGACTACAAACAGAGCAAAACAATAAAACACCAGAAAACAACCAATAGGCTATACAATTATAACCAACAACCAATATGTGACAGCTCCTGGTGAAATGTGTAACGTCATTTTTCAGTTTGTACACATGCTTAAACTACAGATTGTAAGCTTTCAAATGATGTGTCATACATTCAAATCAGAGAAAGATTGAACACGACAGGCGTATTTGAATGTTGGTTCACCTCAAACACTGAATGGGAGAAAAGTGACTCTGAATCTGAACGCAGCCACAGCTACGAACGCTGCTAACAAAACACATCGCTACGAAGGTCCAAACTGTATTTTAATAACATGACAACATACTGGGAGAACATCGACATACTAAAAACACATAACTACACATAACAAGATGAACACACAGTTCTTACTTTTGAACACGAGCTAAAACGAAAGTATGTTTCAACCCTCCCTTACCGGTAGCCTCCGGCAAACGAGAATAATGAATCCAATACACACATTATAAGTGTTTAGTGATCGTTAAACTGTTGTTTATTATATCGATATATTCAACTTCAAGTTGAAAGCACCAAGAAGGACCGCCTCGAAATTCATCGATGTTCATGTCCCGTGCTCGCGCTGTTGCCTTCATTCGAATAGTGACTGTAGAGACGCTTCTACTTGCGGCTCTCTGTTCAACAACCCACTGTTCGAGTTTGTCCTCTAACTGTGTTTGTCCTCTAACTGTGTCTAACTGTGTCTAACTGTGGCCATCTCGCTTTGTTCCCTCGGAAACTCTGTTTAGTCTTCTTTACTTGGGGTCTTGTGGTGTGGGACTGTGAGTAGGCACAACACCGGTGTTTACTGATTACCGTAATGCTGCAAGCGGTGCGGCTTTGTAGTTTACCAGTCGTACTGAAACATTTTGACAGAGCGCCTTGAGCGCCGTGTACAACCAGTATGGATCAACCAATTAACAAATTGATCCATATATAAGGCGCTCCGGGTTATAAGGCGCACTGTCGTTTTAAAAAATAAATAAAGGCTTTTAAGTGCGCCTTATAGTGCGGAAAATACGGTACATGTACACACAGGCTGCATGATTGCATTATGTTACACCAGAAGCCCAGTCATTTCAAATGGAAGGTTGCAAGACAACATTATTGGGTTGCAGACTGCATGAGTTTTATTTCTCCATGCAATAAAAAGCATTCATTAGTTCTGAACTAGGCTAGTGTAGATATTTTTTTTTTAATATATATTTTTTCAAATAAAAAGTATTATTAACACCCATTGTTGGTATTGCATTTATGTCAGTGACAGTGATACCTCAACTTGCTAGCTAGCAACAAAATAGAAAGTCACAAAATGCAGAACACCCCCATCTAACGTTAGCTATAGAGTCCACAGCCAAGCAGCACTAACGTTACACCACGAGAGAGATCACTGTGTGTGCATGAATTCCAGCCAAGTCCTGGTGAAGCGCAATGCAATCATGCTGCCTGTACGGGTTAGCATAAGTCATAAGACATTCTCTGCTGCTGCTCCCTTAATCTGGCCAATGCAAGCGACTAACATAACTTTGCTTTTGTAAAACCAAGTAACAACATTGCTTACCTCTCTAGCTGTGTCCTGTCTCCTCCTCAATTGCTAACGGCACATCAGTGCTAACGTTAGTTAGCGGTAAATATTTTGCTGTGGCAGCCGCAGCTGTAGTAGGCCTAGCCCCCACAGTCGATGCAGAGAACATATCTGTCAGTTTCTGACATTTTGAGGCATCCTCTGCTAGCTTCTTACTTTTTTTCTCCCTAATTTTCTGGGCACCCCCTTTCACTATCTTATCTACTAACATGACACTGTACTTGGGTTGTCGGCCGAGGGATCAGAGTGGGGGAGGGGGCCGATGGACAGCAGGGCCTAAGCATGTGATTGGGCCAGCCCATGTGTTAGTATAAATGGGGGCCGCCGCTTGATTCAGCGCTAGTTGATGCCGTGCTATTTTGGGCCGCGCTAGTTTTTTTTTTTTTTTTTTTTGGGGGGGGGGGGGGGGGGGGGGGGGGTGTCAGGCGGCCCGACCTGCCCAAAACTAGCGCGGCCCATCTGCCAGCGGGCAGAAAGATTGTATGGCCAGTCCAGCGGTGCTGTAGTGTGTAGTGTCTAGGGTGTAGGGCGTACCCGGGGGTTGGTGGGGGCCACGTAGCAGGCCAGGAAGGTGTAGTGTGTAGTGTGTAGGGTGTAGTGTGTAGGGTGTAGTGTGTAGGTACCCGGGGGTTGGTAGGGGCTACGTAGCAGGCCAGGAAGGTGTAGTGTGTAGGGTGTAGGGTGTAGTGTGTAGTGTGTAGTGTGTAGGGTGTAGTGTCTAGGGTGTAGGGTGTAGTGTGTAGTATGTAGGGTGTAGGGTCTAGTGTGTAGTGTGTAGGGTGTAGTGTGTAGGGTGTAGGGTGTAGGGTGTAGGGTGTAGTGTGTAGTGTGTAGGGTGTAGTGTGTAGTGTGTAGTGTGTATGGTGTAGTGTGTAGGGTGTAGTGTGTAGTGTGTAGGGTGTAGTGTGTATGGTGTAGTGTGTAGGTACCCGGGGGTTGGTGGGGGCCACGTAGCAGGCCAGGAAGGCCGTCCTGTAGGAGAGGTCCCGGACCCCCAGGGCCTTCAGCCCCGCGATGCCGTCCGCCTCGAAGCCCTCCCGCCCCCCCGTCACCTTGGTGCTGGTCTCTGACCTGGTCCCTGGAGGGAGGGAGAGGGGGGGGAGGGGAGGGGAGGGGGGGGAGGGAGAGAGGGGGGAGGGGGAGGGAGAGGGAGGAAGCAGACCAGAGAGATATCTGTTCAGGAGGGACAGTTAAGGTGCAGCCTGAAGAGATGGAGGTCTTTAGTCTACGGCAGAAGATGGGGAGTGACTCTGCAGGCCTGACAGCAGACGGAGTTAGGGGCTAAGGGCTGGGGGCTAGCAGCTAGGAGCTAGGGACTAGGGGCTAGGGGTTTATGTCTGGTAGGGTCATAGGGTTAGCTGCCCCTACCAGCCACAGCCAGTTAGTTAGTAGGGTGAGGGTTAGTTAGTTAGTAGGGTTAGTTAGTAGGGTTAGGGTTAGTTAGTTAGTAGGGTTAGTTAGTAGGGTTAGGGTTAGTTAGTTAGTTAGTAGGGTTAGTTAGTTAGTTAGTAGGGTTAGGGTTAGTTAGTAGGGTTAGGGTTAGTTAGTTAGTTAGTAGGGTTAGTTAGTTAGTAGGGTTAGTTAGTTAGTTAGTTAGTTAGTAGGGTTAGGGTTAGTTAGTAGGGTTAGTTAGTTAGTAGGGTTAGTTAGTAGGGTTAGTTAGTTAGTAGGGTTAGTTAGTAGGGTTAGGGTTAGTTTGTTAGTTAGTAGAGTTAGTTAGTAGGGTTAGGGTTAGTGTTAGTTAGTTAGTTGGGTTAGTTAGTAGGGTTAGGGTTAGTTAGTTAGTAGGGTTAGTTAGTAGGGTTAGGGTTAGTTTGTTAGTTAGTAGGGTTAGTT
This sequence comes from Nansenia antarctica, assembly GCF_963989245.1. Lineage (NCBI taxonomy): Eukaryota > Metazoa > Chordata > Actinopteri > Argentiniformes > Microstomatidae > Nansenia > Nansenia antarctica. Next base: position 18,013,755 of record NC_137679.1, on the reverse strand, counting down.
AGTAGGGTTAGGGTTAGTTTGTTAGTTAGTAGGGTTAGTTAGTAGGGTTAGTTAGTTAGTAGGGTTAGGGTTAGTTAGTTAGTTGGGTTAGTTAGTAGGGTTAGGGTTATTTAGTTAGTTAGTAGGGTTAGTTAGTAGGGTTAGGGTTAGTTTGTTAGTTAGTAGGGTTAGTTTGTTAGTAGGGTTAGTTAGTTAGTTAGTTAGTAGGGTTAGGGTTAGTTAGTTAGTTGGGTTAGTTAGTAGGGTTAGGGTTAGTTTGTTAGTTAGTAGGGTTAGTTAGTTAGTAGGGTTAGTTAGTTAGTTAGTAGGGTAAGGGTTAGTTAGTTAGTTGGGTTAGTTAGTAGGGTTAGGGTTAGTTAGTTAGTAGGGTTAGTTAGTAGGGTTAGGGTTAGTTAGTAGGGTTAGCTGCCCCTACCAGCCACAGCCAGCGCCGCCACGTCAGGTACGACTATGAGCGTCCCGGTGAAGTCACAGCGGTCGCCCGCCTGGGCCGACTCCACCGCCTCCGCCCGCAGCACCACCTCCACGCTGCGGGGGATGGAGCCCCGGGGCAGCTCCGCCTGGGTCTCCTGGATACGCACCTGGGGGAGGGGGCAGGCACACACACACACACACACACACACACACACACACACAGGCACACAAGCCAAAGTAGAACACACACACACGATGATGATTGTGCTGCTGCTTGCAAACACACACACACACACACACACACACACACACACACACACACAATAAGGCTACACACACAGGCGTGGGCCTGTAACAATTATGAAATAATTGTCTAATGGCAATGTTGACTGTGCTCCAACATGCTAGCTAGCTAGCTGGCTAACAACAAAGAACATCATGTTAGCTAGCTAGCTAACAACATCAGGGGGCCATTCCACTAAAGTGGATTAGTATATCGGCGATTGAAATAAATCAGGCGATCAGGCTACTCGGGATTGGAATTCAAGCCTCAGGTGATTCCTCGAACGAGGATCAGGCTTGTGTCATGAGTGTTCACAGAACACCGGCTTACAAATCCTCGATATGGGCGCGTGCACGCAGACATAAAGAGCCCCAAAGAGTCGATCTGTCGAAATGAAGATACTCCACTCTGCAGGGGTCCTACATTTGCGCAGCATTCCGAATTATTGATCTTTATGAAGACGGAAAAACAAGATGTAAAATAGTGCAATACTCCCGCAATTAACAAGGCGAGGGAAATGGTTTGGCAAGAAATTGCTGACCGATTAAATGCGTAGGTCATACTAGCCCTAGTTATTGTTATATGTTCATATTTTAATAAATGAATATTTACTACAGTGGTGATATCAGCAGCAGGCTAAAATCGTCTTATCGTCACGATGGCCTAGTGGTATTTACCGCTGCCGTGGTATTTATTCGTCTTTTTAAGACGGTGGTTCGAATCCCTCTTCAGACACACTTTTTTATTGCATTTCGTTGTCTGAATCTAATCTAAAATCTCATCTAAAATATAGTAATAGTAAGTATATAGGCTATAAAATGATGGTGCAGGCTAATTTACAAGAACTGACACGATTACAATGGTGTTTGAAGCCTTTCTGAGTAAATTATGTTCTTAAACTAGACCCTGGCATAGATTATTTTTTCTTACGATTACTGATGGATAGATGATTCACTTAGACAGATATATATATGTTGTAAATCGATTTGCATGAAGGCTTCGGTTAAATGTAAAAAATAAAATTAAAAAAATTAAAAATAAATCGGAACTCTAGCTGGTTGCCTTAACCACTGCACCAGCCAGACCGCTGTGACAAAAGCAATGCAAGTTGATAGACATACCTATTTATTTAATTTAATTTTTTACACTTTTTAATTTATTTATCTATCGATCTATCTATCTATCACACTTTCAAAATATCAGGTTATCTATCTATCGATCGATCACACTTTCAAATTATCAAATTATCTATCTATCACACAGTCAAACTATCTAATCTATCTATCTCGTGTGAAGTGGGAACTAATATTTCCTAAAAGACACTTGAGGAACTGTCGTTCGGGATGTAGTTTCCGCCTGTGAGCTGTTTTGACGCACGCATTACGTTAGCCAGCCTGTAAGTCTGCTCGGGACCAGGCTAATTATATCTGACTCAGAAGGATATGTTGCATAGCAACCAAGCAGCGAATTATTTGAGCCACATTGATGGAACCGACCGCAAGCTTATTTAAACCTGGATCAGAGTTAATTGCTTGGATCAGAGTTAATCTCGCATAGTGGAACGGCCCCCAGCTCCTCTAAACACATAAATCACAACATGCTGACAGAACATGAACAAGCTAAAAACACATAACTACACAACTAGATGACACGCAGTCCCTTTTTTATTGATGAGCACTCACTTTTTTATTGATGAGGATACATGCTCAATTGTTTGTTCAAAAATATGTTTCATGATAATAAAGAGGCGTGGTTTACTTCATAGGTTGCTGTATTATTATTACATTATCTGGGTCACATAACAGTGAAACAATTATATTGTTAATCGCAATTATTTCTGAGACAATTGTACAACAAAATGTGGAATTGTTAGTCCTACACGCACACACACACAATTTCACATGGACAATTTCTCACACACACACACCCACTCCTCTCCTCTCCTCTCTCCTCCCCCTCCTCCTCTCCCTCCCCTCCCTTCCTCCTCCCCCCTCCCCTCCCTTCCTCCTCCCCCCTCCCCTCCCTTCCTCCTCCCCCCTCCCCTCCCTTCCTCCTCCCCCCTCCCCTCCCTTCCCTTCCTCCTCCCCCCTCTCTCCCCTCCCCTCCTCCTCTCCTCTCTCCTCTCCTCCCTTCCCTCCCTTCCCTTCCTCCTCCCCCCTCCCCTCCCCTCCTCCCCTCCCCTCTAACCTTCTGGAAGTCGACGAAGCGTGACTTGTTGGGGTCCAGCAGGAAGCGTCTGCGGTTGGCGCAGACGGGGTTGTTGCAGACGCTGGGCTGGGTGTAGCGGAACTGCTGGGCCACCTCCTTCACCACCGCCTGGCAGTCCAGACACAGGAAGCAGCCGCTCACCAGCTCCGGGTGGACAGGGTGGGTCCGGACCACCTGGCCGCTGATCCTCAGCAGGGAGCCGATACGGGCCGACGCCATCTCCCTGATCCTGGAGGAGGGGAGGGAGAGAGGGAGGGAGGGAGGGAGGGAGGGAGGGAGAGAGAGAGGGAGAGAGGGAGAGAGGGAGGGAGGGAGGGAGGGAGGGAGGGAGGGAGGGAGAGAGAGAGGGAGAGAGGGAGAGGTGGGTGGAGGGGACAAGGGGGGTGAGGCAGGGGGGAGGATGGGGGAGGGATGAGGGAGGGAAGGAGGGAGGCAGGGAGGGAAGGAGGGTGGAGGGGACAAGGGGGGTGAGGCAGGGGGAGGATGATGGAGGGAAGGAGGGAGGGAGGGAGGGAGAAGGGTGGAGGGAAGGAGGGAGGCAAGGGGGAGGATGATGGTGGAGGGAAGGAGGGAGGGAGATTGCAGTGAGATGGGGGAGGGGATGGAAGGATGGGGGGGGAAGGAGGGTGGAGGGGACAAGGTGGGTGAGGCAGGGGGAGGATGATGAATAGTTAACTATCTAGCATGGTAGTGAAGGTAGCGTTGGTGTGATAACAGTAATAGTTAACTATCTAGCATGGTAGTGAAGGTAGCGTTGGTGTGATAACAGTAATAGTTAACTATCTAGCATGGTAGTGAAGGTAGCGTTGGTGTGATAACAGTAATAGTTAACTATCTAGCATGGTAGTGAAGGTAGCGTTGGTGAGATAACAGTAATAGTTAACTATCTAGCATGGTAGTGAAGGTAGCGTTGGTGTGATAACAGTAATAGTTAACTATCTAGCATGGTAGTGAAGGTAGCGTTGGTGTGATAACAGTAATAGTTAACTATCTAGCATGGTAGTGAAGGTAGCGTTGGTGTGATAACAGTAATAGTTAACTATCTAGCATGGTAGTGAAGGTAGCGTTGGTGTGATAACAGTAATAGTTAACTATCTAGCATGGTAGTGAAGGTAGCGTTGGTGTGATAACAGTAATAGTTAACTATCTAGCATGGTAGTGAAGGTAGCGTTGGTGTGATAACAGTAATAGTTAACTATCTAGCATGGTAGTGAAGGTAGCGTTGGTGTGATAACAGTAATAGTTAACTATCTAGCATGGTAGTGAAGGTAGCGTTGGTGTGATAACAGTAATAGTTAACTATCTAGCATGGTAGTGAAGGTAGCGTTGGTGTGATAACAGTAATAGTTAACTATCTAGCATGGTAGTGAAGGTAGCGTTGGTGTGATAACAGTAATAGTTAACTATCTAGCATGGTAGTGAAGGTAGCGTTGGTGTGATAACAGTAATAGTTAACTATCTAGCATGGTAGTGAAGGTAGCGTTGGTGTGATAACAGTAATAGTTAACTATCTAGCATGGTAGTGAAGGTAGCGTTGGTGTGATAACAGTAATAGTTAACTATCTAGCATGGTAGTGAAGGTAGCGTTGGTGTGATAACAGTAATAGTTAACTATCTAGCATGGTAGTGAAGGTAGCGTTGGTGTGATAACAGTAATAGTTAACTATCTAGCATGGTAGTGAAGGTAGCGTTGGTGTGATAACAGTAATAGTTAACTATCTAGCATGGTAGTGAAGGTAGCGTTGGTGTGATAACAGTAATAGTTAACTATCTAGCATGGTAGTGAAGGTAGCGTTGGTGTGATAACAGTAATAGTTAACTATCTAGCATGGTAGTGAAGGTAGCGTTGGTGTGATAACAGTAATAGTTAACTATCTAGCATGGTAGTGAAGGTAGCGTTGGTGTGATAACAGTAATAGTTAACTATCTAGCATGGTAGTGAAGGTAGCGTTGGTGTGATAACAGTAATAGTTAACTATCTAGCATGGTAGTGAAGGTAGCGTTGGTGTGATAACAGTAATAGTTAACTATCTAGCATGGTAGTGAAGGTAGCGTTGGTGTGATAACAGTAATAGTTACTTTATTCTTGTGGGAAACTCCGAGAAGGCCACATAGAACTCCTTGTTGGCTGGGATCTTCCCATGATCCCTTGCAAAGGAGCGCACCGCTCTGCACAGGTACGGATAAACCCTGAGGGGGGGAAAGCGTTAACATTTATTCCCGAAGAATTATTATTATATTTATATCAAATTTCAGGACTTTCCTTTCATGACCTTTCCTAGATATGTGCGTTCTACCACCCAGTATCCTTACATTTTCAACATCACATCAGGATAAGCTAGCATGAAGCTATCTTGCAGTTTCTCTGTGTAGGAGGCAGGCTAATTTACAAGACGGCGCCAACTAAAGGTCGTTGTGTGTAAGTAGCAGCTTCCCATTGTAAAGACTATGGTCATTTGACCCCCGAGGCGGCTCTTATAGTAGGTAAAAAAAGGCACAGCTGTTCTAGTGTTAAACATGAACACAGCACATTATCCTACCAGACTAGACTACAGATTAAACCACATTGTCCTACCAGACTAGGCTACAGATTAAACCAGACTAGGCTACAGATTAAACCAGACTAGGCTACAGATTAAACCAGACTAGGCTACAGATTAAACCAGACTAGGCTACAGATTAAACCAGACTAGGCTACAGATTAAACCAGACTAGACTACAGATTAAACCAGACTAGACTACAGATTAAACCAGACTAGACTACAGATTAAACCAGACTAGACTACAGATTAAACCAGACTAGGCTACAGATTAAACCAGACTAGGCTACAGATTAAACCAGACTAGACTACAGATTAAACCAGACTAGACTACAGATTAAACCAGACTAGGCTACAGATTAAACCAGACTAGGCTACAGATTAAACCAGACTAGGCTACAGATTAAACCAGACTAGGCTACAGATTAAACCAGACTAGACTACAGATTAAACCAGACTAGGCTACAGATTAAACCAGACTAGGCTACAGATTAAACCAGACTAGGCTACAGATTAAACCAGACTAGGCTACAGATTAAACCAGACTAGGCTACAGATTAAACCAGACTAGGCTACAGATTAAACCAGACTAGGCTACAGATTAAACCAGCGGTATCTACCTGTAGAAGTCCTCCTGGATGGCGGTGGCCAGCTGCTGGTTGAAGTGCTCTATGTTGGTGAAGCTGACGGTCAGGGTGTTCCTCTCCGGCCGGATCAGCTCCTCTGCATCAGGCAGGTACAGCAGCCCCCCCTCTGGGTTCTGGAACCTGGGGTGAGGGTGTACAGGTGAGGTGCAGGTACAGCAGCCCCCCCTCTGGGTTCTGGAACCTGACCGTGAAGCTGAGGTGAGAATGCGTGATGCGCATGGAGCTGTCATGGGAGCGTGTCTAGTTTCATTGAAAAAGAAGAGAACGCACACCGCAGAGAACTTGGGCGAGGTGCTGGTGACGGACCAGAATACTGAGGCCACAGTCTTTTTTTGCCTTTTGATAACTTATATGTAACACCGACTGTGTATGACGTAATGTGTAATCTCACGTAGGTGTTGCCAATTCAATCTAGCCTACACCTGTCTGACATGCACTAGTTTGTTTGTAAGACTTGACAAAGGCTTCTGGCCGAAACTTGTCAATAAATATACACTTCTTGCATCTGGAAGGAGTGTGCGGCTTCTACTTTATCCTTTAGCGTCACGTGTCCCATGTTCCCTCAGCCCTATGTTCCCTCAGTTCAACCCTAGCCCTACAGAGATTCCTGCCTTGATAGTATGATAACTTAGAAATGTGGGAACATAGGGATGACCCACGTTGTGATCAGGTCTATTTAGCTATTTTTCATCATCCTCTACCCTCTTAATTGGTCCCAGATTGTGCTTTAATCTGATTAGTGATGAATTCATCTGCTCATCCGGTCCTAGGCTGTTATTCTGAACTATATCCTGAGTTTATCCAGACAAAACCTCCACACACTAAAACAAGGTGTTACCTCGTGAGCTTAGAATGATAAGGTTCCATCTCCGTTTAGAATGATAAGGTTCTATCTCCGTTTAGAATGATAAGGTTCTATCTCCGTTTAGAATGATAAGGTTCTATCTCCGTATAGAATGATAAGGTTCTATCTCCGTTTAGAATGATAAGGTTCTATCTCCGTTTAGAATGATAAGGTTCTATCTCCGTTTAGAATGATAAGGTTCTATCTCCGTTCAGAGATATTGAGCGTCAACGTTTTTACATTCCATTATGTTTTGTGTGTCATGGAACCTTTGTATTTTATGAATTACTAACTCAATTTTAAAAATAACACCACACAGGCATTAATAAACACCTAATGGATCAGATTATGTAAAAAAAAAAAAAACTCGATTTTGACAAAAATGGAGATAGAACCTTCTAATTCTAACGTCACAACCTATCAAACAGCATCCTGCTTCTGCATCTGATCCTGGGATGTTAGAAGGCGTTTAGTTTGGGGGTTTTAGGCGGTAATTAATTAGTCAATTAGGGGATTCAGTAGACGAGGCTGTAGTCATATGGACAGATGACGTCATGTATCCTATAGAAATAAAACATGACCTCGCCAAGCCAGTTTGGAGCCTAACACAACCCTTCCTTCTCTGTCCCTCTGTCTGGCGGGTAGAAAGCTGTCACCTTCAACAATAATATACACAAACGCACTTTCCAGGACGCAGTGAAGAGGTGAACTACGAAGGGAGATAAGAGAGCTCATTTGACCTCCAACTCGTGATTTGGTCAAAGTTGGCTTTGTGCTAAGTTGACCTAACTCCCTTTTAACTTGCTGTTAAATGACTTTGCGAGAGAAATTCGACAGGTTTGACGGCCGTCAAAAGGGAACAAACCACCCAGTTGAAAGTCTCCGACTCCCTCTGTCCAGAGATGATCTGGGATCACCGTTCGCTTTCGGTCCAGAAGCAACCAAACCTACTCACTCCTCCATGAACAACCAAACCCACTCACTCCTCCGGGAACAACCAAACCTACTCACTCCTCCAGGAACAACCAAACCTACTCACTCCTCCGGGAACAACCAAACCTACTCACTCCTCCAGGAACAACCAAACCTACTCACTCCCCCAGGAACAACCAAACCCACTCACTCCTCCAGGAACAACCAAACCTACTCACTCCTCCAGGAACAACCAAACCCACTCACTCCTCCGGGAACAACCAAACCCACTCACTCCCCCAGGAACAACCAAACCCACTCACTCCTCCAGGAACAACCAAACCTACTCACTCCTCCAGGAACAACCAAACCTACTCACTCCCCCAGGAACAACCAAACCCACTCACTCCTCCGGGAACAACCAAACCTACTCACTCCTCCAGGAACAACCAAACCCACTCACTCCTCCGGGAACAACCAAACCCACTCACTCCCCCAGGAACAACCAAACCCACTCACTCCTCCAGGAACAACCAAACCTACTCACTCCTCCAGGAACAACCAAACCTACTCACTCCTCCAGGAACAACCAAACCTACTCACTCCCCCAGGAACAACCAAACCCACTCACTCCTCCAGGAACAACCAAACCTACTCACTCCTCCAGGAACAACCAAACCCACTCACTCCTCCAGGAACAACCAAACCCACTCACTCCTCCAGGAACAACCAAACCTACTCACTCCTCCAGGAACAACCAAACCTACTCACTCCTCCAGGAACAACCAAACCTACTCACTCCTCCAGGAACAACCAAACCTACTCACTCCTCCAGGAACAACCAAACCCACTCACTCCTCCAGGAACTCCAGAAACAACTTCTGACATTTTTCCGACAGCTCATCCTTCACGGTCACTCCCCCGGCGCCGGTCTCGGTAGCAGGATCCATTCAGACGGTAAGGGTAACGGTGGCACCACAGACGGTACAGCAGCTCTGGACCAAACTGACCTGAGAAGCTGTGGACCAGACTGACCTGAGTGTCCTGATGAGCTCAGGTGTGACCCACTAGGCTGATTGGCACCTGACTCCGCCCATATTCCAGAGTATGAAACGTGAAGCCTCTCCATATAATGTCATTCCTTCATATAATACCTAAATATAATGTGTGTTTCATATAATGGCCTCATTTGTGTGGCACAAACGTCTTTATTTTAGTGGAAGACTGGCAGACATCGCAGGTTCTAAACTCAAACCCAGTGCCTGATGAAAGGAGTGTTTGCAGTGTGATGAATTCATATTAATTTCTGAGGTAAAGAGTGTTTCAGAGGCAGGTTAGACCAGGAACATAACCTCGAGTTCAATCACCTGGCAGTCATCAATGTTTTCTTTTGTCATGTCACATTTATCATTAAAAAAATAATTAATAATCAAGATTGATTACAACTTCAAGGGCATGATGATAATAATAAAATGATAGGAGCATGTATGTCACATACTGTAGTAGATCGTGACAGAGATAGGACTCAGGAGTTTATCAGGATGTTTAATCCAGGTTGACCACATCCTACCTAGCCCCACCCACCAGTCAGCCTAGACCAATCACTGCCCTCCTACCTAGCCCAACCCACCAGTCAGCCTAGACCAATCACTGCCCTCCTATCTAGCCCCACCCACCAGTCAGCCTAGACCAATCAATCACCTTAGAACATCTCAAAACTCCTCTTAGCTGCTACTTCTTCATCTCCTCCTCCTCCCCCCATCATCATCATCATCAGTAATGAAGCTGATCCGAGGGCATACAGAAACCTTTTTATTTAACACACATAAAAAAAAAGTGAACCACACTATACAAATGGTTGTTCTGGTACTGGTGGCGGGGGGGGGGGGGGGGTGGGGGGGAGGAGGGGGGTAGGGAGGCTGATTACAGGTCTAACAGGCCCGGTCCAAACACACAGACAGCCCCCCCTCTGATATCTCCGACGTTGTTTGTTTTTGCTTTTTAAATGCAGAGAGAGAGAGAGAGAGAGAGAGAGAGAGAGAGAGAGAGAGAGAGAGAGAGAGAGAGAGAGAGAGAGAGAGAGAGAGACAGCAGCATGCAGCCTGAGCTCCTAGGAGGAAGGGGGGTTGGTTTTCTGATTTATTTATGTTTTGGGGAGAGGGGGAGGGAGGGGGGGTTGGTTTGTTTTCTGATTGGGGGAGCCAGGGGACAGGGAGGAGGGGGGGGGGTTGGGTGATGTTATTAACGTAGTCAGATAAAGGTCAAAGGTCTGTGTGTGTTATGTACAGGTCTCCACCTCTCCTCTCCTCTCCTCTCCTCTCCAGCAGGGTGTCAGGCGGAGAAACGAACGGTGTGTTTCTGTTTTTGTTTTGTTTATTACTCGAGAACTGATGATGAACTGATTGAGAACTGATGATGAAGAAGAAAGAAAAAGAGGGGGAAGGTGGAGGAGAAGAATGGAAACGTTTGTTTGTTGTTGTTGTTGTTGTTAAGCCAGGTAGCTGTACGTGTCCTTCTCTCCGTCCACGCGCTCCAGGTACTCCTTATCGATCAGGATGTCGATACATTTCTGGAAGAACAAACAAAACAAAGATGAAACAACCCGTGACAGAGGAACAGGAAGTAACTCTAGCTCCTCCCAATCCTCTTCCCTCGCTTCCTTCTCTAAAGGCATTGGAGGAGAACACCCAAGGGGGTGGAGCCTCAGATCTCCTACTCCAATGCGCTCTGAGAAGGGAGGCTGGTGGAGGTAGAAATCGGAGGACAGGCTCATTGTAATGCATGGCACGGAATAGTGAATGCTATCAAACACTGTTCCTCGTACCATTCCATGCATTACAACAAGCCCGTCCTCCGAATCCTACCTCCGCCAGCCTCCCGATAGTTGATAGTTTTAGAACTGAAATGATGTATGTATGAAGCTGCTCCAGATGCATTGTTATTTTAGTATTTTATCCTGTAGGGAGGGCGGCCCTGCAGGTACCTTGATGACGGGGACGCGGGGGGGTGTGAGGGGTGACAGTACCTTGATGACGGGGACGCGGGGGGGTGTGAGGGAGGACAGTACCTTGATGACGGGGACGCGGGGGGGTGTGAGGGAGGACAGTACCTTGATGACGGGGACGCGGGGGGGTGTGAGGGGGGACAGTACCTTGATGACGGGGACGCGGGGGGGTGTGAGGGGGGGCAGTACCTTGATGACGGGGACGCGGGGGGTGTGAGGGAGGACAGTACCTTGATGACGGGGACGCGGGGGGGTGTGAGGGGGGACGGTACCTTGATGACGGGGACGCGGGGGGGTGTGAGGGGGGACAGTACCTTGGTGACGGGGACGCAGGGGGGTGTGAGGGGGGACAGTACCTTGATGACGGGGACGCGGGGTTTGAAGCGGGAGGACAGCTGGTTGAGGACCTCGGCTAGGAGCTGCTGGTGCTTCAGGACCTTCCTCATCTTCATGATCCTCACAATGGCCGTCTGGGGGGGGAGGGGGGGGGGAGAGGAACATCATTATCTGTCTGTCTGTCTGTCTGTCTACATATCTTTCTATCTTTCTATCTATCTATCTACATATCTATCTATCTGTCTAGATCAGTGGTTCTCAACCTTTTTTGGGCCAGCGCCCCCCTGTCCATTATCCAGGCCTCTTACCGCCCCCCATCAAAAAAAGTAGGCTTATTTTCTTCCCTAAATATTAATGTTGACTAATATTCTGTGTTATATAATTTAAAAAGCATGTCACTGAATGCCAAATAATAGATTGGATTTAACTGGGCAGTTGGAATATCATTATCATTAGTTTACCAGAGAGCAGAAAAGCCATGTGAATGTGAATAAAAATGCTGTTTCTGAGTGTTAAACAAACTCAGACAACATCAGAGAATACAAACAGACTGCTACGGAACAGCAGCAATTTCACACATGTCCGATGCAGAACAAACAGTAGGCTGCAGAACTGTACATTACAACTAACATTGTTCGTTTTTGTGTGCTGGTGTTGCATTTCTCCAAATTGCTGTTTTATGATGCTAATATTTATTCATTTTTGATTGGACTTTGGGGGGGGGGGGGGTGTCACAATATGGCGGCAAACGCTAGGGGGCTATTATTTAAATATTTTATTTAGTATTCTATGGTATTATTTTCATAAACTGACCACTTCGAAGTTCTCATATCAACACATATCAAAACATAACAAAGTTCCAAAGTTCAGAGCTCTGCGCTCTGGGAGCGCTCAGAGATGGGCGCTCTGACTGAAAACATGGTTTTGTCCGAGCGAACTGACCGTTTGTGCATTTACGAACGTACCCGTAATAACACTGCTGACAGCTGATCAATACAAAAGACGCTGCAGCTGATGCGTTCGTTTCCAGGACATCACAAGAGGAGCAACATATCACAAAAAAGCGATCGTATTTTAGTTTGCAAACACATCGCAATGCATCACGAAACTCAGATGAGACGAAGCAAACGTCGAGCGCAGGTTCAATCCTACCCCCTTCGTGTTTTTTTTTCTCCCCACCTCTAATTCTCCCTCCCTCTCCCTCTCCCTCTCTCCCTCTCTCTCTCTCATTCCTTTGAATCTGCAACGCGGATGCAGAGAGAGAGAGAGAGAGAGAGAGAGAGAGAGAGAGAGAGAGAGAGAGAGAGAGAGAGAGAGAGAGAGAGAGAGAGAGACAGCAGCATGCAGCCTGAGCTCCTAGGAGGAAGGGGGGTTGGTTTTCTGATTTATTTATGTTTTGGGGAGAGGGGGAGGGAGGGGGGGTTGGTTTGTTTTCTGATTGGGGGAGCCAGGGGACAGGGAGGAGGGGGGGGGGTTGGGTGATGTTATTAACGTAGTCAGATAAAGGTCAAAGGTCTGTGTGTGTTATGTACAGGTCTCCACCTCTCCTCTCCTCTCCTCTCCTCTCCAGCAGGGTGTCAGGCGGAGAAACGAACGGTGTGTTTCTGTTTTTGTTTTGTTTATTACTCGAGAACTGATGATGAACTGATTGAGAACTGATGATGAAGAAGAAAGAAAAAGAGGGGGAAGGTGGAGGAGAAGAATGGAAACGTTTGTTTGTTGTTGTTGTTGTTGTTAAGCCAGGTAGCTGTACGTGTCCTTCTCTCCGTCCACGCGCTCCAGGTACTCCTTATCGATCAGGATGTCGATACATTTCTGGAAGAACAAACAAAACAAAGATGAAACAACCCGTGACAGAGGAACAGGAAGTAACTCTAGCTCCTCCCAATCCTCTTCCCTCGCTTCCTTCTCTAAAGGCATTGGAGGAGAACACCCAAGGGGGTGGAGCCTCAGATCTCCTACTCCAATGCGCTCTGAGAAGGGAGGCTGGTGGAGGTAGAAATCGGAGGACAGGCTCATTGTAATGCATGGCACGGAATAGTGAATGCTATCAAACACTGTTCCTCGTACCATTCCATGCATTACAACAAGCCCGTCCTCCGAATCCTACCTCCGCCAGCCTCCCGATAGTTGATAGTTTTAGAACTGAAATGATGTATGTATGAAGCTGCTCCAGATGCATTGTTATTTTAGTATTTTATCCTGTAGGGAGGGCGGCCCTGCAGGTACCTTGATGACGGGGACGCGGGGGGGTGTGAGGGGTGACAGTACCTTGATGACGGGGACGCGGGGGGGTGTGAGGGAGGACAGTACCTTGATGACGGGGACGCGGGGGGGTGTGAGGGAGGACAGTACCTTGATGACGGGGACGCGGGGGGGTGTGAGGGGGGACAGTACCTTGATGACGGGGACGCGGGGGGGTGTGAGGGGGGGCAGTACCTTGATGACGGGGACGCGGGGGGTGTGAGGGAGGACAGTACCTTGATGACGGGGACGCGGGGGGGTGTGAGGGGGGACGGTACCTTGATGACGGGGACGCGGGGGGGTGTGAGGGGGGACAGTACCTTGGTGACGGGGACGCAGGGGGGTGTGAGGGGGGACAGTACCTTGATGACGGGGACGCGGGGTTTGAAGCGGGAGGACAGCTGGTTGAGGACCTCGGCTAGGAGCTGCTGGTGCTTCAGGACCTTCCTCATCTTCATGATCCTCACAATGGCCGTCTGGGGGGGGAGGGGGGGGGGAGAGGAACATCATTATCTGTCTGTCTGTCTGTCTGTCTACATATCTTTCTATCTTTCTATCTATCTATCTACATATCTATCTATCTGTCTAGATCAGTGGTTCTCAACCTTTTTTGGGCCAGCGCCCCCCTGTCCATTATCCAGGCCTCTTACCGCCCCCCATCAAAAAAAGTAGGCTTATTTTCTTCCCTAAATATTAATGTTGACTAATATTCTGTGTTATATAATTTAAAAAGCATGTCACTGAATGCCAAATAATAGATTGGATTTAACTGGGCAGTTGGAATATCATTATCATTAGTTTACCAGAGAGCAGAAAAGCCATGTGAATGTGAATAAAAATGCTGTTTCTGAGTGTTAAACAAACTCAGACAACATCAGAGAATACAAACAGACTGCTACGGAACAGCAGCAATTTCACACATGTCCGATGCAGAACAAACAGTAGGCTGCAGAACTGTACATTACAACTAACATTGTTCGTTTTTGTGTGCTGGTGTTGCATTTCTCCAAATTGCTGTTTTATGATGCTAATATTTATTCATTTTTGATTGGACTTTGGGGGGGGGGGGGGTGTCACAATATGGCGGCAAACGCTAGGGGGCTATTATTTAAATATTTTATTTAGTATTCTATGGTATTATTTTCATAAACTGACCACTTCGAAGTTCTCATATCAACACATATCAAAACATAACAAAGTTCCAAAGTTCAGAGCTCTGCGCTCTGGGAGCGCTCAGAGATGGGCGCTCTGACTGAAAACATGGTTTTGTCCGAGCGAACTGACCGTTTGTGCATTTACGAACGTACCCGTAATAACACTGCTGACAGCTGATCAATACAAAAGACGCTGCAGCTGATGCGTTCGTTTCCAGGACATCACAAGAGGAGCAACATATCACAAAAAAGCGATCGTATTTTAGTTTGCAAACACATCGCAATGCATCACGAAACTCAGATGAGACGAAGCAAACGTCGAGCGCAGGTTCAATCCTACCCCCTTCGTGTTTTTTTTTCTCCCCACCTCTAATTCTCCCTCCCTCTCCCTCTCCCTCTCTCCCTCTCTCTCTCTCATTCCTTTGAATCTGCAACGCGGCAGTTTCTCTCTCTACGGCGGCACCGTGACACAGCAGCAGTCACAGCAACACAACACAACTGCAAGACTGATTTTGTTTAACCGTTTCAGAGTTTCTGGCAAAAACACTCCAAGCAACTTCATTAAAGCTCTACTTTTAATTCTATTTTAATTAAAGCTCTACGGCGCACTGCAACCAAACTAGCAGCTTTTTAGAAAAGGCTTCCCGCTCAGCCAATCACATTTCTACATGTCGTTCTATCAACCAATAGCAGCGGCCGTGGCTCGCATTAGGGCGGGACAGGCAGCCAGCAGGGTCGAACAGTCGACCGAAACACGGTTTGTCCGAGCGAACTGACCGTTCATCGTGTATCGACATTCAGCTATCGTGCATTTACGAATGTGCCCGTAATAACACAGCTGTTTTTCATGAGAAAAATACTTAATGCGCGAACGCCCCCCAAGAACACCTCAACGCCCCCCTTTTTAAAATATCTGTTCCAGCGCCCCCCGATGTTGTCTGAACGCCCCCGTTGAGAAACGATGGTCTAGATAGTTAGTATCTATCTATCTATCTGCTTGCCTATCTATCCATCTATTTACATATCTACATATCTCTATCCACCCATTTACATATCTACATATCTCTATCCATCTATTTACATATCTACATATCTCTATCCATCTATTTACATTAGGGATGCACGATATGCATTTTTTCCAACCGATACCGATAACCGATGTTTACCCGCTTCTCGTGGCCGATAACCGATATGATAACCGATATGAGAACAGATATAATTTCACAGTTGATAACCTGTAGTTCATGCACACCTGAAGGTAAGAAAGGCTATGTAGTGAGCAAAGATTGATGATTTAATATTCCATAGTGATCTCACCAAATCTAACTTACATCACTATTGTTAACACAACAAAGAGAACACTTCTGACTCTTCAAATGTTGAAATCATTTAAGCCTCTTTCACACATAGTTCCCTGTAACTTCAATGGAATCCTAAGCTGTGCCGTCCAGCCATTTTCGCCGTTCACTCATGAGTCAAATGCCGGTAGATTCGCGTCTTGCTCCCTTTAACACATGTCGGCGTTTCCCTGGTTGCGAGATCTAAACTACTAGAACTGAAAGCGGCAGGTAACAGGCACATAACATCCATATGCTGTATATATAAATAAATATATTTGACTACCAGCAAGACACCGGAGCACTCGTATCTATAACAAACGCGGAGATTGTATGAGCCCTGCGTCAGTCAGCCTTTCCGTAGAAATACATCGCTCCGTTATATATCTAACGCATGGGCGTCACCACCATATATTTGGGGGGGGACGTGTCCCCCCCACCTTTGAAACAAGGTCGTTTGGACCCCCCCACATTTGCCATCAAAAATATGTTGCATGACTGGTCAGCGTTATTTTCATTGCTTCACAATCAAATCCGTTCCACTTTATGAGTAGGGGATTGCCCATATCCAGAAGTCCACTCCGCGTTTTACTTCTGTTTTTAACACGGCAGCAGCAGAATCAGACACGCACGCAGATTCAAAACATTCAGACTGAGGCAAGACTATATTTAGATCATCCACCAAGATGGATATAAGGAAAAAAAATTCTAAGAAGAGAAAAGTAAGTCAAAGTCATCCAAGTTTTCCCGTGAGTGGCCAAACAGCAACATTGCGTTCTCCCAAGGTCAAACACAGCCAGCTTTTCTGATAAGAATGTTAGCACCTTATGAGACATTCTCTGTATTAGCAATAGAATTAGCATAGCCTACTAGCAACCAAATACGAGCTAGATCAGCTATATGGCACTAGCAGTTTTGTTAGGCATTACTAGTGCGGTTAGACATGTTTAAATGCAGAACAGACACAGGCGAAATGTCATCAAAAGCACAGAATGGCGACAAACACCTCACAGTGCTTACCTGTCCTGTCATTATTGCATCTCCTGCCCGTGTTCATTGCCCTGAGCATTTGCACAATTTAATTTGGCCATTGCACCCACCCAAAGAATCAATTTGGCATCTGATTGCTTGAGCTAGGGTTAAAAAAAATAAGAAGAAAACACCTGTTCCATTTATTTTTCTATTTCTAAAATGCTTGTGATTGTATTTTTTGTATTGATGATTGTATTTCTATGTCAAATGTTCTATTAGAGAAAAACAATATGAACAAGTGCTCAATGCATCCCCATTTCTCCTGATATAGGTGGTTGAGAATGAGAGTGAGTCAGAGGCAGGGGCAGCAGGCAGGGGCAGTGGAGACAGCTCTAATTCACTCTTTGATTTTTGTTTGTTTGTTATAGTTGTATGTTCTGCAATGCACTGAAGAGGGCTAAGTTTGATTGTAATAGGCTCTGAGTAGCCTAGGTACATATTTTATGTTTCCTCATAACTTTTTATTCAATTTGTTGACTCAAAGTTACCTCATTCTTTTCTAATTCACTCTTTGATTCTTTTTGAATCTTCATATTTAATAAAGTACCTAAAAAGTGCCACGTGTCAGTGTCAGGCCTCTGTGAGTTAAACCAAAACATAATAGTAGTCAGTAATTGCAGACCATGCCAGCTCCAAGGAAAAACAAAGAAAGAGGGAGATTATTTTGGGTGTAAAACGCACCAGAATGCAGGAAATTGAATCTACTATTTAAAAAAATTCGGGGGGGGGACCCCCAGACCCCCCGAAAAATAAGTGTCCCCCCCACATTCAAAAAGCTGCTGACGCCCATGATCTAACGTTACATGTTTTAAGGCTGATCTGTGCATGATAGTGCTGCATTATGTTGATCTATTTATATCGATCTATTCTTGCCAATTCCTTATTACCAGTGGAAAGGGGGAAGGCTAAAAAACTTTGAATGGAATAGATAGGACTTTCCGTTCAATGGAGGAAGCATGATACTCGCGAGTTCATCTCGCTTTTCCCCCCGTTGATGTATTAAACAATCTAAGCAATCTAATCAGAGCAGTTGTTATTATGTAATATTATTGATGGATGTGCCAATTTTGATGGAGAGCAGTGAGCGGATGACTGGATGTGAGCATGTATTTGACTAATGCCGATAGATTCGCGTCTTGCTCCGAAACCGGAGCTGTCGGCGCCGACAGGATTTTACAGCGTTCCTTCAAACTATCGTAATTCATGAACTATATGCCCAATCAAAACAATTCAAACAGTTTCTGATAGCAGAGAAGTTGCACTTTTTGAACAGTTGAACTTTTTTAGGCTTATTACGGTAATTCACTGAACTTTTGCCGAACATGTATTGCAAATTGCAAACGCACTATCTGCCTCAGAAACTCTGAAAAATGTCCACACCGGGGAAGCCATGTTTTGCTCTCGTCTCTCCACTGCGTGGCTGTACGCAGGCGCAGCATCATGAGCGCGACAACCGGAACCGGAAATATTTCCGGCTTCATATTATCGGCTAAAATTTAATAAAACCGATAAATATTTAATTACATTAATTTCCCAATATCGGGACGATAAATATCGTGCATCCCTAATTTACATATCTCTACCCATCTACATGTATTTACATATCTACATATCTCTATCCATCTATTTACATATCTACATATCTCTATCCATCTATTTACATATCTACATATCTCTATCCATCTATTTACATATCTACATATCTCTATATCCTTCATCTTCATCCTCCTCTCGTGGATAATAAACCTCCACCACACCTGTATTAACAACTTCCTGTCCTCCTCGATGTTCTTGTGGGTCGTTTCCTGTTCCTGTTTCTGCTCCGTCTTCATCGGCACGTTGATGTTGACCCTCAGCTTCTTACTGTCGACACAAACAATAATAATAATAATAATAATACATTAGACTTATATAGCGCTTTTCTAGACACTCAAAGACGCTTTACAAACTAAAAAGACAGAGTAGTAATAATAAAAAGAAAGAAAAAAATAGATAAAAGAAAGTATAGGGGTCTAATAAATGTTTAGATTACTAAATCTAAGTCTAGGTGTCTTTGTAGGACAATCTACTCTGTATACTGCAATTACACCTAGATTTCGGGCGGAGAAGCGGCGAACAAGCAACGCCAGCGTCCTCTCTCGACCGATTCATGTGTTTCCAGTGAATTCGGTTGTTAAGTCGTGACGTGTTTCCGGGTCCAAAGTTGGCTGAGGCGCTGTCTTCGAAATGCCTCAGTAATAATAATAATAAATTATATTTGTATAGCGCTTTTCCGAGGCTCAAATATGGGAAAAACAGGAAGGTGCTGTGTCCCTTGTTGTATGAATAGATCCCAGTCTAAAAAACGATTGAACTGTCATTCTACCGCTGTAGTACACTGTTCTCATGGTGCAGGGAATCTCTGGTTTGGACCCGGAAATTGCTAAACGTCACGTTTGACGTCAGACTTAACAACCAAATAAAGTCACTCTTGGTGCTCTAGAATGTTGACCGTTTGGGCGACTTCATTCACCCTCGGCACTGAAGGAGTTAATGTAACTCCAGACGCCACCACCACCACCTCCACCACCACCACCACCACCTCCACCACCACCACCACCACCTCCACCACTACCTCCACCACCACCATCACCACCATCACCACCACCCCCACCACCACCACCACCACCACCTCCACCACCACCACCACCACCCCCACCTCCACCACTACCTCCACCACCATCACCACTACCACCACCACCACCACCTCCACCACTACCTCCACCACCACCTCCACCACCACCACCTCCACCACCACCTCCACCACTACCTCCACCACCACCACCTCCACCACCCCTACCACCACCACCACCACCACCACCACCTCCACCTCCACCACCTCCACCACCCCCACCACCACTACCTCCACCACCACCACCACCACCACCACCTCCACCACCACCACCACCTCCACCACCACCACCACCTCCACCACCACCACCACCACCTCCACCACCACCTCCACCACCTATTATCATCATGATCATCATCATCATCATCATCATCACCACCACCACCACTCACTTCTTGTATCCCAGGAACAGCTTTATTAAGGTGTCAGGTTTGAAGTCTGCCTCGTCCACGTTGGCGTTCTCATCCTCCAGGACCTGGGTGTCATGGCAACAACACAGCTGAGGTCAAGGGTCAACTCACAGTGAGGAGATAGATGCCGGTAGGTGTGTGTGTGTGTGTGTGTGTGTGTGTGTGTGTGTGTGTGAGTGTACTTACAAGCAGTTTGGACTTCAACAGGATCTGCAACACCTGCACCAATGTGTCCTGGAAAACACACACGGTCGTCAGAAATGTATTCACATTGTAACATTTTAACGCTTTCTCAATGTCTTCAGTGATCAGAGATTCAGTTATTCTATCATTACTAAATATAAATGTTTTTAGAATGTAGAAGAAGGTGATAGAAGGTTCGAGAACACAGTATGATAGAAGGTTCTAGAACACAGTATGATAGAAGGTTCTAGAACACAGTGTGACAGAAGATTCTAGAACACAGTATGATAGAAGGTTCTAGAACACAGTGTGACAGAAGGTTCTAGAACACAGTATGATAGAAGGTTCTAGAACACAGTGTGACAGAAGGTTCTAGAACACAGTATGATAGAAGGTTCTAGAACACAGTGTGACAGAAGGTTCTAGAACACAGTGTGACAGAAGGTTCTAGAACACAGTGTGACAGAAGGTTCTAGAACACAGTATGATAGAAGGTTCTAGAACACAGTGTGACAGAAGGTTCTAGAACACAGTGTGACAGAAGGTTCTAGAACACAGTATGATAGAAGGTTCTAGAACACAGTGTGACAGAAGGTTCTAGAACACAGTGTGACAGAAGGTTCTAGAACACAGTGTGACAGAAGGTTCTAGAACACAGTGTGATAGAAGGTTCTAGAACACAGTATGATAGAAGGTTCTTGAACACAGTGTGACAGAAGGTTCTAGAACACAGTGTGACAGAAGGTTCTAGAACACAGTGTGATAGAAGGTTCTAGAACACAGTATGATAGAAGGTTCTAGAACACAGTATGATAGAAGGTTCTAGAACACAGTGTGACAGAAGATTCTAGAACACAGTATGATAGAAGGTTCTAGAACACAGTGTGACAGAAGGTTCTAGAACACAGTGTGATAGAAGGTTCTAGAACACAGTATGATAGAAGGTTCTAGAACACAGTGTGACAGAAGGTTCTAGAACACAGTATGATAGAAGGTTCTAGAACACAGTGTGACAGAAGATACTAGAACACAGTGTGAACAGTATGACAGAAGGTTCTAGAGCGTGAAGAGTGTGTCTCAGGGGGTAGAGTTCTGAACAGGAAGTGAGCGGCGGTTAGGAGGTGGCGTTCTCACAATCTTGATCTGCGTGCTGTCGGCCAGCTGCTGCACCGTGTACACGTCCTCCGCATTGTACTGCAGCAGGATGGCCATCTGGAAGGTTGACGCCTGGGGGGGGGGGGGGGGGGGTGTCACACCAGGTCATCACAAGGTGACACACACACTTTCTAACATGTCACTTTTCATGAAGAAATGAAGAGACACAATTCTCCCTTTGTCCAATCAGAGGGAGAGCCTTCATACTGTTTGTGTAGCGGCTGTAATAACAGCTGTAATAACACCTGTAATAACACCTCCCTACCTGCAGGGTGTATCTGTTCTTGAAGCAGTTGGTGACCAGCTCTCCTTTAGACAGGTGGTACAGCCAGGTGAGCTTCCTGCCACTGTGCCTGCTGGCGTAGAAGGCTGTGAACCGTTGGTAGCTCCTCTCCAACTGGGGAGGGGGGGGGAGGGGAGGGGAGGGGAGAGTCCATCAACTATTCTGTATTACCTCAGAGGGAAGTGGGTAATGAAAGAGAATCATAGAGGAATGTCAGGGGGGGATCAGCCCTTATGGACCTTATGGTGGATTGGTGTGTGTGTGTTACCTCAGAGCAGGGGTCGGGAACCTTTTTGACTGGGAGAGCCATAAAAGCCAAATATTTCTAAATGTATTTCATTGAGAGCCATATAGTATTTGTAACATATAATAAATTAAATATGTCTTACTTTTAATGCGATTTCTGGTGCTGCATGGTTTTGCTGATGTCCTTGTAGTCTGGTTCATACGTGGTGAGGTTGAGCTTCATGCAGGCGTTGAGGCTTCCATCAGTTAAACGTGAGCGTAGGTTGGTCTTAATTTTCCTCATATGCGAGAATGACTGCTCACATACATAATACATATTATGTAGAGCCAAACATGGTCAATACGGCAATACTAACACGCTGCATTGTGTGGTATGTCACAGGAAGCTCATTCCAAGTTTTCAGAATCAGCTGGTCTTCAGGTTGAAGTTTTTTCATTTCTGTCCACTTGTGTTCCCTCGCCAGCTCTGCTCGCTGTCGCGCAAGACTTTCCAACTCTCCATTAAGTGTCTTGAACTTACTCATCCACATGTCTGATGCCTTCAGGTCAGCAACTTCCAGCTCAAAGTCTCCCATAGAGACCCCAGGGATGCATGTCAGGTCGATTTTGTCCACTGCACACTCATGTGGATGAGTGATGAACTTGAAAAGACCAGTGCGCGCACGAAATTCTCCAAAACGTGCTTTGAATGACTGCAGGAGATTGGACGTAAAGCCAGCTAGCTGCTGGAGATCCAGATGTTGAGTGGAGTCACTTGCTAAGCATGCATCTCTAAATTGTTGCAGTGTTACAAAGTGCAGAAGACGACCTGTTTCAATGTCCCTGAGAAAGACTTCCAGCTTGCTTTCAAATGCAAACACTGCTTGTTGAAGGGATGAGATTGTATTTCCAATACCTTGCATTTTCACATTGAGCTGGTTCAGATGGCCTGTTATGTCCACGAGATAGTGAAACTGCAGGAGCCAGTCAGTGTTGTCTAGCTCAGGATGCTTGACGCCTTTCATTTGAAGAAAAGTCCGGATTTCACTCAGGCAAGCTGCAAAACGGCTGAGCACCTTTCCCCTTGACAACCAACGCACGTTGCTGTGTAAAAGCAGACTGGGATAATGATTCCCAACTTCTTCTAACAGAGCTTTAAACTGGCGATCATTTAAAGCTCGGGCAACAATGAAGTTGACCACTCGAATGACCAGCGACATCACCTCACCTAGCTCCTGGCCACACGTCTGAGCGCAAAGCGCCTCCTGGTGCAGGATGCAATGAAAACATAGGATGGCTCTCTTTTCATGTTCACGGAGAAGCGCTACAAATCCTTTGTTCTTCCCCAACATACAGGGTGCACCATCAGTACAGACAGAAATAAGTTTATCCATCTGCAGTTTTTTTTCTTTAGCAAACTCCATGAAAGACGTGAATAAATCCTCTCCTCTGGTTGTCCCTTTCATTTGCAAAACAGCCAAGCTTTCCTCACGCAGTGTGTCACCTGCAGCATACCTGGCAAATATACTGAACTGAGATAGATGGCTAACATCTATTGACTCATCTAACGCGAGAGAAAAGTATGTCCCGGCGTTTAATTTGTGTTTCCTCAACTTGATTTGCCATCATGATGCTACGATCGTGAACAGTTCTTGCTGACAGAGGCATGTCTTTTATTCGTTTGATTATCTTGTCTTTATTTGGGAAGTCATCAAACAGTTCATTGGCCACATCAAGCATGAATGTTTTGGCATACTCGCCATCTGTGAATGGCTTTCCATTCCTGACTATTGCCAAAGCACCCGCAAAGCTAGCGGAATTTCCGTCACCTTGCTTGGTCCACCCACGCAGTTGCTGTTGACTCGTCTGCACGCTGGATATTTCGATGCAAATGAAGCATGATGCGTATCGAAGTGCCGCTTTATATTTGACCGTTTCATCGATGCAATTTTATCATTGCATATTAGACATACCGCAGATCCTGCGATCTCCACAAATGCAAATTCCTCTGTCCACGCAGCCTGGAATGCACGGTAATCATCGTCTTTTTTTCTTTTTGCCATCTTTCTCGTTACTAAGGGTTGAAGCGTATAAGCTAGTTCACTATCTGATCAAATTGTTTTTTATTTATTCACCTTTACAACGACCTCTGACACTCTCGCGAGACATTGGTTCCCGACCCGACCCACGGGTCACGGGTCCCGTGAACAGTCCCGTGAAATTTAACTTCAAAACTAATTTCTGTTTACTTTAAAATGACACAGTATTATTACGCAATATCACAAGTATTATTATTTTTTTACTTTTCAACCCAATTGTCTGGGAGCCATATGCCGTCACCGGAAGAGCCATATATGGGAGGAGGGGGAGGGAGGAGGGGGAGGGAGGGAGAGGGAGGGAGGAGGGGGAGGAAGGGAGGAGGGGGAGGGAGGGAGGAGGGGGAGGGAGGGAGAGACAGAAAGAAGGAGAGAGAGTTGTTTGAGTTCCAGAGATACAATGCTTCGTCGGCAGTTAGGTTGGGGAACACCAGCCCCACTAACTAACCACTCACTAACTAACTAACCACTCACTAACTAACCAACCACTCACTAACTAACCAACCACTCACTAACTAACTAACCACTCACTAACTAACCAACCACTCACTAACTAACTAACTAACCACTCACTAACTAACCAACCACTCACTAACTAACTAACCACTCACTAACTAACTAACCACTCACTAATTAACCAACCACTCACTAACTAACCACTCACTAACTAACCACTCACTAACTAACTAACTAACTAACCACTCACTAACTAACCAACCACTCACTAACTAACTAACCACTCACTAACTAACCACTCACTAACTAACTAACCACTCACTAACTAACCACTCACTAACCACTCATTAACTAACTAACTACTCACTAACTAACTAACCACTCACTAACTAACTAACCACTCACTAACTAACTAGCTACTCAGTCTAAACTAACTAACTCACTACCTACTCATAGTCTAAACTAACCCAACTCCCTAACTACTCAGTCTAAACTACCTACTCTCAGTCACTCTAAACTAACTAACTGCCTAGCTACTCACAGTCTAGAGACTCAGTGGGTGAGGTGTCCTAACCCAACTAACTAACTAGCTAGCTACTCACAGTCTAGAGGCTCAGAGTGGGCGAGGTGCTCTAACCCTAGCTAGCTACTCACAGTCTAGAGGCTCAGAGTTGGTGAGGTGCTTCTTGAACTGTTCATTGAGGTCTTTGCTGACGCCGATGTCCTGGAACATGCGCTGGAGTTTGGACGTGTACTCGAACCCGCACGCTTGCTGTTGGCAGAGCGGGAGATGGTCAGATTGTTTTATTATTCTATCCAATAGCGTTGCTTGCATCATTTCTAGTCCCCGCCTCAACCCTCCCCTGATTGGAGGACGTGACAGTTTCCCCCGCCCCCCCTCGCCCCTGATTGGAGGACAGTAACCCTCCCCCCCCCCCTCCCCTGATTGGAGGACAGTAAGCCCCTCCCTCCCCTGATTGGAAGACAGTAAGCCCCTCCCTCCCCTGATTGGAGGACAGTAAGCCCCTCCCCCCCCTGATTGGAGGACAGTAAGCCTTCTGCTCGGCTGCTCCCAGGCTGTGGAATGCTCTCTCTGACCACCTAAGGGCACCACAGTCTGTGGATGCTTTTAAACGAGGCCTTAAAACCCACCTTTTTAATAGAGCCTTTTTTTAGCCTTTTAATTGAAAATGTTTATTGCTTTATCTTCCTGTGTTTAATTGTAGCACTCTGAGATTTCCTATGTAAAGTGCTTTTATAAATAAAATTTATTATTATTATTATTATTAGTAGTAGTAGTAAGCCCCTCCCACCCTGATTGGAGGACAGTAAGCCCCTCCCCCCCTGATTGGAGGACAGTAAGCCCCTCCCCCCCCTGATTGGAGGACAGTAAGCCCCTCCCCCCCCTGATTGGAGGACAGTAAGCCCCTCCCCCCCCTGATTGGAGGACAGTAAGCCCCTCCCCCCCTGATTGGAGGACAGTAAGCCCCTCCCCCCCTGATTGGAGGACAGTAAGCCCCTCCCCCCTGATTGGAGGACAGTAAGCCCCTCCCCCCTGATTGGAGGACAGTAAGCCCCTCCCCCCCTGATTGGAGGACAGTAGACACCTTCAGTTTGGAGATCATGCTGGCCTCCGCGTCGTCGCTGGCGCTGTTCTGGTGGACCAGCCGCTTGGCTAGCATCTTAGCATAGAACTTCTGGAACACGTCCTTGTCCTCGATGTACTTGAACACCACCATCTGAGACAGGACAGAGGTAGTTATAGTAGTTAAGAGTCAGTTATAGTAGTTAAGAGTTAGTTATAGTAGTTAATAATTAATAATTTTGCCATTTAGCAGACGCTTTTAATCCAAAGCGACAATACAATTACGAATTACAGGGACATTCCCCCTGGAGTAACTGAGGGCTAAGTGCCTTACTCAAGGGCACACTAGTAGTGGTGTGGTTTCAGGCGGGATTTGAACTCACAACCTTCCGATCACAAGTCCAACTCACTATCCACTAGACCACCACTACCCCTGAGTAGTTAAGAGTCAGTTATAGTAGTTAAGAGTCAGTTATAGCAGTTAAGAGTCAGTTATAGTAGTTAAGAGTCAGTTATAGTAGTTAAGAGTCAGTTATAGTAGTTAAGAGTCAGTTATAGCAGTTAAGAGTCAGTTATAGTAGTTAAGAGTCAGTTATAGTAGTTAAGAGTCAGTTTTAGTAGTTAAGAGTCAGTTATAGTAGTTAAGAGTTAGTTATAGTAGTTAAGAGTCAGTTATAGTAGTTAAGAGTCAGTTATAGTAGTTAAGAGTCAGTTATAGTAGTTAAGAGTTAGTTATAGCAGTTAAGAGTCAGTTATAGTAGTTAAGAGTTAGTTATAGTAGTTAAGAGTCAGTTATAGCAGTTAAGAGTCAGTTATAGTAGTTAAGAGTCAGTTATAGTAGTTAAGAGTCAGTTATAGTAGTTAAGAGTCAGTTATAGTAGTTAAGAGTTAGTTATAGCAGTTAAGAGTCAGTTATAGTAGTTAAGAGTCAGTTATATTATATTGTCTGGTTAGGGTTAGGGTCTGGTTAGGGTTAGGGTCTGGTTAGGGTTGTGATTGACATCTATGCTCACCACTTGGTTCAGTGTGTCCTCAAGCTCCGCCTCCTCTGGGTTCTTAGAACTGGACAGAAAAACATCAACACAACATCAGATCAAACCCCACGACCTCCTGTTGTGTGTTATATCTAGGAAGACCACACACACACACACACACACACACACACACACACACACTCTACACACTCTACACACACACACACACACCTCTTCTTGAGCAGAGAGTCACAGTATCGTGCCAGCAGCTCAGGTGATTTACTGGACGACTGCACCATCTTAGTCACCGCGTTGTTGTTGATGAAACGCCCACAGGCCTGGGTGGGGGGGGGGGGAGGAGGGGGAGGAGGGGGAGGAGGAAGGGGGGGGGAGCGGGGAGGAGAAAAAAATGGTATTAACACCCCTTACTCTCGCAGCTAAACTGACTAAATCTACACGTGTTTGATAGCATTCCTCATTCTGTTCCATGCATTACAATGAGCCCTGACCTCCGATTTCTACCTCCCCCAGCCTCCCCCGGCCTCCCCCAGCCTCCCCTACCTTGTCCAGCGCAGCTACGAAGCCTGCGTCGTTGTTGAAGGCAGACATGACTAAGGCGTTGTACTTCTCGTTGTACTTCTTGTGGACGTCTAGGATGGTCTGGCCGTACATTTTGGGGTCCTGAGGAGGAGACAGAGAGGGACAGGGGTCAGGTGTCAGGTGTCAGGTGACATCTCAGATGATCCCGATGACCAAGACCATAAAGACAGTATAACCACAGTATCTTTTCACCCAATGTCACATTCATGTTTCACTGACTGAAAGCAGCTCGCAATGAACAACTTTTTTTGCACAGTGTTTGAGTGTGCGGATGCTGTTATTTTCCACTCTACTGTTACTCTTCAGTTCAAGCACAGTTTGCAAAACTCGGCAAAGTTTGATAACGGATGAGCGATGGTATTTTCACTATTTGGACGTTCACGTTTCACTGAAACGAACGTGTCTAGCTCACACACTTTAAGAACGCTTTAAGAACACTTGAAGGGGTAGTGGTGGTCTAGTGGATAGTGAGATCGGAAGGTTGTGAGTTCAAATCCCGCCTGAAACCACACCACTACTAGTGTGCCCTTGAGTAAGGCACTTAGCCCTCAGTTACTCCAGGGGGAATGTCCCTGTAATTCGTAATTGTAAGTCGCTTTGGATTAAAAAGCGTCTGCTAAATGGCAAAATTTAATTAAAAAAAATGTAGAACGGACAACAGGAGATGGGCTGTATGGAAGGAACCGGAACTGTGGAACCTTTGACAGGACTGAGAGAGTGAAGCACAGGGGCGTAAAAACAACCACAGCAAGCACACTAATAATACTAGTATTAACAGAGTGAAGGCCAGGGTGTCCTGTGTGAGTCTTACATTGAGCTAGGCCCCATCACACTTCTCTATAGCAGCCAGGCCCTGGGTGAGCTAGGCCCCATCACACTTCTCTATTCGGTTGTTAAGTCGTGACGTGTTTCCGGGTCCAACGTTGGCTGAGGCGCTGTCTTCGAAATGCCGCAGTAATAATAATAATTCATTATATTATTTTTTTCCGAGGCTCAAAGACGCTGACAATATGGGGGAAACGGGAAAGTGCTGTGTCCCTTGTTGTATGAATAGATCCCAGTCTAAAAAACGATTGAACTGTCATTCTACCGCTGTAGTACACTGGTACTCTGGTGCGGAGAATCTTTTATTTGGACCCGGAAATTGCTAAACGTCACGCGTGACGTCAGACTTAACAACCCAATAGCAGCCAGGCCCTGGGTGAACTTACGTTGAGGGCGGCCTCCCCACACTTCTCTATAGCAGCCCTGGGTGAACTTACGTTGAGGGCGGCCTCCCCACACTTCTCTATAGCAGCCCTGGGTGAACTTACGTTGAGGGCGGCCTCCCCACACTTCTCTATAGCAGCCCTGGGTGAACTTACGTTGAGGGCGGCCTCCCCACACTTCTCTATAGCAACCAGGCCCTGGGTGAAGATGTGAGTCTCCAGAAGCTTCTTCAGCTCCCCGAGGCCGTCCGGGATACGAGACACCAGGTTGTACATACGACCCAGGTCTAGAGGGAGGGAGGGGGGGAGGGAGGGAGAGATAGGTAGAGAGGTAGAGAGAGAGAGAAAAAGAGTGGGAGGGAGAGAGAGGGGGGAGGGAAAGAGAGAAGGGACAGAGAGAGAGAGACAGAGACAGAGAG
>NC_137679.1:17949535-17979535 GCF_963989245.1 Nansenia antarctica | reverse complement strand
TGTTCACAAACAGAGTGGCCAGAATGTGTGAGAATTTTTTCAACATTTTCACACATTTTGTAAACTTCCGTTATGACTACAATTTTAAGTCCACATACACATATTTTACATCTAAACGTTCAGCTACTCACTCTGTCACTCAAAATCTAAATATCTAAGCCATAACATTAATAGTTTTTACATTAATAGTGTTTGTTTGATAGCTAGAGACATGCGGTCTTCACCGGGGGGTGAACCAAAAGCACCTGACCTGCCCCCTACTGGCTGTGAGGGGCAAGCACACTTCACAATGTCCTCAGAAATTGTACCTTTCTAGTTATTATTATTATTATTATTATTATTATTATGGAGATGTGGAGCCAGGCCACTAGGTGGCGGTACTTACTTGTTTATTCAGCGGTCTAAAGAGGCATTTCCTCCACATCACCAGGGCAAACTGCAACCAGAGGACACCATGAGTCACACACCTAGTACAGGCATCTTCCCTCCACCTCCTTCTCCTCCTCCTCCTCCCCCTATTCCTGCCCTCCTCCCCCTCCTCCTCCTCCTCCCCCTCCTCCTCCCCTCCTCCCCCGTATAGATAGAGGTTATCTTACAGAGTAGATTTCGTAGATAGAGGTTATCTTACAGAGTAGATCTCGTAGATAGAGGTGATCTTACAGAGTCGATCTCGTAGATGCCCCCGGTTCAGGTAGGCACCGATGCCGTTCAGCACCTTGCTGGAGAAGCGGTAGTCCTCCCACTGCTGGGTGTAGAACTTCAACACACTCTCATCCATCAGGTCCTCTCCATCCTGGAGGAGGGGGGGGGGGGGAGAGGGGGGGGGGGGTGGAGGATGAGGAGGAGGTGGAGGAGGAGAAGGAGGAGGATGGGGAGGAGGAAGATGGGGAGGAGGAGGAGGGGGAGGAGGAGGAGGATGGGGAGGAGGAGGAGGGAGAGGAGGAGAAGGGGGAGGAGGAGGAGGAGGAGGATGGGGAGGAGGAGGAGGAGGAGGAGGAGGAGGGAGAGGAGGAGGAGGGGGAGGAGGAGGAGGAGGAGGAGGAGGAGGGAGAGGAGGAGAACGGGGAGGAGGAGGAGGAGGTGGAGGATGGGGAGGAGGAGAGAGAGGGAGGAGGAGAGAGAGGGAGGAGGAGAAGAGAGAGGGAGGAGAGTTAGTTGATCAGAGATGTGGAGGTGTGGTGGAGGTTCAGACAGAGCTGCTGTGTACAGCAGAGCATCAGACAGAAACACATAACATCATCATAACATAATATAACCATAACATAATCATAACATAACCATAACATCATCATAACATAACCATAACATAATCATAACATAACATAACCATAACATAATCATAACATAACATAACCATATCATAACATAATCATAATTAAATAATTATACAGAGTAGAAGGGACAGGACTGGAGATATCATATATCATATACATCCACCCTCCCTATAGATATCTTATATCATATCTACATCCATCCTCCCTATAGATATCATATATCATATCTACATCCATCCTCCCTATAGATATCATATATCATATCTACATCCACCCTCCATATAGATATCATATATCATATACATCCACCACCCTTATAGATATCATATATCATATCTACATCCACCACCCCTAGGCCATTCCTATTCCCTCAACACTAACCCTGCTGATGGGGAATCAATAGGTAGCCTACATCCCTCCCTCCCTCCCTCCCTCCTTCCTTCCGTTCATTTATTCATCCCTTCCTTCCTTCCTCCCTCCCTTCAATAATAGATTCATTGGTTCATTGATTCCGTGGTTCACCAGAGGGCCACAGGAGCAGGTCTGGGAGGGGCTGGTTACCCTGAGCAGGGTGGCGAGGTAAACCCCGTTCACACATACAAGCCTTTCCCACTAGATTCCATGGAATTTACCTGGTACGGTGGTATGTGTGAACACGATTTACAGGGAAATTCTGAGGTGAGGGGGTTACCTTGAGCAGGTTGGTGAGGTAACGCTTCAGGAACTCCTTCAGTCGCTTGTAGAGCTCCATCAAGGACTGGTGGACGGTGGAACAGTAGTTAAAAACATGTCTGGGGGAGGGGGGGGGTTAAGGTTACAACAGGACGCATGGACTACAAACACGTCTGTGTGTGTGTGTGTGTCCCCTCTCTCTCTCTCTCTCTCTCTCTCTCTCTCTCTCTCTCTCTCTCTCTCTCTCCCTCTCCCTCTCTCTCCCTCTCTCTCCCTCTCCCTCTCTCTCCCTCTCTCTCCCTCTCCCTCCCTCCCTACCCACACACACAGGAAATGCTGGTGCCCACCTGATATAAACCAACATGCATTCATCTTTTCACCATCGCTGCTATTTTCTTTTTTTGTGCAACCAGGCATCATGGCCATCTGTCATCTCCTACCCACTACACACACACCCACACACACACACACACACACTACACACACACACACACACTACACACCCACCCACACACAGAGGAGGATACGTGTAGAGCTCCATGTAGCGGGCCTTGGACATGCTCTGCCGGGTGTACACCTGCTGGATGCCAGAGCGCAGGTCGGGCCGGATCTGGTTCAGGTTCTGGATCTGGATCTGGTTCAGGTTCTGGATCTGGACCAGGCCGATCAACTTGTAGGGGTTCTTGTTGGACGACATCGTCTCTCTGGGGAGGGGGGGGGGGGGGGGGGTCCGTCTGTCTCTCTGTGCTGGGGAGGGGGGGTCTCTCTCTGTCACCCAGGGGGCTGGGGGCCGGTTCAGATGTGTGTAGCGTTGAAACTGTGAAAGGTTTTTAGTCCTCCATTTGGGGGGTTGGATGGGGGGGAGGGAGGGGGATGACCAGGTGGGTTTAGGGGTCTCCTCTTCAGAGCGGAGAGGAGGTGGTCTCTCGGACAGACAGAAGACCCCTTTCAAGTGGCGAAGGGGAGGGGACCCTGCGTTGAGACCTGTGAGACACACGGACACATACAGGAACGACACACGGACACACACACACACGACAGACACACACACACACACACGACAGATATACACACACACGACAGATACACACACACACACAGACATACACACACATGACAGATACACACACACACACAGACACACACACACACAACCGACACACACACACACACACACACACACACACAGTTAGAAAAACCCAGTTAGAAAACTAACACAAATAGAAACATCCCCACAAAGCGTTGACTCAACAAGGGTTGAAAATAGGGATGTCCCGATTCCATTTTTTCACTACCGATACCGATACCTGGGCTTCAGGTATCTGCGATACCGATATCAATCCGATATTAGTATTTATTGTTTTACTCCTGAATAATAACAAATACTTCCCCAGTATATAGTCCACAACAACAGTTGGCTATTAAAGACTGCCAGCCTTTATTCAAGCAACAAAAACAGTACTCTGCAGTACTCAGTGACCAACTGGTTTACAGTTAAAACAATTTAAACAGCAGCATTCAGCATTGTAGAAAAAAAAGAGTTTACTGTCAGATTTCTAGTTGTAGTGCCTTCAGGTTGTTATTCTATTTATCTTCTCTTACAAATGGCAAATCAATTATAGGACAACAACAATATCTGGTTTTCGTTTTTTTAAAGTTTTAAAATACCCAGTCGATATAATATACAACAGTTTAACGATCACTAAATACGTCCTCTGGTTTTAGGACATGTTCAAAAGCAAGGAGTGTGTGTTGATCTAGTTCTGTGTAGGTACAGTGTGTTTTTACCGTGTCCACGTGTTCTCTCAGGAGGCAGGTTGGGATGACCCGTTCCTAGCGATGTTCCACTGTTAGCCGCTAGCAGCGTTGTTTGTTGTTGTTTGAACAGCCCAACTGTTTCACATTCTCTTACAAGAACTCTATTCTTGCTGAAACAATCAAGCCAGAAACTATTGTAAATAATAACGACACTTTCATTACAGGTCAGTGAGTCCGGAGTAGTTCAAGAGGAAAATGCTTCTCAACATTTGAATAAACGGTAACGGCTGCGTTCGTCAATTCGCTTTGGGAATCTGATCAGCACTCACGGAATGCCTCTTGTCCAATCAAATGACGTGGTCCCTATAGTGTGCGCTCCGGCGCTCTCAGAGCGAATTGACGAACGCAGCCTAGGTGTTGTGTCCCGTGTTAAGGTCGGTTAGGGTTGGGGTTAGGGTTAGGGTTAGGGTAACTGTTAGCGTGCACACGGAGGACAGAGGAACTGAACACAACTGATCCCTGGTCCTGAACTTTAGAACCTTATCATTCTATTTCCAGATTCCAGGTTCTATCTCCATTTTTGTCAAAATTGAGTTTTTTTTTGTACATAATCTGATCCATTAGGTGTTTATTAATGCCTGTGTGGTGTTATTTTTAAAATTGAGTTAGTAATTCATAAAATACAAAGGTTCCATCACACAAAACATAATGGAATGTAAAAACGTTGACGCTCAATATCTCTGAACTGCCCTAAACGGAGATAGAACCGTATCATTCTAAACGGAGATAGAACCTTATCATTCTAAACGGAGATAGAACCTTATCATTCTAAACGGAGATAGAACCTTATCATTCTAAACGGAGATAGAACCTTATCATTCTAAACGGAGATAGAACCTTATCATTCTAAACTCATGAAGAGGTGTGTTGTCTGAGGTAAACAGGTCTGAGCTAGCTGGCTAACGTACTGCTGCTAGCTAACTGTTGCTAAATTCGACGATTGACATAAAATATATAATATCTAAAGTTCTCTAACATCTCTGACAGTTTCCGAATTACTTTTCTAGAACAATATAATATAATATAATATAATATAACTGGTATGTTCTTGTTAAGTTAACAGATCAGTTTTAAGGGGAGTGCTTACCTTACTGAAGGGTATACCGCCTGTCCACTAGGTGGCAGTATCTCGTTTGCTATGCTGTCCGGCTCAGTCAGGAGTCGGCCATGTTATTATTTGTTTAGTGTCAGACGTTCATGTTTTGATTGATTGATTGATTGAAAATGTTGTGTATTTATCTTATTGGTTATGAATCAAAGAACAGTTATTGAGTTTAAGACGATTTAATTAAAGTACAAAAACAGGGTATACATACCAACAGCTGGAGCCTTGTGTCTGTCCTCCTCTGCTGGGATGGGCTGGTAAAGAGGCCCCCCCTTGGGTCTCACCCTTATTTATCAACAATATGCAAATACAGTCACAGGCCATAGCCTATCACCTTATCTAGATGGTCATGAGGGCCGTCCCCTGTGATGTCACTATGGCCTTAAGTCCGAGGGCTGGTCAGATTACAAGAGCCATTGCACAACACTCAGGGGGCTATTTGCACAACATTGCACAACACTCCCCTTCAGCATATATATGGGCCCCTATCATACTATCTAGTAGAAATATACGACACATCTCCCCTCGGACCACCCAGAGGGTGTTCCGAAACTAAACGACCACAAAACAAAAACAAAAACACAAAACCCCACATACTGCAGCTAAGAAACCAAAGATTTTTTTTTTTTTTTTTTTTTTTTTTAAAATAAACAACAACAAACAGAAAAACTACCCCAAAGATATCATAAACAAAAAATAGAAAACAACCAATAATAAAAAGAATCTTGAAAATAACAATTACAATTAAACTAAACACAGTTCATCATGCACAAATCAATACAGAAACTTCCAACGACCGATGTTTTCTTTGTCCTTGAAGCGTCAGGGTCAGAGGTTACTAGCACGTGAACCCAGTTGGAGAACAGCCTTTACCGCTGTCTCAGATTGATAACACTTTCATAGTCAGGAGCTTCCATTTTCGTTGCGCTAGGAACAGAACCTCTCTCCTAGCTTTGTATAACCACCACATCACTTCTCAACTGACCTCAATCACACGATATAGAAACAAACAAACAATACACAAATAATGACATTCAGTTATCATAACACATAATTCCCCAACAGTAAGCACAGGACAAAGGGAATGCATTAATGCATAGATCTTCACCTCAGGTGAGGACTAGTCTTCTGAAAAGTTCATTAACGTGGACTGAGTGACTGATTTTCCAAAAACAGTCAATGAGGCCCTGCCTCCTAAGAAAGTCAAAAATCATGTCTGCTATAATAGGTGCTCCTATCTTAGCAAAATAAGTTTCCCATGCCCCTAAGACCGTTTCCAGCCATGCTATCATCTGCTGTCCATTCCCGTCGTTCCCTTTGATCTGCTGCTTCACTACCCTATTCATAGTCTTTAATCTTTTCCTAACTGGTCGTCGTCCGTCAGTGTCATTGAGGTTCAGGCAGCCGCCTGGTCCCCTCCCACGCTGATCAAGGTCTGGGGAGTCGCCCTCAGCATCATCTGAAGCATGATGCAGGCACTCGCCAGCATCCCCAGTAGCACAGGTGTCCAGGCTTTGGACACCCCCAGGCTGGACCTCCAGACTGTCAACACTCTCTGCTTCGTTGGTTTCTGGTTTATTGGCATCTGGACAGCTTTCCACTGTCCCCTCGGCCTCAGGCATTGCCGGTAATATCACTGGCTGTAACGCTGGCATTGCCACTGGCTCAGGCAACACCACAGCATCTCGTCGTAGCTCCTCCTTCTCAGGTTCTCTGGGGACCTCGGCACCTGTTGGCACAACATCCTGCCTACTCTGTACATCCACCCCCCTGTCCACCACCCGTGGCCCTATTGGGGTAGGGATATGCCCAGACACCACTGGTGTACCCACTCTGATGTTGTTTCTCCAACAGACCCCACATTGACCTAAAGCATGGTCAATCTGTTCCATCAAATATGGACTCCAAAACCCATATTCCTTGGTGATCTTGCGTCTTACCTCCCCCCTAGCCACATGTGCTAATCCATGAGCTTCCCGTATTAACATGCCTATTAAATCTGAGGGTGCTACAACCAACCCCTCATGATTCCTCCATAGACCTGTGTCATCCTGACTTGCCCCCCTTGCTAGCCAAACGTTCTTGTCTAACGTAGTTACTCTACTCTGTAACATCAATAAATCCTTAAGTGTGACCATGCCCTGTAATTGCTTTTCATGTGTGACCAGAAGACCTTTACCTGCCTTGTCTGCTCCTGTAATGGCTTTGGCTGCATCTTCTGCAGCCCTGTTACCTTGTGTGACATGTGATGAGTCAGACCTGTGTGTGGCACACTTCACTATGGCTAATTCCTTTGGCTTCATCATGGCTTGTAACAGCTTCATGATCTGTGCGTGATGCTGTATAGGCGTACCATCAGTTCTCTTAAAACCCCGCCCCCTCCATACAGCTCCATTAAAATGACAAACATTATGTGCATAGGCAGAGTCGGTGTACACTGTCACTCTCCGTCCGGTTCCTAAGTTGCATGCTTCTGTGAGGGCAATCAACTCAGCCAACTGAGCCGAGCAAGGCTGAGGAACTGCCTCAGCCTGTTCTACAATAAACTTTGAATTCTGTGCTTTAACTAAGGAATACCCAGCGCACAAAGTTTCTCCTACCCGGTAAAAAGACCCATCAACCCAATATTCTATATCAGCTCCCTTTAAAGGCAAAGCTTGTAGGTCTGTTCTATGCTTAATCACTCTGGCTGTCGATGGAATCTGAGCACCGGATGGCATCGTCACCTGACAGCCGTCAGGTGTGCATTTTACTGTACAGTTCAATTGGCATAGAGCATCTCTCCCTAGCAGCCCTGTTGGCGTGTGTTCTGACACAAATGTTGACAGAGTTGCTCTCTGTCCCTTGTACTCTAAGTCTACAAGCTCAGTTGTAGGAATCAGCCGTTTAATTCCCTCAAATCCGATTGTCTTGACATATTCTCCAGACATAGGAAGGTGCGTGGCGCCTTCAGGCTTCTTTGTCACCACCAGCTGGCACCTCCCACTCGGATCTTCCGGGCACCCCTATAGGCCAGCTGCTGGGCCTCCGTAAGGGTTCATCACTCCTGGAGCAGGTGTAGCAGGAGGCCAATATCCTCCTCCTTGGCTCCCCCCTGCGCCCCCCTGGGGCCTGTTGCAGCAGGTACAGGCTAGATGTCCATTCTGGTCGCATTGGTAACACGGTTCTAGCATCTTCTTCCCTGCTGCTGTCCATCCCCCTGGTGGTGGTCCTTGGCCAGGCTGTGTGTACATCTGGTATGGAACCGCTTGCACCCCTGGTGGCCCTTGTGGGTATGGATACCCCCCTTGTGGCCCCTGTGGGTAGGACTGGTAAGTAACAGGATACCCCCCTCGTGGCCCCTGTGAGTAGGACTGGTAAGTAGCAGTCTGCACTCCAGGTGGCTGTTGCTGTGGGGCTAAAGCCTGCACTCCCTCTATGTTCCTCTCGCTTTCAGTCAATTGCACATGAGTCAATATTCTGAGTGATTCTTCGTCTTGTGTCCTCTGTATCTGAATATTCTTTCGATATAACTCAACTTGATGAGCTACGTGGTCTATATAAACAGCTTTGTTCATGTGTCGTAGCCCCACCACTTCTGCTAGCTTATCCTTAACTGGGGTAGGAAGCCCTTCTTGTATTTTTTCCCTGATTATGGATTTTTCTAAGGGGTTATCTTCAGCGACTTTCCCTGTCACACTTCTCCATTGAGAGTGCACACGGGCAACAAAACCCCTGGGATTCTCATCTCCCCCCAGTGGCTTCACAATGATATTGTCTGGGTGAATGTGAGTAGGGTAAGTCTCTCTGATTGCTTTCCACAGCCTGCCTCTGTTTGCTGCGAAGAGCTCTGGATCATACACTGATGTATTGATATATCTATGAAGTCCTGCCTTCATCAATATTTCCTGCATTGTATCCAATCCTGCAATAAAGGCTAAGAGTCTTTTCAGGTCTCCCATCGCGGCCTGCGTTCCTGTCAGTCTCACGTCGACCTCTCGCGTCCACGAATGGCCACCATCTTCCAGGACTGGGAGCTTTTCTATCACTTCAGACAGATCTGTATGATTCCAAGGATGATATTCTATCTTGTTACCCCGAATCAGCACTGGACAGTTCTTTAATGTATTCGATGACATTCGATGACAATCTTCCTCTTCCTCCCTTTCTCGTTGCTCCTTCAGCCATCTGTGGTGTCTTTTTGCTGTGGCTATCATCTTCCTGACCTGAGCGTGGTAGCCTTCATCTGCACTGTCGTCATCTCTTGAGTCTTCACGGCCATCTTTGCTGTCATCTTCCTCGTCACTCCTGTCGTCCCCTTTTCCCCTTGGCTCCTTCTTGGTCTTCTTCTTCTGGGAATGGTCCTCCAGTGCCTTAGCATATGGAGGGGGACTGGAGACAGGACACATGTCTGTGGATGGAATGTTCAATTTCTGTTCCAGTGTTCTGGCCAATTCATTTTTCTTTTCCGGTTCCATCTGAGCTATTTTCTGTCCCTCTACCTTAAATAGATCTAAAATAGCTAACTCTAACTTGCGTTTCTCTGATCTAATCTTTCCTCTTTGATATGCTTTGTGCACATTGATAAGTATTTCCAATGTTGCAATTATTTGTAAATTAAGGCTGCCCTCTTTCGGCCACGGCTGTTCAATGTATGCCCAACGGCTATTCCATTTCGTAGACATTTTGCTAATTTCCCTAACAAGAGGATTCATTTTTTCCACTACAGCCATAGGGGATAACGTAGCCAACATTCCACTAGGTTCACTAATATCTTTTAACACCTTCGTTGAATTTGACCCCATTCTACTTGCTCAATATGCTGACAATATTCTATATTAGATAAGGTGTACGCTTCTTACAACCCACCTTATTTTGCCTTATTTGCTAAACAAATGCTAGTCCAATATAACTGTATTAACCGTCCACACAAAACCACTACAACCCAGAACAACAGATTTGCCTCTTGTGTATGTCAGTGCAGTATTAACTTAAATCTAATATCTGTGTAAGTACTTTATACTTAAATGTGTTTCCTAATTGTTTATGAATATGTGTCACTTAATTACTCATTCAATACTAATTACAGTTCTGGTCAACACAATTATCAAATCACAAAGGCTGGTCAACACCTAAGTATTCACTGATTTACAAAAACCCTTTTACTGCTTAATTATCAATACAAACTATTCTGCTATTCCTAATCAAAAGCTGTGGACATGACCTAACTTGAAATAAAAGATGTAAATTACAAATATTAATTATAACCTGTAAAGAAATCGACTTGTTATTTGGAAAATGATTAATTATTAATTACAATCTGTAAAGAAATCGACTTGTTATTGGGAAGGAATGAATGATTAATTATTAATTACAATCTGTAAAGAAATCAACTTGTTAGTGAAAGGAATGAATGATTAGTTAGAATTATTCATTATATAATCATATACATTGATTTAATACCTGTGGCGTCAATTAGCTGTTATCAAAATATTAAACAAAAGGAATGGTTATTCAGAATGGTTTTCATTAGACAGTCACAGACATTTGACCAAACCTGTGGAATCAATCAATTGTGTTGTGAAACAGACAAATATTCAACAGTCATTTACAAACATCATTCTATGAATGTTCTCTACAGATCTCTCATCAACATTCTATGCAAGCAGGCAGGGCCGTTTTATTGGGGTCATAAATATCTGTGCTGTGACCCTGCTGTGATTCTGCTCAGGGAAAGCAGCCCTGTCTAGGCTCACGCACAAGTTGCCTCATATGCTTTGAATCTAACCTAAAGTCACAATCTATTCTTTTACTTTTAACAGACAATGACAAATATCTTTAAACTACTTTAAATCCCCCGATGATCAATTCACTATCTTTCTATCTTTGAATTACTACAATCTATGTAATGCAACAATCACACGCAACGTGTCTGTATGTTTGAACATGCATGCATGTGTGAGCCCGGATCAACAGGAGGGGAAGGAGGAGGGGGAGGGGCTAGTCTTTGTCCTTCTCCTCTGGGGGGAAACCCGCTGTGGACTCTTAGATTAATCTTTACAACATAACATTGCTTTCACAAACAAATTACATTCTCCACGACACAACAATTTCAAGATTATCTCTCAATGCAGTTAATCTATTAGTTTCCACTTATTCAAATACTCATATGCTTTTCACTGTTCCTTCACAGAGATATCTAAAGGCCTCTGTGTGTCCGCGTCTCTGCGCGTGTTTTTTCTCCGGACTAAGGACAATGGCGTCTAAGAATGGATTCTCTGACACAGTTCTGAAGAATCGATTTCTTAATCTATAACAATAATGCTCTTTCTTACAAAACAGACTTCACAGTCTACTTACACTTGATCAAATTAGGAAGGAATACTCATTCCATAAACACAATTTTACCGAATTTTACACAGACACACACGATATTCCAATACCATACAAACAAATCACATACCTTACCATCAAACACTATATTTTACAAAAAACGGGCTTCAAAGTCCGGCTCTCACCAACCCCACTTATTAAAGATTATGAAAGGTTTGTTTCTATTCCAACAAGATACTTTACTTTAAGGTTGTTTTAGTCTCAAAGAAAATGTTTGAAAAACACAGCTGTTCCACACAATCATACCTTTCTTGCAGCTTCAGTTTTCAAACGTAGATTTCCCCTTATAGACTCCTGGCTGGCTCGCCATTAATGTTGTGTATTTATCTTATTGGTTATGAATCAAAGAACAGTTATTGAGTTTAAGACGATTTAATTAAAGTACAAAAACAGGGTATACATATACCAACAGCTGGAGCCTTGTGTCTGTCCTCCTCTGCTGGGATGGGCTGGTAAAGAGGCCCCCCCTTGGGTCTCACCCTTATTTATCAACAATATGCAAATACAGTCACAGGCCATAGCCTATCACCTTATCTAGATGGTCATGAGGGCCGTCCCCTGTGATGTCACTATGGCCTTAAGTCCGAGGGCTGGTCAGATTACAAGAGCCATTGCACAACACTCAGGGGGCTATTTGCACAACATTGCACAACACTCCCCTTCAGCATATATATGGGCCCCTATCATACTATCTAGTAGAAATATACGACAAAAACTTTATTAGAAGGTTTGCAGAAGTAGGTACATGAAAGTACATATTACATACAAGGTCAACTAAAAGGATAAAAACCCAAGAAAGCCACTGGCTTATTTCAATTGGGGTCCTTGATTCTCAATTCATCGTTACATGTAAGACAGACAAAAGAAAAAAACTAGTACTATCTACAAGATAATACAGACAAATAACTATTACTATCTACAAGATAAACATACATCCATCATGGGAAGAACAGTACAACAAAACATACGGTATGTACAGCGGGTAGGACAGGTGGGGACATACACCACAGGTGGGGGCGGGGGACAAAACACAAAGTATGTACAGTGGGTAGTTCGGGTCTTTTAATCTGATTTTTGATTTAGAGGGTCCAGTTACGGATTGCAGCCTCCTGTAAATGTTTTTTGAGAGTGGTTTTGAAGGTGGGCAGTGTTTTGCACTCCTTTAAGATTATAGGAAGGGCGTTCCACATTTTTACTGCATAGTTTGCAAACGAGTTTAACCCCTTGTTTGTGGTGCAACGCGGTTGAACGTGGTTCGTGGAGCTTCCTCTGGTGTTGTATGTGTGGACGTTGTTCACTTTTTGGAAGTATGTTGACAGGTACTTGGGTGTCTTTGTGGTGTAGCGTATCTTGAAGACCAGGCCCAGTGCAAGCTGCTGCACTCTGTCAACTACTCGTAGCCAATCAAGGCTCAAAAAATGAGCAGCGGTTAGATGTGTCCTAGGGTTGAGGCCTAGCAGAAGCCTAACCAGTTTATTTTGGGCTGTCTGGAGTCTTGTTTTATGGGCCTTTGTGGTTCTATAGTACCATGATGTTACGGCATAGTCGAAGTGACATTGAATGAGAGCTCCTGATAGGGTCCTCAGTGTGTTTTT
The DNA here is from genome assembly GCF_963989245.1 of Nansenia antarctica. Taxonomy (NCBI): domain Eukaryota; kingdom Metazoa; phylum Chordata; class Actinopteri; order Argentiniformes; family Microstomatidae; genus Nansenia; species Nansenia antarctica. The sequence continues at coordinate 17,966,699 of NC_137679.1, read as the reverse complement.
ACTGACAAGTGAGGATATCCTGTACAAGAATCTAGTTCTATGGTTCACTTTTTTGATTACTTTTGCTGCCATTTTATCTCCGGAAAGATTTGCCTCTAAGATGGAGCCCAGGTATGTAATATCCTCTTTTCTTGTGATATTAATGTTACCCACTTTTATTTTAAAATGTTCAGCCTTTCTGAGTTTAGATGGGGATCCGTATAGGATGGTTTCAGTTTTACCTAGGTGTATTGATAGTTTATTGTCAGCTAGCCAGATGCAGATTCTACTCAGTTCAGTGCTTAGCGCTTTTTCCACCTGCAATATGTCCCTGTCAGAGACCAGCAGAGCCGAGTCATCCGCGAACAGGAACAAATTGCAATCACATGCTGATGACATGTCATTCACATATATTAGGAACAGTAAAGGTCCCAATATGCTTCCTTGTGGAACGCCGCAGGTCACTGGGAGGGGGGGGGACAGTGTTCCGTTCACACTAACCACCTGTTCCCTCCCCTCTAAGTAGGATTGCATCCAGCTCACCGATGTTCTATCGAACCCAATTGCTTTCAGTTTATCTAATAATATGTGGTGATCTACTGTGTCGAAGGCCTTCTGGAGGTCCAGCATGACCATGCCGCAGTACTTGCCCGAGTCCACCTCATGGTTGATGTGGTCGTTCAAATAGAGAAGGCATGTGTCAGTGGAATGGGATGTTCTGAATCCTGATTGAAATTCATACATCAGATTTTACGGTGGCCGTCTATTGAGCTGTCCACCTAATTCCTGTAAGTTGGTTATTCGAATGTTTCTGGTTAAGTTATATATATTACATTTACCCTGCTTATACTTTATCTCAATTCATGCTTCTATTGTTTGTATATTTGCAGGGCGTTTTCATCTTTGTCATTAAACACTTCATTGACATTGAGGAGCGTATTTCTTCATGAAAACGCCAGGAAGCCATGGTCGTCGTTGCATGCTCTGTCCCTGGCTGCGCTTTCGGAACTGAAAACGTGTCCGAAGCACTCGCCATTGCCCTGTTGACTAATCATGGATTTGCCCATCAACGCACATCGCCTGTCACAGCCGCGCCGACCCCCCGAGGCCCGAAACTGGATCGGCCTAAAGTCGACGTAGGCATATCGATTGAGGAATGGGTCGTGTTCATCCGTCGTTGGGACGTCTTCTGCACTGGCTCAGGCATAGGAGCCGCCGAGGCCCCTTTCCAGTTGTTTCAGTGCGCTGGGCCTGAACTTGGTGACAGCCTGTTGAAAGTCAACCCCAACGCCGCTTCCGAACCCTTGCTACACCTAATTGCCGCCTTACGTTCACTAGCAGTCATCCCAGTCGCCACATGTGTCCTGCGCACCGAGCTGCTCCAGCTACGCCAGGAGCGTGATGAGACATTCCGCGCCTTCACTGCCAGAGTACGGGGGAAAGCGGAGACATGCGCCTATGTTACAGTATGTGGGTGTGGCGAGGATGTGGACTATACCGACCACATCATCCGCGACGTTCTAGTCAATGGCATCTCTGATTCGGACATTCGCCGAGAGGTACTAGGGACGCCAGACATCCTTAAAATGCCAGTGAATGACGTGGTTGCACTCGTCGAAAATAAAGAGATGGCCCGCAACGCTCTCCCGTCATCCGCCCTTTCGGCCATGTCGTCACTCCAGCGCTTGACAAAGAGTACACAGGCGAGCCCCACCCCGACCCCAGGCCCAGCGGACGTGGCTAAACGAGCCCCGTGCCCAGAGTGTAAGAGAACCTTTAATGTCTTCACAGAGGGATCCCGCGGATGGAATACCAAGCCCCACCAGCTTTGTATCGACTGTTATAGGGCCCGCCGACGCAAGGGGCGACCGCAGCCATCTGCCAGCAGTCAACAGGCCGCCGTGGAGTCAGAACCGATCTCCCAGATCTCGTCGGTTCAGTCTGATGCCCGCCCTGGCCAACGTCGTGGGAGTCACCACCAACGCCACGCCCCCACGCCCATCAGACTTGAGCACCACATTTTCTCCAAGGGCGAATGGAGAAGGGCCAGGCTGAGAGACCATCCCCGAGCGCTGATCACTATCTCGGTTGACATGCCTGTCGGACCGAGTGCAGGCACCGGCGACCGTGGCTCGGTCAACGGGGCGAGGGTATCCGCCATCGCGGACACTGGTGGACAGTCGGACCTTTGGTCCCTAGAGGAGTTCATTGCCTGCGGATTCTCACGTGACGACCTGCGTCCCGTCCATCTCAGCATGTCGGCCCCCAACCGCTCCCCCATAGCTGTCGAAGGCGCATTCTTCGCTAGACTCTCGACAGCCTCCAGCAGCGGTGGAGTGGCGTCCTGCCGCTCCATGGTGTACGTGAGCAGCTCAGTCCGGGCCATGTACCTATCCTACGAGTCGCTGCTCAACCTCGGCCTCTTGTCTATGGACTTCCCATCAGGTGACATCGTAGGGGGGCCCAACGACGAGCGTGGGTCTTACACGCCAAACCAGGCCCTGTCCGTCAATGCTATGAGGTCCACCAACGGCGGCTGCGGCGACCCGAGTAACCCCCACAGCGCCCAGTGCTCATGTCCCCAGCGTACGGTCCCTCCGGAACGCCCTACGGCGCTACCTTTCCCTGTCACACCAGAGAACAACAGCCGGATGAAGGATTGGCTATTCGGGAGATACGCCTCATCCACATTCAACACTTGCCCTCATCGGGCGCTGCCGTGCATGGAAGGGCCACCCATTGAAATGCATGTGGACCCCGCAGCCACGCCGAGAGCATGCCACACCGCGGCCGTTGTGCCTCTACACTGGCAGCAGAGAGTCCACGATGACCTTCTCCGGGATGAGGCCCTCGGTGTCATTGAACGTGTGCCATACGGCGAACCAGTGACATGGTGCCATCGTATGGTGGTCACTCGGAAGCACAATGGCTCCCCCCGCAGGACCGTGGACCTCTCACCTCTCAACAAGTTCTGCCTACGTGAGACTTTCGCCACCGAGTCCCCATTCCACCTCGCACGTCGTATCCCAAAGGACACCTGGAAGACTGTCACGGACGCCTGGAATGGCTACCACAGTGTGCCCCTGCGTGAATCGGATCGTCATCTGACCACATTCATCACGCCCTTTGGCCGCTGGCGTTACACCAGGGCGCCACAAGGTTTCCTATCGTCGGGGGATGGCTACAACCGCCGTTTCGATGCGGTCCTCTCGGACTATGAGCGTAAGGAACGTTGTGTGGATGACACCATCCACTATGACACCGACCTGGAGCAGCACTGGTGGAGGACCATCGACTTCCTTACTCGTGTCGGCCGGGCAGGCATCGTGTTGAACCCGGACAAGTTCCAGTTTGCGGAGAGGAACGTCGAGTTCGCTGGCTTCAGGGTGTCGGACACTACTATCGAGCCACTCCCCAAGTACTTGGACGCTATCCGAGACTTCCCCACCCCGGACTCCACGACGGATGTCAGGAGCTGGTTCGGCCTTGTCAACCAGATGTCGAACTATGCCCAGCTGCGCGACACGATGGCTCCATTCAAGCCATTCCTCAGCCCACGCTGTAAATTCTCATGGTCACCCGAACTGGAGGAAGCCTTCCAAACGTCCAAAGGTGCTATTGTCGGGGCTATCCGTGAGGGCGTGGAGATCTACGACATGCAGAAGCGCACCTGCCTCCGCCCTGACTGGTCCAAGCGCGGTATTGGTTACTTCCTGCTCCAACAACATTGTAGCTGCGCCTCGGGCATACCAGACTGCTGCCCGGGAGGATGGAGGATCACCCTCGCTGGTTCACGCTTCCTGTCCCCGGCCGAACAGCGCTATGCGGCCATCGAAGGAGAGGCCCTAGCCGTGGCCTGGGGTCTGGAGCAAGCACGGTACTTCACGCAGGGGAGCGACAACCTCGTCGTAGTTACAGACCATAAGCCCCTGGTGAAGATCTTTGGCGACCGTACGCTAGATGAAATAACGAACTCACGCCTGTTTAGACTCAAGCAGCGTACCCTCCCATGGCGCTTCGACATTGTGCACCTGCCTGGAAAGAGCAACTATGCCGCTGACGCAACCTCAAGACATCCGTCTCCATCAGGCTCAGCGAACGGCCTCTCACTGGGATTGCCGGGCGTGCCTGACGCCATGGAGTCAGCACTTATGGCTTCCATCCGCGCCGATGCACAAGAGCTCGGAGCCGTCTCTTGGACCGTCCTTGCACGAGAAACAGCAAGTGATGCATGCCTCAGCCACCTTCTGCACCTGATCGAACATGGGGACAGGGTTGATATGAACGACCCCGCCCAGGCGAGTCTATCACCAGTCTGTGAGTCCATTTACGCACAGGACGGCGTCCTGCTATATCATGACCGCGTCGTGGTCCCTCCATCCCTCCGCGACAGCGTCCTTCGACACCTCCATGCCGCCCACCAAGGGATCTCGGCGATGGGGCAACAGGCCCGTGCCATAGTCTACTGGCCAGGGATGTCAGAGGACATCCGAGCCGGCAGGTACGGATGTGCGGACTGTAACCGGAACGCTCCGTCACAAGCAGCCACGCCCTCCCTACCATCCTCGCCACCGTCCACCCCATTCGAGGCGGTGTTTGCTGACTTCTTTGACTATGGAGGTCGTCACTTCCTAGTTATCGGAGATCGACTATCGGGCTGGGTGGAGGTCCTATGCTCCACAGCAGGCACTGATATGGGAGGCTCAGCTGGGCTGGTTCGCCACCTCCGTGCGTTCTTTGGCGTGCCGGAGGAACTTTCGAGCGACGGTGGTCCGGAGTTCACAGCAGGCCAGACACAGGACTTCCTCCGTTTGTGGGGCGTCAGACACCGTGTGTCCTCTGTTGCTTTCCCACAGTCAAACGGAAGAGCGGAAGTTGCAGTGAAGTCTGCGAAGCGCCTCCTGATGTCCAACACTGGCCCGACTGGCAGTCTCGATCAGGACCGCTTTCTGCGTGCCATGATACAGTTACGCAACACGCCTGACCCCGACTGCAACCTCTCACCGGCGCAGATTATCTTCGGTCACCCCCTTCGAGGTTCGCTTTCCTTCGTCAACAGGCTTGAGAAGTTCTCGAACCCACATATCCGACCGCTCTGGCGCCAAGCATGGGCGGCAAAGGAGGATGCCCTTCGGACCCGGATGTCCCGTACCACTGAGTCCCTGCAGGCTCACTCGAAGCCACTTCGCCCATTGGCACTTGGTGAGAGGGTGTTCCTCCAGAACCAGCAGGGCCCTAGCCCTAACAAGTGGGACAGGTCAGGGGTGGTGGTGGAGTCACGTGATCACGATCAGTATCGGGTTAAGGTTGATGGGTCTGGACGCCTGACTTTACGCAACCGGCGGTTCCTCCGTGGCTACACCCCCTATGCTCCTCAGCAGCCAGCTGCTATGTCCCCTCCACCTGCGCCCTTGGTACACCGCTCCCTACCTGTCCAACCGTGCCCGGTGGTGCCCCAGGGGATCGTCCAGCAGCTGGCGGATGGACCCTGTGGCGCGGCCCTGGGTTCCTCCTTGCCGGCGTCTGCTGGTGAGGCGGCCCCTGGCCTCGGGTCCCAGGGCGACCCTGTACCCACTGATGCCACCCCGAATGCTTCGCTTCTAGTGTCGCAGTCGCCACTGTCGCTGCCCCGTCCTACGCGGCCTAGCCGTACAAGGGAGCCACCCAAGCACTACGAGCCCGAAACAGGCCGTTGGACGCGGGACTGAGTCCGGTTACCTATTTCAGTTTATAGCTTTCCGGACTGGGGGGGATGAAGGGTATACCGCCTGTCCACTAGGTGGCAGTATCTCGTTTGCTATGCTGTCCGGCTCAGTCAGGAGTCGGCCATGTTATTATTTGTTTAGTGTCAGACGTTCATGTTACGGTGGCCGTCTATTGAGCTGTCCACCTAATTCCTGTAAGTTGGTTATTCGAATGTTTCTGGTTAAGTTATATATATTACATTTACCCTGCTTATACTTTATCTCAATTCATGCTTCTATTGTTTGTATATTTGCAGGGCGTTTTCATCTTTGTCATTAAACACTTCATTGACATTGAGGAGCGTATTTCTTCACTTACCGTTGGGCTCAGACAGACAGATAGACGTGACGTCACCTCGCACACAGGTCGCGAGCCACGCCGACCAACAGGGTTGCCAGATGTGATTGACAGTTTACAGCCTAACTAACCAGTCTATAAGCACTAGATACAGTAGCCCATTCGGCGGTAACCCGCCCCATCTGGCAACCCTGCCAACCAATCAACCAATCAACACCCCAGATGAACCGTGTTACATTCACAACAAGTTTTCATTATGAATGAATGAATGAATGGTCTTTATTGTCATTGCTATAGTACAGGTACCAAACAACGAAATTTAGGAGGGGTGGCTCCCCTGGTGCTAGGAAAGAAAAAAAACTAAAAAAACAAGAAGGGAAAGGAGCTGGTTTACATAAATAAAGGCTATGTACACTATCCACTATACTGTACTGTACAGATAGATGACTAGGGTTGTCATATTGCACATAGTGTTATTGCACATTCATTTAAAGTGTCGCAGTTTGCAGGCTTGAAATGTACATATTTGTGCCTCAGCACTACACCTGATTTTTTCAATCCAGCAGCTGCCATCAATCCGTCCAGACTGTCCAGGGCCCAGAACCTAGGTCTTTGCTGTGTTCAGGGCCTGGATGGCCCTGGGGTAGAAGCTGTGCTTCAGTCTGTTTGTCCTTGCGGCCATGGTCCTGTACCGCCTTTTCGAGGGCAGCCGGGCAAAGTGTTCGTACCCAGGGTGGGTTGGGTCTCTGGAGATCTTGGAGGCCTTCCTGAGACAGCGTGTGTTGTACAGCTCTTCCAGAGAGGGGAGGGGGGCGCCGGTGATCTTCTGGGCTGTTCTCACGACTCTCTGTAGCGCATTTCTCTCCGCGGTTGTGCAGCTGGAGAACCAGTTGCAGATGCCGTAGGTGAGGATGCTCTCCACTCCGCCGTGGGAGAAGGCCACCAGTATCTCCTGCTTGTTGTGTTCCTTCCTGAGGACTCTCAGGAAGTAGAGCCGCTGTTGTGCCTTCTTGATGGTGGCTGCTGTGTTGTTCATTAGCCAACATAAGTAATAGGCTAGTAAAGGTGCGCTTTCCGTGAGAGAGAGAGACTGGTCATTATCATTATCATAGAATGATAAAAAAAGAAATAATAATAAAGTGACAAAAATGTTCTTTTTTATTTTTTCCCCCCCTTAGAATGATAATAATATATCATATTATACTATAGAATGATCATAGAATGATACATTATTTTTTTTAAAGAATAAAGTGGAAAAAAAAGAAAAAAAGAACATGTTCAATTTTTCATTTTTTTTCACTTCATTTTTTCCCCCCCTTAGAATGATAATAATATATAATATTATAATATGATACATTATTACCTGGTCCAACACTTTCACACACACTAACATCGGAGACACGCACCACACGCACATTGAACACAACAGTCAAATAAATAATAATAATTGTTCTCTCAGTGTCACTTCGCTAGCTAGTCTAGCCTAGCCTACCTGCTGTGCTGCCTGTCTTGTCACATTTTTGAACATCAAATAACCCGGCTTTAATCCTTAGTTAAATTACATTTAGAAATGTAACATTGAGGTATTAGTATATATTAATATCAGTTTATATTGTAGAGACTCAGTGTTTGAGATCTTATTATGAATATGATTCTGGGCCCTATGCAGCAGCATTACCTGGTAGTTACACTTGATTAGACTTAGAACTCACCACCTCTATTAAACCACTAGATGTCACTCTTGAGACTGTAAACTCTCTGGAGATGCTCTACTACTGCCCACCATAAAGTGTTTGGAAGGTTAAACATTGAAATATTGGTTCCAGCCATTTCTAGATAAAAAAGAAAGAAAGAAAATAACCTTTTGTTTGACTTTTCTCCCCAACCTTCACACAAAAAGACCCCCCCCCTCCATGTCTATCCAATTAAAGGACGTCTAGGCGTATTAAAATAGTCATTTTTAATATCTTAACAATCATATGAATGAATGAATGAATGAATGGACTTTATTGTCATTGCTACAGTACAGGTACCAAACAACGAAATTTAGGAGGGGTGGCTCCCCTGGTGTTAGGAAAGGGGAAAAAAAAAACTCAAGAAGGGAAGGAGCTGGTTTACATAAATAAAGGCTATGTACACTATCCACTGTACTATACTGTACAGATAGACGACTAGGGTTGTCATATTGCACAATAGTATTATTTCACATTTGTTTAAAGTGTCACAGTTTGCAGGCTTGAAATGTACATGTTTGTGCCTCAGCACTACACCTGATTTTTTCAGGCCAGCAGCTGCCATCAATCCGTCCAGACTGTCCAGGGCCCAGAACTTAGGTCTTTGCTGTGTTCAGGGCCTGGACGGCCCTGTGGTAGAAGCTGTTCTTCAGTCTGTTTGTCCTTGCGGCCAGGGTCCTGAACCGCCTTTTCGAGGGCAGCCTGGTAAAGTGTACGTACCCAGGGTGGGTCGGGTCCCTGGAGATCTTGGAGGCCTTCCTGAGACAGCGTGTGTTGTACAGCTCTTCCAGAGAGGGGAGGGGGGCGCCGGTGATCTTCTGTGCTGTTCTCACGACTCTCTGTAGCGCATTTCTCTCCGCTGTTGTGCAGCTGGAGAACCAGTTGCAGGTGAGGATGCTCTCCACTCCGCCGCGGGAGAAGGCCACCAGTATCTCCTGCTTGTTGTGTTCCTTCCTGAGGACTCTCAGGATGTATAGCCGCTGTTGTGCCCTCTTGATGGTGTCTTTTGTGTTGTCCTTCCAGGTCAGGTCATCCCGCATGTGCATCCCCAGGAATCGGAGGGTTGAGACTCTCTCCACGCTCTCTCCGTCGATGAGCAGGGGCTGGATCTCGGACTGCCCAAGATGGCGTCGCGCCCAGACGCGAGGCTCGGAGTGGCTCCAACGCTGGTGTTTTTTAGTGTTTTTAAGTACATTTGTATGTACATTTTTATTTTAGTACTTATAGGGAACAGTTGTGTAAATAGTACCTACAGCAGGCTCGACTTATTAGAAGTTGGCACGCAAAACGAGAAGACAGTTACAGCGGAGTTCCTGAAGCAAAACAGGATATATCACGAGATCGCCCGTGTACCGGGAGAATCCTGGTACTCAGTCCCTTCCCTGAGGCGCAAACGCCGGCGGCGAGACCGTAAGCAACGCCGAGGACGAAGGGGGGGCCTGCTAGCGAGGCTAAGAAGGAGCCCTGACAAACCTGCTTTGCCGAGTATTTTCCTTTCCAACGTCAGGTCCCTGACGAACAAGATGGATGAACTGAGACTACAAGTTGCCAAAAATAACATAGTGGGAGATAGCTGTGTGATTATCCTTACTGAAACCTGGCTAAATGAGACTATAGTGGACTCCGCGGTTAGCTTGGAGGGACGGACATTACACCGGGCTGACCAAACGCAGCTCAGCGGCAAGTCGCGCAGGGGAGGGATCATAATATCGACGAAGGATAGCTGGTGCTTAAACACGAAAACTGTAAGTAGCCACTGCTCCCCAGACCTGGAATACTTGACTGTTAAATGCCGACCCACATACCTCCCGAGGGAGTTTAACGCGGTGTTTATCACATGTGTTTACATTGCGCCTAGCGCGGACGGCAGCCTAGCATTGGCGCGGCTATATGACGTCATCAGTGGTCAACAAAGCACTGATCCACAGGCTATTCACATCATAGCAGGAGATTTCAATCATGTCGACCTGAAGGCAGTACTACCCAAGTTCTATCAGCATGTGAAATGTGCAACAAGAGGAGAAAAAACACTGGACAAGGTATACACCAACATCAAACGTGCTTACAAGGCTAGTCCGCTAGCTCATCTAGGCATGTCTGACCATGTGTCAATCCTCCTGATCCCTGCATACACTACCATGGGGAAAAGTGCTCCCATCACCACTAAGACTGTCAGAACCTGGCCAGAAGGGTCCGCTCCACTGCAGATCTGCCTAAATGACACCCCATGGCAGGAATATGAGCATGAGGACCTGGAACAGTACACGTTGTCGGTTCTGAACCACATAGTGAACTGCACCAACTCAGTCACCGTGGACAAACGGGTCCGGGTCTACCCCAACACGAAGCCATGGATGACTGGGAAGGTCCAAAAACTGATCAACGAGAGGGACAACGCCTTCTTCGCAGGGAAGAGCACACCGCTGTACAGCTCCACCAGGGCTAACCTAAAGCGCGGAATCAAAGCGGCCAAGGCAGAGCACAGAGAGAAGATTGAGGAATGCCTCCTGAGCAACGACTCCAGGCGGATGTGGCAGGGGGTTCAGCAGATGACAAACTTCAGAGCCAACAGGCTCACAGCCGCAGAGGACGACCCCCTGCTGGCGGGAAAGCTGAACACCTTCTACGCCCGGTTCGACGAGGGGCGAACGGAGGTAACCACAACACAAACACCACTCTCTCCAGCTCTCAGCAGCCTCACCCTCACAGAGCATGAAGTGAGACGCGTACTGAAGGCGGTGGACCCCAGGAAAGCCTCGGGGCCGGATGGCGTCCTGGGACGGGTGCTGAGGGACTGCGCCGACCAGCTGGCCAGGGTTTTCACCAACATCTTCAACCAGTCCCTGTCCCAGGCCACCATCCCACCCTGCCTGAAAACCTCAACTATCATCCCAGTCCCGAAGAAAAGCACGGTGAGCTGCCTAAACGACTACCGCCCGGTGGCACTCACACCAATCATCATGAAGTGCTTCGAGAAACTAGTCCGGGCCCACATACTCACACGCCTCCCGCCCAACCTGGATCCATACCAGTTCGCCTACAGAGCCCACAGGTCCACAGAGGACGCCATCGCGACGACTCTCCACGCCACTCTATCCCACCTGGAGAGGGGAAACAGCTACGCGAGACTGCTCTTCGTGGACTTCAGCTCCGCCTTCAACACCATCCTTCCAGACAGGCTAGTGACCAAACTACTAGACCTGGGTCTATCACACTCTATATGTGCGTGGATCAAGGACTTCCTGACCGACCGCCCCCAGAGGGTGCGGGTGGGCCCCCACACCTCCACAGCCCTCAGACTCAGCACTGGGTCCCCCCAGGGCTGCGTGCTAAGCCCCATCCTCTACAACCTCTACACCTACGACTTCACCCCCGTCCACCCCAGCAACTCCATCGTAAAGTTTGCAGACGACACCACCGTGGTGGGATGCATCTCGGGGGGGGGACGAGGCGGCGTACAGGGATGAGGTAGAGCAACTGAGCAAGCTGTGCAAGGTTAACAACCTGCTGCTGAACAAGTCAAAGACCCAGGAAATCATCGTAGACTTCAGGAGGAAAAAGTCTGAGATCCAGCCCCTGCTCATCGACGGAGAGAGCGTGGAGAGAGTCTCAACCCTCCGATTCCTGGGGATGCACATGCGGGATGACCTGACCTGGAAGGACAACACAAAAGACACCATCAAGAGGGCACAACAGCGGCTATACACCCTGAGAGTCCTCAGGAAGGAACACAGCAAGTAGGAGATACTGGTGACCTTCTACCGCGGCGCAGTGGAGAGCATCCTCACCTACGGCATCTGCAACTGGTTCTCCAGCTGCACAACAGCGGAGAGAAATGCGCTACAGAGAGTCGTGAGAACAGCACAGAAGATCACCGGCGCCCCCCTCCCCTCTCTGGAAGAGCTGTACAACACACGCTGTCTCAGGAAGGCCTCCAAGATCTCCAGGGACCCGACCCACCCTGGGTACGTACACTTTACCAGGCTGCCCTCGAAAAGGCGGTTCAGGACCCTGGCCGCAAGGACAAACAGACTGAAGAACAGCTTCTACCACAGGGCCGTCCAGGCCCTGAACACAGCAAAGACCTAAGTTCTGGGCCCTGGACAGTCTGGACGGATTGATGGCAGCTGCTGGCCTGAAAAAATCAGGTGTAGTGCTGAGGCACAAACATGTACATTTCAAGCCTGCAAACTGTGACACTTTAAACAAATGTGAAATAATACTATTGTGCAATATGACAACCCTAGTCGTCTATCTGTACAGTATAGTACAGTGGATAGTGTACATAGCCTTTTATTTATGTAAACCAGCTCCTTCCCTTCTTGTGATTTTTAAAAAAGTTTTTTTTTCCCCTTTCCTAACACCAGGGGAGCCACCCCTCCTAAATGTCGTTGTTTGGTACATGTACTGTAGCAATGACAATAAAGTCCATTCAAAAGGGACATTTCTGCGGATTAATATTGCGACTCCTCTGGCTTTGGAAGAAAAGGTGGACTGATATACCTGAGATACCCAGTTACATTTTAGCCTCCACTGTTCTGTGTGTTTAATATGCGTTTCTTGTAGGAAGATTATGTCTCCAGATAAGGATTTCAAGTGTGAGAAGACCTTCCCTCTCTTTAAACCGGTCCCTAAGCCTCTCACATTCCAGCTGAGTAAGGTTAGGCTGCCACCTTGTGGCGAGCCTGTGTAACTATCAGTTGTAGCCATTGATTGATTGATTGATTGAAAACTTTATTAGAAGATTTGCAGAAGTAGGTACATGAAAGTACATATTACATACAAGGTCAACTAACAGGATAAAAACCCAAGAAAGCCACTGGCTTATTTCAATTGGGGTCCTTGATTCTCAATTCATCGTTACATGTAAGACAGACAAAAAAAACTAGTACTATCTACAAGATAATACAGACAAATAACTAGTACTATCTACAAGATAAACATACATCCATCATGGGAAGAACAATACAACAAAGCATAAGGTATGTACAGCGGGTAGGACAGGTGGGGACATACACCACAGGTGGGGGCGGGGGACAAAACACAAAGTATGTACAGTGGGTAGTTCGGGTCTTTTAATCTGATTTTTGTTTTAGAGGGTCCAGTTACGGATTGCAGCCTCCTGTAAATGTTTTTTGAGAGTGGTTTTGAAGGTGGGCAGTGTTTTGCACTCCTTTAAGATTATAGGAAGGGCGTTCCACATTTTTACTGCATAGTTTGCAAACGAGTTTAACCCCTTGTTTGTGGTGCAACGCGGTTGAACGTGGTTCGTGGAGCTTCCTCTGGTATTGTATGTGTGGACGTTGTTCACTTTTTGGAAGTATGTTGACAGGTACTTGGGTGTCTTTGTGGTGTAGCGTATCTTGAAGACCAGGCCCAGTGCAAGCTGCTGCACTCTGTCAACTACTCGTAGCCAATCAAGGGCAACTGGGGAAACTTTATTCGAATCTTACGGAGCGTCAACATAAATAACAATACTGTAGGTGCGTGAGCGAACAGAGCAGGAACATAAACAAAGAAAAACACAAAACAAAAACCCTTCTCATGCCTTCTTCCCCTAACGAAGTAAAGCAAACATTCCCACATAAACATTGAGAAACAGCTAAACATAGGGATGAAGCAGCACTAAACTAAGATTAAGAGAATGGCCGGCTACGTAGGCTATACCTTTTCGGTGTAACCAGCAGCTCTTTCCACCCTCATGTCTGTAAACACACTCGCATGGCAAGTTGAGGAAAACGGAGGATCACAGTCCCGGTAATTCAAGTTGGTCCAGAGGCAGTGTTGTTAGGAGCGATGCTGTCAATGAAAGCCTCGGCCTCCTCGGGTGTCTGGAATATCTTCTGTTCGTTTGCGTGGGTGAGGATCAATCTCGCAGGGAAAAGGATCAGCCGTGTTTTATCCCAGCCTTTCTCAGCTTCTCTCTTGCTCCGTCGAAGGCTCTGCGTTGCTCGTTCACTTCAGGCTTAGAGAAGTCTGGGTGCAGGCTGATCCGTGCTCCGTTGGAGGACAGCGGGGATTGTTGACGGGCGAGCTTCACGATCTTCTCCGGTAGGCCAGTGATTTTTATGTTACAGCGCCTAGAACGGCCTTCGAGGTCAATCAGTTTCGTCTTCATGGTGTTGTTGGTTTTAACCAGCTCGTTGCAAAGTTTTTCTAGGGCCGCAATGCGTGTCTCGTAGTCGTTGCCACTCTCCTCCAGGTCGTCAATACGAGCTGTATGGTCAGTTAGTGAAGTTTGGACTGCCTGTAGTTTAGTGTCCAGTGCATTGAACCTCGTGTTGATGTCCCCTTCTACTTTCTGGATAGCTGCAAGGATGCTAGCCAGAGAGGGCTCCGCCTGGTATTTTATTGTTAATTTTGACAGACTTGGTCCTCCATAGACAGGTAGCATTTGAAGCATGACGCTGCCTGATCAGATGAACCTATGTTGACAAGTCTTTGTAACATGATGTTATGATCAACAGTGTCAAATCAAATGCCTTAGACAGATCAATCAAAAGGGAGCCACAGTTCTGTTTCTTCTCCATGGCATCAGGGATAGGCAACCTTTTTGATATGAAGTGCCATTTTTAAATGTTCTTGTTAATCTATGTGCAGGGGTGCACATAACTGGTGCGCCAGTGCGCATGCGTCGCCAAAATGCATGTTGCGCGGAGGATCAGCGGCATGAACGCGCTCTTGCGCACCAACAGCTGGAAGCGCTGGGAGAGGAATTGACTTCCTCAAAACTCCTACTGCTAACTGCTGACTGCCCGTTAATACCAATACCATATCCTTTCATGACCACAATGTACCCACCGACGACGACCACGGCGACTCCCCTCACGAAAACATTCGGAAAGTATCGTAACTTGTACTTTCATTCCGCGTATCGCGCATCGCATGGTTATCACGCCGACACGTGAAAATTCAGTCCCGAACGACTCGTCGCTAAAAGGAAAAACAACACCAAGGCACTTCACGTTTCTTTTCTCTGAAGCTTTCAAACGTTCAGACGTTTGTTTTACAGCTTCATTATCGCACCTCGACCCCTGACCCAGGGAATATGGTTGGGAATTATATTAGAAGGAAAAAAAAAAGACTTTGTGCAACAATCAAAATAATGAGCTATTTAAAGTGATAGCCTACAACATCCTCTACCATGGTTGAAATTGAGGACAGTATTAACAACAGTCAAGAGAGCAGTGATGATGATGATTAAGCTTGTAGCATAAGTAAATGCTTAGGTTGTAACTTTTTGTTGAAAGTTGATTTCAGTGTTTACAGAACAGAGCAGTGCTTAAGGAGATATCAGTTGATTTCATTGTATTTAAAGAACAGACATTCAGTTAGTGCTTAAAGAGATGTCAGTTGATTTCATTGTGTTTAAAGGAGTCTGACAGACTTTCATGCTTAAAGAGCAGTCATTTGATTTTTCATTTGTTTCTTTTGTTTTGCACACAATCATTTGTTTGTTCATCTTATTTTTGAATAAATGTCGTTTTGCTAATATAAGTTATCCATGTATCCCTTTTTTATCCATCCTGTGGGACGGGTCGTGACTCGTGAGCTCGGGGAGCACCAAGCAGCATCCCTAGGTGCTCCTCTGAGCACTGGCCCCAAAAAGTTATGTTCACCCCTGTCTATGTGCCAAGTGCCAACCACAATATCAACATTAATTATGACTCGACATCAAACCAAACCAAACAGACCAACATATCTGCAATTTTCCAACCACAACATAAAAAAAAAAAATATATCATCAAAGAGCTATGTATGCAAAGCCATGTATGCTAAATAAACAGGCCTAACAGTGATCCCTGGCCCTGTTTTCCTTTGCTCAGCTCCATTATCTGGGGGTGGTACTTGGTCAATTTAAGTTGCACACAAGCTTCGATAAAAATAAAAAAATCAAATCAGTTGTGCAATAGTCAGTTTTGGTGAGTTGTTTCTATACAATTGACTTATATGACATTCAGGTAATGAATAAAGGAGACAACTACAGTATGCAGGTAGTAAACTCATTTTTTAATTATAAAATGTGAAATAAACGCTACAGGACCTCATCAGGGTACAGAGCACAGCTTCCTGGTCACCAGAAGTGGAGATGGCAGTCTAGTGGAGATTCTTATGCAGGTGCAGGACAGGTGCCATGTGGGTTGATGTTATTAAGCCTGTAAAAACAATAAAACCAAGATTTGAGGTTCTCAACCGTTTTTCAGAAACAGAGCAGTGTAACAAAACAGTGTTTTGTACAAGTTTGCCTTTGTGAAATCTAATAATAACAATATGGATAATAATATTTCTATAATTAGTCAATTAATCATATAAAAAAGAATATATTACCTTATAACAGATAGGTGCATCAATCCATAAGAGGGTTACGACAGGGTTTCATCTTGGCAAAGACGTCCACTAGTCGTCCAGTCTGGTGGACAGTGTATATTCCTCATGCTCATGTCATGGCAGTAGAGCAGACGTTAGTTACATCTCTGAACATGGATGATCTGGTGGAGAGCTGTTTTTTGATTGACTAATGTCCATGTCTTTGCTACTATGAACTGCACTGCCAATCTCATGGTCCCCTCAATTAATTTGATAAAAGGGTCTTCAAGATTTTAGCTAGAACCAATAAAGGCTATTACTATATATGACAAACATTATACAACAAAGTGAAGAAAAAAAAGAAAACACGTATTGTGGAATCCAACATTCACTTGTTATGGCAAATCTGTTATCACACTTGTGGTAACATCTTCCCCTCTGAACTGTCTCTGTCTGTACCATGGCATAAAACAGCTGAATAGACTAGACACACACATCTACTGTACAGGTTCTAAAGGGTACTAAATGACACTAAGAACAACCTAAACAATCATAATAATTTTATTTTGCCAAAGATATGTTGTTTCCTAAATGATGGGACACAGTGTATTCATTGTGGTTTACGTAATAACAATGATAATCAAATAATTAATTATTATTAATAGTTGATAAAAACATTGTTGACATATGATCATAATTATTGACTCTTATTGATTATTGATCAAATGTGTCAATATGGATGGAATCATATGCACACTATATAACCATGAGCACTGTATAAGTCTATTGTTCTAAGATGGAAGTGGCCGGCAGGCTACACATGAATCATCATTTGATTCCCGGGAAATGGCAGTTGGGGTGAGCAGCTTTGGCCGGTGCGCTGGCAGGTGAGGCTGTCTGCTAAGGCCAGGTTGAGGTCAGCGTCGCGGGGCCGTCCGACGCCCACGTACTTCCCTTCTGATGATGTGGAAGTTGTCGGGTTCAGGTGTAGGTAGTTATAATTCTTCCTGAAACAGCGGCCGTTACCCTGGCATAGGATGTCCCTGCAGAGTTTGGTGGCAGCGGTCACGTTGGCAATGTATGGGTTGAGGATGGTTGTCAGG
>NC_137679.1:17934535-17944535 GCF_963989245.1 Nansenia antarctica | reverse complement strand
ACGGCACGCAAACACACACACTCCGAAACAAGTTGTCAAACAGAGAGACAGAGAAGGACGGAAGAAGAAAGGTCAGTCAGTCATCAATAAGACGAGTCAAAGTCAAAAATAGGAGAGGAAGGGGGGATGAAGAGTAGAGAAGTAGAGTAGGGCAAAGATCGGGGGAGAGAGAGATGATAGGAGCAGAGGTACTTACAATTTGCCCTTGGTGATGTCAGAGGGGTAAGGGGTGGTGGTGTCTGTCTCGGTAGCTGAGGGGTAACTATGACAACCCCCCATGGTACGGAGTGACTGTGAGACCTCTGGGTTGCCACCCGCACCCCCTTTTCCATCACATACAAACTCACACACACACACACACACACGCTCACACACCTACGCAGACTTTGACACAGTCACACACACTAAGACACAGGTGGTCTCTAAACACATTCAGACACACACACACACACGCACACACACACACTAACATACACACTCCCACTCCCACTGGTCTCCTTTCTCAAAACTCGGGGGAAAAAACCACAGGAAGCAATCCAGGAGTATAGTGTAGGATCCACAGTGTGTACAGAAGAAGTCCTGTGCTCTTTTCTCCGGGATCAGAGTGTGTGTGTGTGTGTTTGTGTGTGTGTGTGTCTCCTTTGTCTTTCCGCCACGCCCCTAGGCCCCTCCTCTCTGTGAGGCAAGCGGACAGGCAGGTTTCTCTACAACCCACAAGCACAACATATTTACTGAACTCTCAACCCCGCCTCTCTATCTCTCTTCTTTCTCTCTCTCTCAGCCTTGTCCCCGCCCCCCCCCCCCTCCGTCCCCCGTCCCCCCCCGTCACGCTCAACCCGCCACGTGCACTCTCAGCCGTCTGAGTGCACTCTGGCTGCTCCGTATGCGCAGTGCTGACAGAGACCAGGTGGAAATGACAGAACATAAACACTCTTCCTCTGTGTGTGTGTGTTTGTGTGAGAGAGCGGGAAAGAGAGAGAGAGAGAGAAAGAGAGAGAGAGAGAGAGAGAGAGAGCAAGAGAGCGGTTATTTGTGTGTGTGTGAGGTGTATTTATCTGTAGGAAGGTGTATTTATCTGTGGGGCCCCTCGTAAACTCTCTGCAGGAATGTGATCTGTGAGCCACAGTAACTCTGAGCCAAAGAGCCTGTCTCTCTCTCTCTATCTCTCTCTCCCACACAGAGAAGACATGATGCACACACCCCTGGGCTGTGTTTCATTCCAGAAAGATCTGATTTGAAGGATTGGGCTTGTTAACCACAGCTAATTGGCTGACACCTACCTAGTCCTATCAGCTCTGTGAAGTGAACCAGGGCAAATTGGAGGGGACCGCTTTGTGGAATGGAACTCAGCACCTGTACAGTGGGCTGAGAGGGATGATGGTGCATCTGTGTCTAATCCAGCCTTATCCAGGGTATGTTTTGTCCGATATTTCCTCCATTGAATCTGTGTGTGTGTGTGTGTGTGTAGTAATAGTAGAAGGACAGAGGGGCTATACTACCATGTCTCCCCCTGCCATGTGAATAATAGTTTCTCCACGAGTTGATTACAGTAGGGAGGGGCCAGGTGTGTGTGTTTGTCAGTGTTTACAAGGAAGGCGCAGGTGTTTGTGATTGACTGCAACAGGGGACGTGTGTGTGTTTGTGTGCGTGTGTGTGTGTGTGTGGGGGGGGCAGGAGGTGTTTGGAGAGGACTGTCTTTCTTGTTTGTGAGTGTTTTTTTGGAGGGAGGGAGGGAGGGAGGGAGGGAGGGGGGGGGGGGTGGTGAGGGGGAAACGAGGGAGAGCGTGGAACCTAATCCCTCCGCCCATCTGGCCTGAAGGTAAACACACTATTGCTGCTGCTGAGTGTGTGTGTCTGTGTGTGTGGTGTGTGTTTGTGTATGTGTGTGTGTGTCTACAAGTCAGAAGATGACATACACCTTAGCCAAATACATTCAAACTCAGTTTTATAATTCCTGCCATTTAATCCTAGTAAACATTCCCTGTCTTAGGTCAGTCAGGATCACTACTTTAAGAATGTGAAATGTCAGAATAATGGTAGAGTATTATTTATTTCAGCTTTTATTTCTTTCATCATATTCCCAGTGGGTCAGAAGTGTACATACACCTAGTTAGTAGTATATGGTAGCATTGCCTTTAAATTGTTTAACTTGGGTCGAATGTTTTGGGTAGCCTTCCACAATAGATTGGTGGAATTTTGTGGCATTCCTCCTGACAGAACTGGTGTAATTGAGTCAAGTTTGTAGGCCTCCTTGCTCACACACGCTTTTTCAGTTCTCCCCACATTTTCTATAGGATTGAGGTCAGGGCTGTGATGGCCACTCCAATACCTTGACTTTGTTGTCCTTAAGCCATTTTGCCACAACTTTGGAAGTATGGGGTCATTGTCCATTTGGAAGACCAATTTACGACCAAGCTTTACATTCCTGGCTAATGTCTTGACAGGTTGCTTTTATATATCCACATCATTTTCCTTCTTCATGATGCCATCTATTTTGTTAAGTGCACCAGTCCTTCCTGCAGCAAAGCACCCCCACAGCAAGCCTCCCCCTTTTCCCTCCAAACATAACGATGGTCATTATGGTCAAACAGTTACATTTTTGTTTCTTCAGACAGACTGAGGGAACTTCTCTAAAAAGTAAGATCTTTTTATGGTGGTTTTGGAGCAGGGGCGTCTTGATGAGCTGCCTTTCAGGTTATCTGGATATTAGACTAGTTTTACTGTCGTTATAAATACAGGTACTTGTTTGTCCAGACGGACGTGGTACCTTCAGGTGTTTGTCCAGACGGACGTGGTACCTTCAGGAAATTGCTCCCGAGGATGAACCAGACTTGTAGAGGTCCACAATTAGTTTTCGGAGGTTTTGGCCGACTTCTTTTCATTTTCCCATCCCATGATGTTAAGCAAGCAAAGAGGCAGAGTTTGAAGGTGGGCCTTAAAATCCATCCACATGTACACCTCCAATTGACTCAAATGATGTGATGATGTGACAGAAGACTTCTGACTCACTGGAATTGTGATAGTCAATTATCAGTGAATTCAAATTACTTTCATGCATAACCGACATGCCAAAATGGGCTGGTGGTAACCGGTTTTATCTTGGAGACATGGAAGGTAGGATAAATTCGCATGGAGCGGGGCAACCAGAGGCGAACAGCAGAGCGGGTGATAATCCTGCTGATGGGAAAGGGTCCGATGTATCTGGGGGCTAGCTTTCCAGACTCCACTTTGAGGGGTAGGTCTCGGGTGGAGAGCCAGACCTTCTGTCCAACCTGGTAGCGGGGAGCAGGGACACGATGGCGATCAGCCTGGCGCTTATACCTGGCCACAGAGCGGACCAGGGTAGTCCGAGCCTTCTTCCAGGTCTGGCGACAACGGCGAATAAAATGTTGGGCCGAGGGTACCCCGACCTCTTCCTCCTGGTCAGGAAAGAGAGGGGGTTGGTATCCGAGGGCGCACTGGAAGGGTAAAAGAAGCGTGGAGGAGTTGGGAAGGGAGTTGTGGGCGTACTCCACCCAGGGCAATTGTTGGCTCCAGGTAGTAGGGTTGGAGGAGGACAGGCAGCGCAGGGCGGTCTCCAGGTCCTGGTTGGCCCGCTCCGACTGTCCATTGGACTGGGGGTGGAAGCCTGATGACAGGCTGAGGGTGGAACCAATGAGGGTACAGAAAGCCTTCCAGAATTGAGAGGTGAATTGTGGGCCCCGGTCCGATACGATGTCTGAAGGTAGTCCGTGAATGCGGAAGACGTGAAGGACCATCAGCTGAGCCGTCTCTTTTGCCGAGGGCAAGCTAGGCAGCGGAAAAAAATGAGCAGCCTTGGAAAAGCGATCTACCACCGTCAGGATGGTGGTATTTCCCTCGGACGGTGGTAGTCCGGTGACGAAATCCATAGATATATAGGACCAGGGGCGACGGGGAACCGGCAGGGGCTGAAGGAGACCAGTGGGAGGCCGGTGCAGGTTCTTGTTCTGGGCGCAGACGGGGCAGGCCGAGACGAACTCCCGGGTATCCCCCCCCCATCGTTGGCCACCAGAAGTGTTGCCGTAGGAAGGCCAGGGTGCGGTTTACCCCCGGGTGGCAGGTCAGGCGATTGCTGTGGCCCCACTGTAGGACCTGGGAGCGGACAGCGTCAGGGACGAACAGGCGGTTCTCTGGGCCGTTACCAGGATCAGCCTGGTCAAGCTGTGCACGGCACACCAGAGACTGGATCTCCCAAGTAACCGCTGCCACATGGCAAGTGGGAGGTAGGATAGGTTCCGGGTCTGAGCAGGTCTCGTCCCCTGTGAACTGACGGGAAAGCACGTCAGGCTTGATGTTGCGGGACCCAGGACGGTAGGTAAGGCTGAAATTGAAGCACCCGAAGAAGAGAGCCCATCTGGCTTGCCGGGAGTTCAACCGTTTGGCAGACTGAATATAGGACAGGTTCTTATGGTCAGTCCAAACAATGAAAGGGACGACCGCACCCTCCAGCCAATGACGCCACTCTTCCAGAGCCAGTTTAACTGCCAACAACTCCCGGTTTCCCACATCATACAGTAGTTCTTCTCTGAAGAAGAAGAAAGCACAGGGATGCATCTTGCTGTCAGCCTTGGGTCTCTGAGAGAGAACAGCTCCCGCACCTGTGTCCGAAGCGTCCACCTCCACAACGAACTGTAGGTCAGGGTCCGGCTGAATGAGGACAGGGGAGGAGCTGAAGCGTTCCTTGAGGTCCTTAAAGGCTCTCTCAGCCTCCTCAGTCCACCGAAAGGATACAGCGGTTGAGGTGAGGGCTGTGAGAGGGGCAGCGATGCGGCTATAGTCCCGGATAAAGCGCCTGTAAAAGTTGGCGAAGCCCAGGAACCGCTGCAACTGCTTCAGAGTGGTTGGGGCGGGCCAAAGAGTAACCGCGGTGACCTTGGTGGGGTCCATCTGAACCTCGCCCTGGGCAATAATGTGGAAACTCAACTCCTCCCGATGGTTGCCTGACAGGAAGAGGGTAACAAGGGGGGTTTTAAACTCAATTTGGGCTAAGGAGGTGCCATTGAGTCCCTTAGCTTTGAGAGGTGTTTCTAAATGGACCAGTTCAATCCCCAGCTGCCGTGCCACATCAATATCCATAAAACTCTCATCTGCCCCGGAGTCAATAAGGACAGAAAAGGGCTGGGATTGGCCATGCCACAGAAGATGAGCCTGAAGTTGGGGACGAGAGAGAGGGGAAGACATATAGGTCTGGCTCGAACGTACCTCGTCAATTACGGTCGAGCCTGCTCGTTTAGCGGGCGGAGAGGACAAGACGACAGAAAATGCCCCATACGCCCACAGTATAGGCAAGCCTTGGAAGTCACTCGGCGAGTACGTTCTTCTGCTGTTAAGCGAGCCCTACCGAGTTGCATGGGCTCAGGCTCGGCCATCTCCGTCCGTACTCGGGAGGATCCGGCATAGGACAGGAGAGAGGATTGGGGCGGGGCTGAGGAGAAAATGGGCACTACCTGATGTTCAGACCGTTCCCTACGGCGCTCCCGAAAACGGTTGTCAAGACGAATAGCCAAAGTGATGAGTTGTTCCAGACTCTCTGGTTCGTCCCGGGAAGCAAGTTCGTCCTTAAGACTCTCACTAAGCGCTTGTGAAAAGGAAAGCCTCGTCATAAAGTAAATAAATAAAGAGCCTCGTCATGTGAAAAGGAAAGCCTCGTCATAAAGTAAATAAATAAAGAGCCTCGTCATTCCACCCGCTCTCCGCCGCGAGGGTACGGAATTCGATGGCTAGTTCAGCCACACTACGGGTCCCCTGACGGAGGGAGTGAAGACGTCTGGCGGCGTCCCGACCAGCGACAGGATGGTCAAAGACCCTGCGCATCTCCCCAACGAAGTCTTGGTAAGAATCGCAAGTTACTGTCTGTCTCTCCCAGACCGCCGCAGCCCAGTCGAGAGCGGGACCCTTCAATAGTCCAATGAGGTACGCAATACGAGTGCAGTCCGAGCTAAAAGCCTGGGGTCGTAGCTCGAACAGTAAGGAGCACTGTAGTAAAAACGGACGACAAGAACCGAGGTCGCCACCATAGCGCTCGGGGAGTGGAGTCGTGGGTGGAGAGTGGGACGGTGCGTGAACGGGCATAGGAGGAGCAGGGGAAGGAGCAGGGGGGCTGTGAGTGGTGTCGGATCCGATGACCGTGGAAGTGAGTCTCTTAAAGTCTTTGCTCATCTCCACAACCGCCTCCTCTAGCCGTTCCAGGCGTTTAGTACGGGCAGAGAATTGCCCTCCCAGGGCCATAAGGGCATCAGAGTGTTGCCCCAGCAGTTTGCCCTGTTCTGTGAGGGCTTGTAGGACCGATGCTGTGTCTGCTGGGTTCAGTTCCATGGCCAGATCGTACTGTTACGGTCAGATAGGGAACCCAAGCGCAGACAGACAGAGACAGGTTAAAGTAAAATAAAGTATAATTTATTTTAGGGAGTAGGCAGAGAACGGTCGTAGGGCAAGCGGGGGGTCAGGCAGGGGGCGTAGTCAGCAGGCAGGCAGGGGGTTTAGGCAGGAGGGGTTGTCGGCAGGCAGGCAGGGGGGTTAGGCAGGAGGGGTAGTCGGCAGGCAGGCAGGGGCTTAGGCAGGAGGGGTAGTCGGCAGGCAGGCAGGGGCTTAGGCAGGAAGAGTAGTCGTTAGGCAGGCAGGGGTCAGGCCGGTAGGTCAGGCAGGCAAGAGGGCAGGCAGGAGGGCAGGTAGGGCAGGCAGGCAGGTAGGAGGAGGGCAGGTAGGGCAGGCAGGCAAGAGGGCAGGTAGGGCAGGCAGGCAGGCAGGAGGGCAGGTAGGGCAGGCAGGCAGGTAGCAGGAGTCCGGTAGGGGTACTGGGGGGTAAAGGCAAAACAGGGGTAAGTAGGAGGCAGGTACAGGCAGGGTAGTAAATAGGTAGGGGAGCTGGAAGCGTATCTTTACGGTAAGCTGAAGCTACGATCTGGCAGAGAAGTGAAGGCTGGAACGGGTCTTTATGCAGGGCTAACGATGAGGTAATTGTGAACAGCCGGACAAAACGCACACCTGAAGCCACTCCTGCCAATTAGAGGGCGAGAGAGAGAGGGAGAGAGGGAAAGAGAGAGAGAGAGGCACTGCCCACTACCTAGAGGTAGAGGGCGTGACACAAAATGATAGTTCGTTAACATGAAATCTGTGGAGCGTTAAATGTATGTAAACTTCTGTCTTCAACTGTATGTGCGTTTCACTCATGAATCATTTTCAGCACATGAGAAGCAACAGAACCAGTGTTTATGGTTTGACATGTTTATTAGTTTCATATCTGAATGTATAGCCTAAGTTTGACAACAGGTAACAGACACGTTATTCTCTATACTGAAAGAACCACCAGCATCAGTCCACTTTACAAAAGGCATCAAACTACACAGACCTGTGTTCTGACCTCTCTCTCTCTCTCCAACTCTCTCTCTCACACAAACGCACACACACATATGCACACACACACACACACACACACACACACATGCGTGTGAGTGTGTGTGTGTGTGGGGGGAGGGGATTTGGGGTAAGGAATGACATATTCTGACCCTGTACGCAACCCTGACTTCCTATAGAACCCTGGTTTCCTGTTCAGATCCTGGATCCCAACAGTGTCCTCCCCGCCTCTGACCTCTCCTCCTGTCCCCTGACCTGTAACATTGACCGTCTCCTGCTGTCCCCTGACCTGTCACATTGACTGTCTCCTCCTGTCCCCTGACCTGTCACATTGACTGTCTCCTGTCCCCTGACATGTCACATTGACTGTCTCCTCCTGTTCCCTGACCTGTCCCATTGTTCACCCGTTCAGTGGAGATCAGTTAAGAAAGGGGGAGGCCATTTCCCAGGGTTGAGATCCACCCCTCCACTAGAGGAAGACACACTTTGGCAAAAAAGCTTCGTGGAGAAACCGTAAAATATGAAAATAATTCAGACACTCATTCAAGTCAAACGTTCCCTCTTCAAAAGAGGGACCCCTGGTGGCTTCGCCATCATAAAATACAAACCAAAAAAGTGCTTTACAAAGTGCTTTTAAAACCATGTCACTAGATGATCAATCAACAACAAATAAAATGTTATGAACCAACACACATCAGGTGCTCTAACTCCCATCCTGAGAAAGAGAAGCAGAGAAAGATTGAGGGTGATGTTCAGACACACACAGATGACGCGGACCGTTTTCGGATATGTTTACACCTCCGAACGCGTAGTAGAGGCGTCGCTCGCTACAGTCCGTCGAAAGTAGAGGACTCTCCTAGTTCTTTTTTACGTACCTCAAGCTCTACATAAAAAGATGGACAGGAAAACTGAGTATAGAGTAGCGTTTGGTAACTCCTGTCTGAACTCGCCCTTAAGACTCTTCAATACTGATAGACTACAGCGTGGCTGTATACTGCACAGAAATGGATAGGAGACGTATGAGACGCAAACAAAAGACAGACAGACAGGACAGACGTGGAGAAAGCATGTAAGCAGAGGAACAGGAACTGATGCTGGGGGTAAAAAACAAAACAACAACCAAAAAACAAAAAACACAGACATCGTTATTGCCTCATTTCAACATCACAGCACACAGTCACACTTCAACCTGCAAAACCACCGCTTCGCCATACATCTGGATTTATTCCAAAAATAGATATACTGTTTATATATATACTGTTTACATATATATTACGTTTACATTATTACCAAGAAGAAAAAGCCACAACCTAATACAGGTTCAAATGTCACAATATTACATTTAGACAGCTCTGTGGATGGGGGGATATGGAGGCCAGGGGAAGGCTGGTGGAGGTAGAAATCGGAGAACGGGCTCATTGTAAATGCATGGGATGGGATGGGGAACGGTATCCAAACGCATGTGTTTGACACCGTGAGCCTGCCCTCTGATTTCTACCTCCGCCAGCCTCCCCTGATGGAGGGGTGTGTGTGCATGTGTGTGAGTGTGTGTACTGTATGTGTATGTGTCTCACAAAGGTGTGCTTTTCACATCAATAGACCTGAGAATAACACACTCCGTACCATAGACAGAGCCCCAAAACACACACATACATGCACACACACAAACACACACATACCACATCTTAACTACCTGAAATTGTTCACAGAACGAAAGATAGAAAAGAAAGAAAGACAGGAAGGCAGATAGAGACAGAGAGAGAGAGAGAAAGAGAGAGCATAAGAGAGAGAGAGACATCCAGTATGAGAAACAGAATGATAGTGTTATCCCTAACCCTAATCATCACTACAGATATAAAATGGGAATCCATGATACGACGAAGATGATCGACTATGACTTCATAAGAGTAAAATGTGACACGTTTTGGATACTTCGGTCCTTTCCCTCTACCGATAAGAGCTTGCTCTGAGCTGAGGACCAGACCACAGTGTGAATGGAGCATTTCCTCTCTCTCCTCAACAAAGAGTTTAAGTGCAAAAATAACACCCAGCCAGAGAGCCGGGCCAAACAATCAAACAACATGAAGCTGGAGCGCGCGCACACGCACACATACACACGCACACGCACACGCACACACACACACACACACACACACACACACACACACACACCAGCGCGTGCAAACGTGCACACATACACACTAGCACGTGCACACACACACACACACACACACACACACACACACACACACAATGATGATGTTACTGGTGTATAGGATACACTACAGCAGGAGAGCAGGGACACATCACATTAATTTGTTTGCTTGCTTGCTTGTTTTACAGTCCAGGAGAATTCTGAAATGCCTTTTTTTTCTTCCACTTCAGCTTTTTTGGGCCTCTCATCCCCCTGTAGCAGTCCTGGACACGGACCAATGGCATGGCAGCACTGCTGACACGGACAGGAAGTTGCATGGATAGGTGTTACAGGTGAGGAGGAGGAGGAGAGAGTGTGTGTGTGTGTGTGTGTGTAGGGAGGGGGGTGTCCATACTGCAGTGTTAGGCCGGTCCATTTGCTGAGGGGGGTTTCTCTCTGTAGGGAAATGGGGAGGGGCTGTTAGAGAAGAAG
>NC_137679.1:17894535-17927035 GCF_963989245.1 Nansenia antarctica | reverse complement strand
CTACCTGGTATTTTAATAGCGACCACCCCTCACTTCATTTCATCTCGCGTTCTCCTGGCTTCAACATGGAAAACCCCTGCTACGTAACGTTACATACAAGCGCCTCTGTCTGTCACATGCGCACAGGGCAAATAAATTAATAGCACAAACGCTCATAGCATGTACAGCCCTGTCCATGAGACGTTGTTTTCCAACATGTAACAGTAAAGCTAACATAAACATTACGACCCTAACAATATAACGTTAGCCAGTTGGCTAACAACGTTAGCTAAAACTTACCCAGCTGATTCTTGAATGGCTCCCTAAAAAAAAAAAAAAAAAAAAAAAAAATCCCGTTTTTTTAAATATAATTTTTTAATGCGATTAGTCGACAACAACATTTCACGTCGACGAATTTTCGTAATCGATTAGTCGTGACTAGTCGACTAATCGTTGCAGCCCTAAAAGTGAGAGAGAGGTAGTGAGAGAGAGGTCAAGAGCGAGAGAGAGAGGTAGAAAGCGAGAGAGAGATAGAGAGACAGACAGAGAGAGAGAGACACACAGACAGACTCACCAGTAGCAGGTTGATGGTGTTGAGTCTGCAGATCTCCTGTGTGATACTGGTGTTACTGGGAGAGCTGCTCTGTAACAAAGCAGCCACCAGCCTGGCTACATGAAGACGCGAGTTACCCAGCGGCACCTCCAGCACACCTAAAGTGGTCAACATAGGGCTCCGCTACATACATACACACACACGCACAGACACACACACAAACACACACACACACACACGTTACTTCCACCACCACAGAGTATATAAAAGCATACTGTATGTTTTTTTTTATGGATTCATTTATTTCACCTTGATTTAACTAGATAGGTCAAGTCAGAACCAATTGTGATTTACCATGGCGACCTGGGCAATAGGCATAACATTGCAACATTGAACAGGACAACACACGACACAACGTCGTCAAATGCAATAAAACATTTTAAAAAGTGTTTAAAAGTGTTGTTTATACGTAAAAAATAAACATATATGTAAAATATGTAATGTAAAATAAATCACTTTTCAAAATAATGCCGGTTGAGAGAGGACGCTGGCGTTGCTTGTTCGCTGCTTCTCCGCCCGAAATCTAGGTGTAATTGCAGTATACAGAGTAGATTGTCCTACAAAGACACTTAGATTTAGATTAGTAATCTAAAAATTAATTAGACCCCTATACTTTCTTTTATTTAGCTTTTGTTTCTTTTTATTATTACTACTCGATCTTTTCAGTTTGTAAAGCGTCTTTGAGTGTCTAGAAAAGCTCTATATAAGTCCAATGTATTATTATTATTATTATTATTATTATTATTATTATTATTATTATTATTATTATTATTATTATAAAAGGTTCGAGTTCAGTCAGTGTGGTACAGTGAGTATGACCTCCACTGTACCTAGCACCAGAGAGATGTGGAACATTGGTCTGGTTGAGAGGACATCTGGCCTGATAGCCTAGGAACACAACATCACAAGACTGGAAGGGTGACATTGTGCAAGAGACGTGCTGTTTGTACATGTGCATTATGTACAGTATGTGGTGTATGTTAGTGTGTGTGTGTGTGTGTGTGTGTGTGTGTGTGTTTACCTTGGGTGGATCCAGCAGTAGTTGGTGAAAGTGTGTGAGGTGGGGCTGGATAGCCAATAGGATGCTGCTGTTGACAGTGTGACATCGCTCATATCCCTGAACACACAGATCCATAAGACCCTCCACCCTGCAACACGCGCACACACACACACACACACACACACACACACACACACACACACACACACACACGCTATTTAGTAGACACTCTTGTCCACCAAAGTACATTGAAATAAGGAAAGTGATCAAACAAGCGTGATATTTATAGTGATTTCACAATTAAGTCCGTTAAATATCAGTCACTAATACAATGCGGACCACACTACACGTATATGACACACACATGTATGACTCTCGGTGTAGCGGTTATGACAGACACTCACATCGGCCTCCTGATCTCCAGTAAGGTAAGAAGCACTTGAGTTCCGTTGACGATGCAGCTCTCACTCTTCTCTCCCTCAAACATGTTCCTCAGTAGCTGCCCAACACACTCCTGCCTATGGGAACACATAGGACATTGGATGTGTGTGTTCACACAAAACGAAGAGAGAGAGAGTGTCTGTATGTGCGTGTGTGTGTGTGTGTGTGTGTGTGAGATTTACAACAGGCACAAGTATGTGTGTGTGTGAGTTATAAACAGGCACATTGAGCAAAGAGTGTGTGTGTGTGTGTGTGTGTCACTTACGACTCCAATACAGTGAGTAGAGGGTCGGCCTCAGAGTTCTCCTGCAGCTGATTGGCCTGGTCTCTGCTCAGACGGATGATGTCACACAAGGTCTGAGACGCGTTGGACTGTCTCTGAAACAGACACACGCGACGGTGTCACCCCTCTGACAGCACTGGCTGTCATCAGTAGTACCAAAGAGTGTGTGAGAGTGTGTATGTATGTGTGTGTGTGTGTGTGTGTGTGTGTGTGTGTCTCACCTCATCATCTTTCCCTGGGTGGATGAGATCTATCAGTCTCTGGGCTAGCTTCTCCTCATTCAGCCACTACAGGAAACAAAAAAGAAGACACATTTTTTAAATATACAGTTCAACTAAGAAACACACACACACACACACACACACACACACTCAGAGAGAGTGGTGACTGACGTTGAGCGTGTCCTGTCTGAGAGAGGACGGCTCCACACAGCTGATGAGGCGCAGCAGCAGATCCATCATGGCCGACGCGTCGATGTGCTTCAGGACCAGAGACAGGAAGCCTTCCCTCCCACGCAGGAACCAGATCACCTGGGGACACCGTAGAGCCATCAGAACTCACCCACCACTCTACCTGTCATCACCTACTAAGACCAGAAGACAACCGACCACAACCACAACACCCGCAGCCAACCAGCCAACTGAACCCTTACGCACCCCCAACCACAACACAGAGGACTTATTAGGAATTCACACACAACTAATTCAACCCCAACCAGGCGAGTAAACTACGAGTTAGCCAGCTCACCAAATGTATCTCCAACATCAGATAACCCATGTCACAAAGATGGCTCACCCTTTAGCCAGGCAAGTTACTATAGCGACAAAGTTGTAACCGGCCCCGGGGGCATGCTAACAGTACATTATCCAGAATGTGTGCCCTACCTATGCTGCTCATAGATTGCATAAAATCTGTGTGACATGTATTGAGCGGCCATAGGCGTAGTTTCAAGTGTGATGTTTCAGTTTTCTCAAGGTTCTGTGGAAACCTCTCCCAGGAGATAACACTGGGGAGGACAACTTCCCTGGTGGACACTGGCAGCTGTTCGGACAAAGACACATTATATTGTACCTGTCCTTCAAGAGTCTTATCTCGTGGGCGAGGTGGTGTTTTCATGGGAGTACATTAGGAGAAGCTGCTACTCTCATTATCAGTGTATACAGCTGATGTATCTTGGGATTAAACAATTTTAACTCTTTATTTGGTAAAAGGCTAACTTTTTGAAAATAAATTTTGTTTTTTCACTGCGTTCTAAAATCATCCCTCCCTCTCTCGCAAATAACTGCATCATTTCATTAGACGCCATATGAGAGGTTTATTGCACAAAAGACTGATACAAATATATTCATTCATTACATTTCCTAAAACATCGTTAAACTTATAGCTGATACATGTAGGCTGGCTGACAAAGTAAAATAACATAAAAATGCATCACATGAATGAATGAATGAATGGTCTTTGAAGTCATGAAGTCAACCAAGTAATTTGTTACTTTCAAAATGAAAACTTCAACGACATAAATTCTCATGACAGACAATTGTTCAGATTTTGTGGGCGGTTTGATTTGCTTTGCCTGTGTCGACGTGGTGCTCACTATATGGAATATAGTACACTGAGCTCAGTTTGGTCACCACTGCTATTTTTGGGGCTAAAAACCTGCCCTTAACAGAGGCTGACAAATGGATGATTAAAAAAGCTAAAAAGAAAAAAAGTATTATTTAAAACATACTCAAGTAAAAGTAAAATGCCAGACATTCAATAATACTCCAAAAATAAGTACAAATCCTTGACAAACCGACTCAATCACAGAGAGTAGTGAGTAGTTGGGAAAAAAAGAGAAAAATCTTCATCCCTGTGGACGTCCAAGGCCTGTTGTAGCCATCTGCCTGCTTCTGTGTGGGGTGGAGCAGGACTGTTGTGTGGGCGTTTCCACAGGGAGGGGGGGGGGGGGGGGGGGGCGGGGGTGCCTCAGTGAACGGTAGTTCGTAGGAGTCTTCTCTGTGTGGAAAAGCTCCAGGTTGGCAGCGACAGACTAGTCGCATGCCAGAAACACTACTATTAACACACACACACACACACACCTGTCTCTGTCAGCCATGGTCTCCATCTGGGACATTGTACACATTAAACATGTGACTGGTCAGTTGTATGGGATATTCTGAGGAGTGGCTAAGAGAGGTGAAGTTAAAGTATGTCTTAGGTGTGTGTGTGTGTGTGTGTGTGTGTGTGTGTGTGTGTGTGTGTGTGTGTGTGTGTGTGTGTGTGGTGTGCGCTGTTACCTGCTCGGTCTTGCGTGTAATGAGGTTTCCGATGGTCTTGCTGAAGAAGGATGCGAGGAGAGGGTTCAGAGGGGGAGGCTGCTCCAGGAAGGCATATAGGATCTCCAGCAGGGGCTCCTCACTCCCCAGCTTATCATTAATCACCCCGACATCACTTGTCAAGAGCTCACACGCTATGTTAGGGTGCCTGGAAGGTGTGTACACACACACACACACACACACACACACACACACACACACACACAGTCAGTTGACCACAAGTCTATGGCTGTTTCTGCACATCTATTCTCTACTCTACTATCTGTATAGCATCTTGTCTCCTCCAGCTAATGACTGTATGTGTGTGTGTGTGTGTGTGTGTGTGTGTGTGTGTGTGTGTGTGTGTGTGCGTGTGTAGACTCACTTGAAGCGTTGTGTCTCCTCCAGGCCAGCAGGGGGCTCCGTAGTGATGAGGCGGAGCAGCTCCTGCATGCAGTGGTCCTGGGACAGGAACAGGAGGAGCCTGTGGCGTGGAGAGGAGCCAGGAGACGATGGTTAGCAGTGACAGGGCCCCTCATTGGAAACCCTCTGCCATAATGCTGAGGTCAGGAGTTTGTTTTTTTTCCCCCCACAGGAGAAGGCTCATGCTAATGCTAACGCTAACCTGCGGTTCTGAGCCTTGCACTCCTGCAGCACGTCCTCCTCCTCCATGAGCTCCGCGAGGGTGACATCCTCCTTCTCCAGCAGGGCCTCCAGGTGGGACGACGTGTGCAGGTCAAACTTCCAGAACATGGCTGCTGACACGAGCCCACACACACACAGCTGGAGGAGGGAGAGGCAGGGAGAGTGTGAATGGCAGTGAACTTCGGCATTGTTGGAATGTGGTACTGAAAGTATAAAAGATCAATAAAGGGTGTGTGTGTGTGTGTGTGCAATGTGTGTCCTTAATGGACTACGTGATGTGTGTGTGTATGTGTGTGCAATGTGTACCCTTAATGGACTATGTGACGTGTGTGTGTGTGCAATGTGTATCCTTAAGGGACTAGGTGACGTGTGTGTGTGTGTGTGTGTGTGTGTGTGTGTGCAATGTGTATCCTAGACTATGTGTGTGTGTATGTGTATGTGTGTGTGTATGTGTATGTGTGTGTGTGTGTGTGTATTTGTGTGTGTGTGTGTGTTCCTACCTGTGGACAAAGTGTGTGTGTCCTCAGTCAGTCCTCCAGACAGGCATGCGTCTCTGAGATTGCAGGAGGACTGGACATGGACCAGCATCCATGGACGACTTCACTCTCACCCGCAAACATTCACACACTCACCCACCCATCCAACCCCCCACACGCACACGCACGCACACACACACACACACACACACACACTCTTAACGCAAACTCACACCATAGGCACACGCTCACACTCTCTCACCCGGAGAGGTCGGTCCACAGCCTGAAAAAGCGAGGGATGAAGAAGAGAGTAAAATGCAACCTGCCCGTCCTGCAGCATCATCTTCCTCCTCCTCCTCCTCCTTTCATTGCTAACAGACAGCGGCCACAGCCTAACTCCTGGCAGGGAGGATGATGGCCGCTGGTGCTCCAGTACACACAGAACACTTTGACTAGCCTACTTCCTCTGTACAAGGACCAGGAAGCAGTCGGCCAATGTCTGGAACAGAATTAGAACTGCACATGTCTGTATAATGACATTACCCAGTTTCCTCTGATAACGCACTACACAGACACACAGGCGCGCACCACACAGGCACACGCACGCACACACACACACACACAGGCTCGCTCGCACACACACACACACACACACGCACAAACAGATGAAGGGGATGGAAGACCTCAGAAAACCATCATCTGGGGGAGGAGGGTGAGAGCCTTACACATGTGCACAGTCAGCTACAGACATAACAACAAGCTATTAGCAAAACGAGGCCTGTGAGTATTGTATTGATGTATCAATGCTGATTGTGTCCCGACCAGGGACAACAGATGAAAATGATCCATCTAAATAAATCTGGTGCAATGACATGTTGTACAAGGTCCCAGGCATGACAAAACACAAGCAACATTTACTACTACTACAACAACAACAACAACACACGTTTTCCAAGTCACTTCACTAACTTCCTAGAGAGTGCACTGCACAGAGGAACAGTCTTCATGTGGGAGGTTCACAGGATGGAGGTGGAGCACAGCTGACATTACACATACTCTCTTTAGCTTGGGTGATGTCATCGCAGTTCTTAACCGCTGACGGATCATAGTGTCATCTCTCTCTGTGTCACGTCAGGACAGGCAGGGTGTAGCCTAGTTTCAGTGCATTCGAAATGTGAGGGATTAGTCTCCCCTTCACGCTTGTCAAGGATCATCCAACCTCTCTGACCAAAACCTTGAGGCGAGGCTGGGCTAGTTGCTGGCTACTGCTGCTGGGATGACCTTGACCCAAACAACCCCCCCCGCCCCCATCTCTGCCTGAGGCAAAGCAGAGTGAGCAATAAGGGAGAATCAGACAGACAACCAAACAGTACCCTGACATCACTAGACAAGGGGACATGGCTGGATCAGGCATGGGATTGAACCATACTGTCACTCACTGGTCTACAACCTATGACCCCACTAAAGGGCCACCAAGCAGCCACGCATCCATCCATCCCCTTCTGGCCCAGTGTCAGGGAGGCTGAGGGGTACGAGGGCCAGTCTGGGGAGATAGAGCTGAGGCATCAGATTAGGGCTTTAAGCAAACAGGTGGTCTCGAGTCGTTCATCGGATAAGCCTAGTAATAAGCAGCTTGAAAGAGAAATTGTGAGGTGAACGTGATAGTAGTTGCCTTGCCTTTACACACACACACACACACACACACACACACACACACACACACACACACACACACACACACACACACACACAGTAGGTCGTTTATTGTAAAGATTGCCATTTGCCATTTCATCAATTTGCAGGTCAAAACAGATCCGATCGAAACAGGCCTCAATCCGCATCTGTCGTAGAGCCAGAGGGACAGCTAAACTAGACAGCACTATCTATCAGTTGCTGTCAAACGTCAGAAGTAACACTAGCAGAGATTAAGTAATGGTTAGTGGTTTACCTTTTGTTTTACTCATTCAACTGTGTAGCTTAAAGTGAACCAGACCATCGCATGGATCCAATAGATCTAGCTGTGTCAGCTGACAGATAAACATTGTCGTATCAAAGACCTACCTTTGGCTTGACTTGCTGTTACACAGAGGGCCTGTGACAGGGGGATCCTGACAGCCAGATCGTCATTTGTTTATGTCCCGATCCGTCAGTCTAGTCAATCAGCTGCTGGATTCACCATCCGTTCAAGGTAAACACAATCCGTCCGAAATCTGGCGAGTATTCGCTTGACAGTTCAGCATCAGAGGACGGTGTCCTTACCGCTGCACACGGCTGTTGAACAGTCTCCAAAACAGTCAATTAGCTCTCGCTTATCCTCCAGATTGAAGCTAGTTAGTAAAACAGCAAAAAAAAAAGCTGTCATATTTCAAAATCAAAATGGCGGACACTGTCACACGGGAACGCGCAATCAAAGTTCTTAAACGGTGCGAGCACGTGTGATTGTTGTGATGGATGTGCTGCATGTGCGTCTTTCCATGAAAAATGTCCATCTCCATCCATATTCTTCTCTGAATAATTCTCAGCGAATGATCGAACTGGATGCAATGAGCTAGCTTAGTCTTATGGTAACATGACAATGTTATTGCCGATTTCGAGACCGTTCGTCGGTCCCCTGCAGTTCAGTGGAGGCAGAGCTGGAAGAGCGCGACTAGGCAGAGAGCCTCAAAGCCCATACAAGTGAAGTAAAGAGAGGGTGAGGTGACTGATCGTTGCCTACGGGGGGCGGTGTTCATAGACCAAACCGCGTTATACATCGCTAGACAACACAACGTGTTCGATATGAACGCTGTTATCTCTGCGGGTA
The DNA here is from genome assembly GCF_963989245.1 of Nansenia antarctica. Taxonomy (NCBI): domain Eukaryota; kingdom Metazoa; phylum Chordata; class Actinopteri; order Argentiniformes; family Microstomatidae; genus Nansenia; species Nansenia antarctica. The sequence goes on along the minus strand of NC_137679.1, from coordinate 17,918,498 downwards.
TACTCCGCTGCTCTGTCTGAAGCCGATCAGCTGATTGTCAACACGAGTGACCCACTGGACCTAATTGACGCATTGCGTATGACGTTTACACCCGGCTTTCGTTCTCGCGGCACTCTCTTTTCACGCCGTTTCGCCCGATGGGGGCGGGGCTTACGGACAAAGTGGGCGTCGATTTAACGATAGGTGTCGAAGAACTTAACCAATCAACTCGTTGAAGTCAGGATCACGGAAGTTAAAGCAACTCAACTTGCTGCAACACACCGTGAGCTTAGAGCTTAGGTTCTATCTCCGTTTAGGGTAGTTCAGAGATATTGAGCGTCAAGTTTTTACATTCCATTATGTTTTATGAGATGGAACCTTTGTATTTTATGAATTACTAACTCAAAAATGTCAACATTTTTAAATTAAAATAACACCACACAGGCATTAATAAACACCTAATGGATCAGATTATGTAAAAAAACTAAATTTTGACCAAAAACGGAGATAGAACCTTGTAATTCTAAGCTCACGAAATGTGACACGCCACAACTATTGACTGTACCTAAACGTAGACCAAATGCCCAGTTGGTCAAAGTTGTCGTATGTAATTGCTCTCAACCAATAAGAACGTCGGGTTATGGGGGGGATAATGATACAAACACGAATATGTTCAAATATTCATGACATGATGTTAAAGCGCCTCCCACCGGGGCGAAACGGCGTGAAAAGAGTCCATACTATCACTGCTCTCATTTCATTCGCAGAAGGTCTCTCGGGTAGCTGACTAGCACGATGGCGAACGTCGTGGACACCAAGCTATACGACATCCTCGGTGTCTCACCCGCCGCCACCGAGAACGAGCTCAAGAAGGTAACGTGGATGTGGGGGAAGTTTATCAGTGAATTAACCGACACTTCTGAAATATAGGAGATATTACGTTAGCGGGTTAAGTTGTGTGGCCTTGCCCCAAACTGTCCCGGATGCTAAGCTAGCTAGCTCGCTAATCAACTACTAACCTCGCTAGCTAGCGATATCACTTGGCCCTGGGCTTTTTTTCACAAACGGAATATCACTGACCAGCTACGTGATTTTTAGTTGGATTCTGTGAATTTGGACAGATACGTTAGACTATACGTTAGTCCAGCGGCCTGTCGTTGTTGCTAAGGGATAAGTCCAGTTGTTGTCATGTCAGCTAGCCCTGATCTGAGAGATGCTGCGCTGCCGGAACACAAAGCTGCCATGCAGTTAGCTCAGTTAGCTTAGTTAGCTCGCTAGTAGCGCATTGGGTTGTTAGCTTGTTACTTGTTAGCCAGCTAACCTGTGCTAGCCTTAAACCCTAAGTGATCGGGTCTTATCCCGCTAGGTCCCCATTTCATCAGAGGTTTCACGATTAGTTTACATGAATCCAGATCCAGACAGACCTTTTGTTACTGTTTGTCTTGTTGGATCGCGACAGAATTGTTAGCTCACTTCTCCGGGCCAGCTAAAATAAGCTAGCGTAAACCTACGCAGTTACTGGGATTGTTCTTGTAGCCGTTAATGATATGGTTGTGAATGTGTTTGTTTTTCCGCAGTCATACCGCAAGTTGGCCAAAGAGTATCACCCCGACAAGAATCCGGATGCCGGAGACAAGGTAATAATAGTTAGCTTAGCTATTCACTCATCATCACACACAACATATCAAACGCATCACCTCAACACCCAAACAGTGCGCTCGTAATGTACTCAGGCCCTACCATTCAAATGATTGCGACATACGGATGAGGTGGAGATGATGAATAGTTGTAACATAATGCATTCTCTCTCTGTGTTTGTGTCTCTCTCCTCCTCCCCCCCCCTCCCTTCCAGTTCAAGGAGATCAGTTTTGCCTATGAGGTTCTAACCAACCCAGAGAAGAAAGAGCTGTACGATCGTTATGGGGAGCAGGGGCTGCGGGAGGGAGGGGGTGGAGGAGCTGGCATGGACGATATCTTCTCTCACATCTTCGGGGGAGGCCTGTTTGGGTTTATGGGGGGGCAGGGGAGAGGAGGGGCACGCAATGGGGGCCGGAGGAGAGGAGAGGATATGGTGCACCCCCTGAAGTGAGTGTGTGTAGTGTACGTTAGCGCACGTATGGTGCACAACTGTTTCTAATCGGGTCTGTCTAACCTGTTTTTTAAATTAGGCGGGGGCTGTGTGCGTCAGTCTGTCTAAGCCAATGGTCCTCTTGTGTCTGACGCAGGGTTTCTCTGGAAGACGTATACAACGGCAAAACCACCAAACTCCAGCTCAGCAAGAATGTCCTGTGTAGTTCCTGTAACGGGTGAGTCCTGTTTGCCTGAATCCTGTGGTACAGTGATGTAGCTCTTGCCAAAAAACAATTGTAGCGCTCTTACACCACGGTCGGGTTTCAAGCACCACCGCGTGGGCAATGCTCTATTTATTCCCCCAAAATAGTAGTTTTGGAAACTCATAACTGAAAGCCTTGAATTACTTGAACTTTCAAGGATGGACTGTACCATCATGTCAACCTCCCCCTCACCTCCTCCCCATTATCTCACCTCTCCAGTCAGGGAGGTAAGGCAGGGGCGGTGCAGAAGTGTGTAGCATGCAGAGGGAGGGGCATGAGGATCATGATCAGACAGCTGGCCCCTGGCATGGTCCAACAGATGCAGTCAGTCTGCACGGACTGCAACGGAGAGGGTAAGCACACGCACACACACACACACACACACACCCTCCACCCTCACACGTACAGAAAGCCAATGAACACACCCAAAATGGAGGTCTTTTCAGTATAAGAAACAAACACTATAAGAAAGGTTGGTTGATTCTCAGTCAATTGTGTGCCTCTGTCTCTAGGTGAGGTAATCAGCGAGAAGGACCGCTGTAAGAAGTGCGAGGGGCGTAAGGTGAGCAAGGAGACCAAGCTTCTGGAAGTGCACGTGGACAAAGGCATGAGACACGGCCAGAAGATCACCTTCACCGGAGAGGCTGACCAAGCGCCAGGCACCGAACCCGGAGACATACTGCTGGTACTGCAGGAAAAAGAGCACGAGGTATATATGAATACACACACTCACTCTCGCCCACACATACTTCTAGCGAGGGAGGCTCGGTATTATGAACCCCCCTTCAATAAACCGTCACCTTTTTTGTTATTTGACATTAGGAGTTCCGTCGGGATGGCAACGACCTTCACATGACCCAGCGTATCGGGGTGGTCGAGGCTCTCTGCGGCTTCCAGCTTGCCCTGACACACCTGGACGGACGCCAGCTTGCGGTCAAGTACCCCCCTGGCAAGGTCATAGAACCAGGTACATGCCCCCCCCCGCCGCCCCAACAAAAACATAGTAACATCTGGATCACAGCTCTGCTACAATAATTTTGATTAGCTAACGTTCATTGACTTTTTCATCTTGTCTGGCTTTTAGACTTGAGTACCCCCCTACAAGAGTTGTACCTTTACTGTGTGTGTGTGTGTGTGTCTCCAGGCTGTATCCGGGTAGTGAAGGGGGAAGGGATGCCCCAGTACAGGAACCCGTTTGAGAAGGGAGACCTGTTCATCAAGTTTGACGTCCAGTTCCCTAACAACAACTGGATCAGCCCCGAAAAACTGACTGTGAGTGGGACTTCACTAAAGACGTGTGTGTGTGTAGCCTCTGCCTCTAAAATGCACTTTAACCATGTGATCCTGGCCACCACCATCTTAATTGTGATTGTATGTTTTGTAGGAGCTGGAGGACTTACTCCCCGCCCGTGCGGAGGTTCCGATGATCTCTGCGGAGGCCGAGGAGGTGGACCTCCAGGACTACGACAGGGGGTCAGGCTCAGGGGGCGGGGGGAGGCGGGAGGCCTACAACGACAGCTCTGACGAGGAGGGGGGCCCGCACGGCCCGGGGGTGCAGTGTGCCCACCAGTAAAGACTTTTATACATACATACACACACACCCCTACCCCTTTCCAGTCCCAGAGAGAGGACACACACACACATATACACACACACACACATTCTCACACACAGACACCTTATTCAGTCCTAGTATTGCCACCAGTCAGCGGGCTGCTGGATGTGTGGTGACCATTTTGTGTTTATGGACAATAGTGATCTTCAGACCCCCCCCCAACCCAGAGAGTTAACCCAGGTTCAGGGGTTGTCAGCTGAATGGACTTTAATTTGTCTATGTTAATCCTAGGATTTTACCTTTTACTTTGGGAACACACACCAATCTTATGTATAAAATGAAAATATTGTTAATGTCAATTCTATGTAACAGGTGTAGCTTAGTCTCAGACTCACCAGTGCATGCTGCTTCTACTAGGAGAAACCACCATGTCTAAAACGAGCCCAGGGTTTAGAGTATACGTCAGTGAAAAGCTTACCCCCAGACCTGGGGATACTTCAGTGTTACTACTACCAAAGGGCCCTGCAGTTAAAAAATAAAATAAGAAAAAACTGACACGAGTACAGCCCTAAAGCATGACCTTTATACAGCCTGCTGAGTCACACAGGAAGCTCTTGCATCACTTCCTGTAAGCTCAACCTGCCCCCCCCCACCCCCGCCCTCATTTTGCTGAGTCACAGGCCACTTCCTGGTTCCAATTAGTCTCCACCAATCACATAGCTATGATCTGTAGGCTTATTTACCTCTCGTCAGGACAACATATTTCTCCTCTGAGTTGAGATCTTGTGCTTTGGTGTGGGTGTGTGTGGGCGTGTGTGACATCCGTTTCAGCGGCTTGGTTGTGTTAGAGCTGCTGTAGAATGTTCTGGCTTTCTCTGATCGTAGATGTTTCTGTTCTGTGCTAGGCTGCAGTGTGAGTGGATTCTTGTTCAAGGTTCAATTAAAGAAGAAAAAAAACATTTGAATGTGTTCATTCGTTGAGAGTTTTTCACGATCATGCGACCTGACCAGGGAAAACTCTGGGCCCCTATCTTTAACCACTTGTATTATACACATGTTTCCCATACCGTTAGATCTGTCACACAGGCTCATGACCACGGACATGTATCATGAAAGTCTCCCATTCCTATAGAAGTGTAAATACCAGACCTGGTCCTGAGGGGGCGGGGGGTACATCCCAATAGTCTACAGCAGATTCCTCTTCTCTTCTCTCATATCTTCACTGATGTGAGAAGACCGGACAAGTTGAAAGCCCAATGACATGGCAGAGGCCCACGGATTGGATTGGCTTTCACTTGTTGGATTGGCTTTCCACTTGTCCCGTGTTTTCAGTGGAGTGCAGATAAAAGATAAGAGATGGCGCCTCCTCAGACTAGTGAGGTACACCCCGCTAGGCTGTCTCAATGTATATGTCATATCCTCCACAAGGAGAAAAATGTCTAAGAGTCATCTACAGGGGTATTAATAAATTACATTGTTGTTGATGCTCATGTTTGTCAGGTTGAGTATTAAACTGTATAATATATAAACTCAGTCACCATCTGCTCTTGGCCTCTGTGTCTTCTTTCTCTGTGTATGAAGGTGTTATATACAGTGGGGAGAACAAGTATTTGATACACTGCTGATTTTGCACGTTTTCCCACTTAGAAAGAATGTAGAGGTCTGTAATTTTTATCATAGGTACACTTCAACTGAGACAGAATCTAATTTTTTTTCTCCAGAAAATCAAATTGTATGATTTTAAAGTAATTAATTTACATTTTATTGCATGAAATAAGTATTTGATACATCAGAAAAACAGAACTTAATATTTGGTAAAGAAACCTTTGTTTGCAATTACAGAGATCAGATGTTTCCTGTAGTTCTTGACCAGGTTTGCACACACTGCAGCAGGGATTTGGGCCCACTCCTCCATACAGATCTTCTCCAGATCCTTCAGGTTTCGGGGCTGTCGCTGGGCAACACGGACTTTCAGCTCCCTCCAAAGATTTTCTATTGGGTTCAGGTCTGGAGACTGGCTAGGCCACTCCAGGACCTTGAGATGCTTCTTACGGAGCCACTCCTTAGTTGCCCTGGCTGTGTGTTTCGGGTCGTTGTCATGCTGGAAGACCCAGCCACGACCCATCTTCAATGCTCTTACTGAGGGAAGGAGGTTATTGGCCAAGATCTCGCGATACTTGGCCCCATCCATCCTCCCCTCAATACGGTGCATTCGTCCTGTCCCCTTTGCAGAAAAGCATCCCCAAAGAATGATGTTTCCACCTCCATGCTTCACGGTTGGGATGGTGTTCTTGGGGTTGTACTCATCCTTCTTCTTCCTCCAAACACGGCGAGTGGAGTTTATGCCAAAAAGCTCTATTTTGGTCTCATCAGACCACATGACCTTCTCCCATTCCTCCTCTGGATCATCCAGATGATCATTGGCAAACCTCAGACGGGCCTGGACATGCGCTGGCTTGAGCAGGGGGACCTTGCGTACGCTACAGGATTTTAATCCCTGACGGCGTAGTGTGTTACTGATCGTTTTCTTTGAGACTGTGGTCCCAGCTCTCTTCAGGTCATTGACCAGGTCCTGCCGTGTAGTTCTGGGCTGATCCCTCACCTTTCTTATGATCATTGATGCCCCACGAGGTGAGATCTTGCATGGAGCCCCAGACCGAGGGAGATTGACAGTTATCTTAAATTTCTTCCATTTTCTAATAATTGCGCCAACAGTTGTTGCCTTCTCACCAAGCTGCTTCCCTATTGTCCTGTAGCCCATCCCAGCCTTGTGCAGGTCTACAATTTTGTCCCTGATGTCCTTAGAAAGCTCCTTGGTCTTGGCCATTGTGGAGAGGTTGGGGTCTGATTGATTGAGTGTGTGGAGAGGTGTCTTTTATAAAGGTAACGAGTTCAAACAGGTGCAGTTAATACAGGTAATGAGTGGAGAATAGGAGGGCTTCTTAAAGAAAAACTAACAGGTCTGTGAGAGCCGGAATTATTACTGGTTGGTAGGTGATCAAATACTTATTTCATACAATAAAATGCAAATTAATTATTTAAAAGTCATACAATGTGATTTTTTGGATTTTTGTTTTAGATTCCGTCTCTCACAGTTGAAGTGTACCTATGATAACAATTACAGACCTCTACATTCTTTCTAAGTGGGAAAACCTGCAAAATCAGCAGTGTATCAAATACTTGTTCTCCCCACTGTATATATATATATACAGTATGTATACCAATGTATCCACACTTGTGTCCTGTTCCGGTACATTTTAAAGCGTCCTATCTTTATTGAAATAACCACAGATCTGACATGACATCATAGCTGTAAGTTATGCAGTGGAACTGTTGACATAAAAATGTGATCGCTTGATGACATAAGGAAGGCTGCATCTATAACGTAGTGAAACGGCCCATTTCCCCTTTAGTCCAGTACGAAAGGTCGAACAACGGAAATCTCTTCTACCTACGCTTTATTGTAGTCTAAAGCACACATTTTATACATGCATTTCCTTTGTCAGAAGTCACTGCAGGTGCTTAAGAAGTGTTAGCATGGTTCGCTGAATGGGACAGTGTTAGGACCGCTAGTGAGATAGATGGGTGGTGGTAGCATTGCTGGTCAACAGGATGGACAACGTCAGCCTGTTCCCTCCCCTGCCTCGGCACTGTGGAGAGCCACCGGACCCAGGAGCTCCTTAAACCCAGCAGTGTTCCTGAGGACAGAGGGGGGAATGAAACGGGTTTGGAGATGAAGATGAGGGAGACGTACTGGTGTGTTGTCTGATACGTACCTGTCTCGTTTGGACTGCATGACGTTGGAGCGCTCCCTCCTCAGCTGCTCCAGCCTTTCTCTGACCACTGTCTTCTGCTGGGTCTTATCCTCCTTCAGACACACATATGTACACACACACAGCATACATACACGTCATACACTGTACTACACGCTTCCCTTCAATGCCCTAAATGCACCACACACCCTAAAATGTGAGTTATTGGTTGTGTGGAGAAAGAGAAAGAGTGAGGTGACCCTCTCAACGCCACCAGCACCCCTACAGACCGGCCTGCCACAGTCACAAAGGAAGTGTGTGTGCGTATGTACTTGCCTGTGGTAAGTTGTGTGTGAGCTGTCGAAGCCTGTCTCTTTGTTTCAGGCCCAGCAGGTCCTCTTCTGACTTCCTGTTCTGGATGATTGACAGACGCTCCTGAACCTGGGAGAAGTAAGGAAGTAGCCACAAGACAATCCTCAGCACTACAATGTCCTTTCTTTATGACATTTCTGCTCTAAGCCAAAAAAATCTCTGTCAAATCAGTCACTTAACCCCCCCCCCATATCTCTTTCTCTCTCTCTCTCTCTCTCTCTCTCTCTCTCTCTCACCCTCAGTAGTTGTCTCTCTCTCTCTCTCTCTCACCCTCAGTAGTTGTCTCTCTCTCTCTCTCTGGTGCTTCTGTTCCACCTTCCTCTGCACGTCCACCAGCCTGCTCATCGTCTTCTCTCTCTCCATCACAGACACCGGCTCCCTCGTTCTCTCTCTCTCCATCACAGACTCCATTGTTTGATCTCTTGCCAGGGAACTGGCCTCATCCTGCCAGACCAAGCACATGAGACAACATGATGAACCCGGTTGGCCAAACAAAACGCTAGGAGATTAGTATTTAGTATTTCATATAGTTCTGCATGATCATGCTTTGTGTTGCATTGCATTGAATGTCTCTATTTCACCAGAGGGACCGTAAAGATTTCAACATGTGTGGTGTTGTGGTAGTAGATGTAGTAGTACAGTAGTAGTCTTACGGCGGTGTGTAGGGAGTTGTGGGGGTCCTGGTCTGTAGCAGGGGAATCAGGTCCACTCAGGTCCCAGGGTTCTGTCTCTGTTTGGGGGACACACACTTCCTCGCCCCCCGTAGCACCCAGGTAGCCACACTCATTGGCTGCCAGAGCGATGAGGTCATCCGCGTGCTCCTCCTCTGCAGGAGGACTGCAACGCCCAGCCCTCTCCTCTTCCAGAACCAAGGCTGGGTGGTGTGTGTGTGCTGCGTCCAGGGGTCCTGTCGGCAAGGCGTTAGTAAGAGGTGTGTGTGTGTCCAGAGCGTCGTTGGAAGGGGCTTCGCTTTCCTCTCCTGGCTGCTCAACACTCAGCTCGCCCTCCAGAATCACACACTCTGTCTGCAACACACAGTGAGTTATGTCAGTCACATCATGATGATTACGAATGCAATATGATGGATTATGTATTATTAATATTGCTGTTTGTATAAGAGTGATAATGACCAGCAATAACAGAGTGTCAGACAGAATTGCATGACGCAGACGTGGAGATATTGGAGACAGTCATATTGGAGACAGTCGTATTGGAGACAGTCATATTGGAGACAGTCATATTGGAGACGGTCATATTGGAGACGGTCATATTGGAGACAGTCATATTGGAGACAGTCATATTGGAGACGGTCATATTGGAGACAGTCATATTGGAGACAGTCGTATTGGAGACAGTCATATTGGAGACAGTCATATTGGAGACGGTCATATTGGAGACGGTCATATTGGAGACAGTCATATTGGAGACAGTCATATTGGAGACGGTCATATTGGAGACGGTCATATTGGAGACAGTCATATTGGAGACAGTCATATTGGAGACGGTCATATTGGAGACAGTCATATTGGAGACAGTCATATTGGAGACGGTCATATTGGAGACAGTCATATTGGAGACAGTCGTATTGGAGACAGTCATATTGGAGACAGTCATATTGGAGACGGTCATATTGGAGACGGTCATATTGGAGACAGTCATATTGGAGACAGTCATATTGGAGACGGTCATATTGGAGACGGTCATATTGGAGACGGTCATATTGGAGACAGTCATATTGGAGACGGTCATATTGGAGACAGTCATATTGGAGACAGTCGTATTGGAGACAGTCATATCGGAGACAGTCATATTGGAGACAGTCATATTGGACACAGTCATATTGGAGACAGTCATATTGGAGACAGTCATATTGGACACAGTCATATTGGACACAGTCATATTGGAGGCAGTCGTATTGGACACAGTCATATTGGACACAGTCATATTGGACACAGTCATATCGGAGACAGTCATATTGGAGACAGTCATATTGGAGACAGTCATATTGGACACAGTCATATTGGAGACAGTCATATTGGAGACAGTCATATTGGAGACAGTCATATTAGAGACAGTCATATTGGACACAGTCATATTGGACACAGTCATATTGGAGACAGTCATATCGGAGACAGTCATATTGGAGACAGTCATATTGGAGACAGTCATATTGGACACAGTCATATTGGAGACAGTCATATTGGACACCGTCATATTGGACACAGTCATATTGGAGACTCATATTGGAGACAGTCATATTGGAGATGGACCGATGGACCGATGGACTGTAGGTACCTGAGCCGAGCCGGGCTGTGTGTGAGGATGCTCCGCTCTGGGGCTCGCCTGGAACAGGGACGAGTCCAACACCTCCACCTGGGGGACGCGAGGTATGTCCTCGTCCTCCTCCACCTCGTCCTCGTCCTCCTCCTCCTCCACCTCCACCTCCTCCTCGTCCTCCTCCGCCTCCTCCTCCTCCTCGCAGGGTGTGTGTCCAAGAGTGCGGTCGTCGTTCATGTCTCTGAGAGTGTCATCGATGAGGTGCGTTTCCCTGGGTGTGTCGTTATAGTGCACGTGTCCAGGTGTGTCACCGTGTGTGTCTCCGTGCGGTCCCTCCGCCGGCTGCAGGCTGCAGCATTCTGCCTCCTGTTCCTCTGTTGCAGCAGACATGACCTAACAGGGACACCGTACGCACACCCGTAAACCCTGGAACACTCACAGAACACATCACAAACACAAAATCTGTGCCTAGATCTGGTCGGAAAGGGCGTGTTTCTTACGGTAGGTGCAGCCAGATGTTCAGCGGCGCCCTCTGGTGGTTTGCTCCACGCCAGGGTGATCAGAGAGGCTTGTTTCTCAAAGCTCTGGGGGATCTTCCTGGGGCTGCCCTCCCGCCCCTCAGCAGTGTGATCGTCAGAGGAAGTGCACGTGTCGTCGGTGTCTGTGCCGTCATGGGTGTCGGACACACACATGATCTCCAGATAGGGTAGGTCCTCAAGAGCCGAGGCTGCCCCATTGCCTGGAGAATCATATGATGTACTACAGTTACAGGGGTGTGTGTGTGTGTGTGTGTGAGAGAGACAGAGAGAGGGAGTGTGTGTGTGTGTGTGTGTGTGTGTGTGTTACCTGTGCGTATGTTACCTGTGCAAAGGTCCTGTCTCTCACGATCGCCCTCAGTGTGGATAGGGTCTGGGTCGCCGATGGTCCGAACAGCTGTGGTTCTGTTCTCAGCTGTGATTGGCTCAGAGGGCCCCAGGCAGGGATCAGGGGGGAGGAGTAGGGGATTGTCTGAGGTCAGGAGAGTGATCAGGCAGGTGAGGCGGGGCTCTCTGAGTTCACACTCCAACTCCTCCCTCAGGGCTAAGAGGCGCTGCTCATTCTACAACACACACACACACACACACACGCACACACACAAAATAACAGTCACCAAATATGTCCCAATACTTTGCTTTTGGCTACTTTGCTAGTATTGCTTTCTATGGGAATATGCTCTTGTGATGTTTCACCATGTTCAGTAGCGGAGGCAGCAGAGCTGAGACCTGGCCCTCCTGCAACTCCATCAGCTGGGTCACCAGAACCAGGGCACAGGCTCCCCACTGAGACTGGGAGTAGGACCCCATCTGTGCTTGGGCCTTGGCCTGGTCCTGGGACTGGGCCTGAAGAAGAGAGTCCTGTGCTGGCTGGGCGTGCGTGTGTGTCTGCAGGGTGGCATGTGTGAATCTCAGTCTCCACACACACCCCTCTCTCAGGGCAGCCTCCATCTGCTGGCGTGGCCCTGGGAGAACATGACAAGATGAATGAATCCTGCCGTCCAACGAGATCGAGACTAATAGAATGACAAGGCCGTATGACTGACCTTCTCGGGGTAATCTCCGCTCTCCCGACCCCTGCAGGTCCTGTCGGGACACCCCATGCAGCAGCCGGAGCAGATACTTCCTCTCCCGCTCCTGACTCAGCACCAAGCACTGCAGCACAGCCTGCTGGGAGAGGTCAGAGGTCAAACCCAGGGGTCAGAGTGAAGGGAAAAGTTGCCCCTATCTTGAAAACACATGACCAGGGAAACACATGATGGAGATAACAACAGGACAGAACCTGCTGAGGAGACGCTGAGATGGGAAGCTCCTCTTCCTCCTCCTGCTCCTCTTCCTCCCCCTGTAGCCAGAGTCTGGCCTGCTCTCTGCTGCATAGTGGGCTCCTGACACAGGGCCTGGAGAGAGAGGGAGAGAGAGAGAGAGAGAGAGAGAGAGAGAGAGAGGAAGAGAGGGAGAGATATTATGCATTGTTAAATGAGTTTGATGACTATGAAGCTCTGTCATGACAGGGTGAGGACTTGACTCACTTCCACCCTGCAGCTCGCAACATTATACAGTTAGGTCTGGAAATACTTGGACGGTGACACACTTTCCATAATTTGAGCTCTGTACGCCACCACAATGGATTTGAAATGAAATAATTGAGATACATTTGAAGTGCAGACTTTCAGCTTTAATATTGTATGAAAAATGTAGGAATTGCAACCATTTTTATACACAGTTCCCTATTTTCAGGGGCTCAAATGTACAGTAATTGCACAAATAATGAAGGAATAGACCACACAGGTCCATGAAACACCTTTTGAGTCAATTACCTTTGGTGCCTTGAAAAGAGCTTGAAAAGAGCCGTAATTCCTAAACCCTTCCTCCAATTTGAATGTGAACACCCTCAAATGAAAGCTGAGAGTCTGCACGTTTAGCCCATATTCATGCTATAACTGTAACTTGAATATGTTTTGGTAAGCAGCTAAAATAACAAAATGCTGTCAGAGTCCAAATATATATGGACCTAACTGTATCTCATAAAACAGTATATCAAAAAACAACAATAATAACAATAAACAAAATAATCATAGAGTAAGACTATTCCCCACCAGGTCTCCCAGGACTGTCTGGCTGCCAGCAGAGCGATGTGGGCCACGGTCTCTCTCTGAGATCTGACTGTGGCCAGTCTGATGTACTGACACAGCAGCCACACGCCCGCCTCATCCAACCTATGGGGATAGAGAATAACTAGTTAGTGCTTTTAATGTGTGTGTGTGTGTGTGTGTGTGTGTGTGTGTGTGTGTGTGTGTGTGTGTGTGTGTGAGTGGCTCCACATCTGTCATAATCATGAGTGTGTATAACCCGTTTTACAGCAACTAGTCAGGGCTTTTAGTGTGTGTGTGTGTGTGTGTGTGTGTGTGTGTGTGTGTGTGTGTGTGTGCGCGTGTGTGTCATAATCGTGAGTGTGTACCTCTTGCTCAGGGCTGTGAGTGTGCTCTTCTCCTGCTGATGGCAGGCGTGGATCTCGGTGAGGAGGGAGACGGCCGTCCACGATTGGTCCCTGGGGTTCACCCAATCAGGACAGCCCCTCAGAGACACCGCCTCACCACACCTGTCAATCAAATCAGATCAGCTCTCTTCTCCTGATCAGAGCCATCCAAACCGTCTCCAGCAGGTTGAGAGTGTGTGTGTGTGTGTGTGTGTGTGTGTGTGTGTGTGTGTGTGTGCGTGTGTGTTACCTGTATATCCTAAAGGCTCCTGGCAGGTCACACAGATGGAGCATGTCACCTGATTCCAGAGCCTCCTCCACCAAATCCCCTAGCTCTGCCTCCCTCTCCTCTCGCTGCCATGGCAACAGCGCTTCCACGGCAGCCGGCCCTGAAATATCACAAAGCAGAGGCCATCCCTTATTCCCATTGGTGCCCTCTCTAAACCAGCACTGCTGGTCAATTTGCATTATGCAATAACATATTCCATTTTATGCAATAAAACCTGCAGGGGAAAAACAAACAGAATACCAGGGTTCCCACACCTTCTGAAACATCACATTCAAGCACCTTTCAAGGACTTTCAAGACTCAATTCCCTCAAATTCAAGGACCCAACACGGCATAGTTTGAGACAGACCTAGATGAGAATTTATATAATAGGAACTATCCGCTCACAGACAACATTTAAAAAGAGAGGCTTGAATGTGTGAACACTAGATGGTCTCTTGCCTTCTCTACCACAGCACAGCAAAACAATATATTGTGAAATATGTGTAAAATTAAGCAATACAGAGACTTATTTACTAGTTGACGAGCTAAGTAAAACATTTTTGAATATATATATACATATATATAAAAAAAAAAATTTGAGAGAGAGAAGGGAATTCAAGTACTTTCAATGACCCATGTCTATTTTCCTTTTTTCCCCCTCAAATTCACAAACTTTCAAGAATTTCAAGGACCCGTGGGAGCCCTGGAATACATATAATCAGTGAATTTAATGGTCGTTTTCAGTCTGTCTCCGACATCACGTGATCCACCTGGGGCCTCCAGTGACGGTACTACGCGTTCTGATCCCCTCACCGTGGTGCTCCTGCAGCATCTCCGCGTAGAGCATGCGTGCGACCACGTCGTACTTCACGTCCAACAGCAGGAGGAGCTCTGACAGGGAGACACGCCCCTGGGTCTGAGCTGTCACCCCTGACCCGACCGCGACCCTTAAGCCTTGACCCCGCCTCTGAGACGGCCGGTCGCCACACACACCCTCCTCCAGCAGTCTGCGGGTGGGGGTGGTGGGGTAGGGTGGGGTGGGGGGGTCGGGATAGAGAGACAGACAGGATTAGGGAGGGACTCTACTGTCTATATAAAATGCTAAAGTGGCTCACCGTGAGAGGATCTGGAAGGAGAATGTTACTCAGGGGTCTAGAATGTTCTACGGAAGCAATGGCCCTAGGTCAATCGGACCTCGGGAGATCATGTGTGTCCCTATCCCGAGAGGCTCACCTGGCCAAACGTTGTCGAGCAGCCCTCCTCAGTCTCCGCCCAGACAGTCTCTCCCTCTGCAGCTAGGGGGCAGTAGAGGTACAGTGAAGGACATGGGAGATATACAACAGTCCACCAGCTCAACACGTGTGCATGGTAATACCTGGGAGAGGGCCTGTTGGCCAGGCGTGGTGGGGAGGGGCTCTGTGTCTGTTGGTGTGTGTGACTCTGTCCTGTACAGGGTGTTGAGTTTCCTCACGTTGAGCAGATGGAGGTCCCAGTAGAGCTGCAGAAACACACTGTGTCTGTCATATACAGTGACATACACTCTCACACATATATAATAATAATAATAATAATAATAATACATTAGACTTATATGGCGCTTTTCTAGACACTCAAAGACACTTTACAAACTGAAAAGATTGAGTAGTAATAATAAATAATAATAAAAAGAAACAAAAAAGAAATAAAAGAAAGTATAGGGGCCTAATTAAGGTAGTGCTGGGGACACATGGGAAGGGGAGGGGGAGAGGGTTAACTGGTGAAGGCAAGCTTGAAGAGGTGGGTTAAGTAAGTATAAATATATACACTCTCACACAAATACATACGCTCTCTGAACACCTTTTATTGATAAACTCTCTTCTCTCTCTCTTTCACACTCTCTCTCCACAAGCACTCCTCTCTTCAGACTCTCCCTTCTACCTCCTCTTTCCTTTCTCTCTCTTTTTCCATCTCCAGGAGAACATCCAGAACCTTCCGGCCCGTGCAGGACCAGCCCTTGTCACCGTTGGCAACCTGGAAAAGAGAGAGAGAGGGGATTAGTAAACCCATATCTGCCTCCACCATGGTGTGTGTGTGTGTGTGTGTGTGTGTGTGTGTGTGTGTGTGTGTGTGTGTGTGTGTGTGTGTGTAGGCTATACTACCTGTATAGCCTCTTTTCACCGTAGCAGTCTTTGTAGGACTACACAGTATGTGTGTGTATTACCCTCTGTTTGGCTGTGTGTGTGTGTGTGTGTGTGTGTGTGTCTTGTAATGGGCCAACCCATCAGGGTGTATTCCCGCAATGAGACCTACCCATACCGTGGCCACAGGTTTAACATCGCTGGCGAGTGGGGCGAGCAGGTCGAGGAGCTCACTACAGAGTTTCTCCATCGTCTCCACCTGATTGACTTGTCCCCCCTCCCCATCCTCATGAAGCTCCAGGCTGTGAGAGAGGTGGCTCTGGCTAAAATCCAACACCTCTTCGCCAATGTGCACATCCCTCTCAAGGCACTGAGAGAGATGACGAACAGAACTGTCCAGCTGGTCAGAAAGTGGGTGGGCCTCAACACACACTCCACACGGGGCATGATCTTTCTCCCATGTGGAGAGGGAGGGCTGGGAGTCCCCAATGTCGAGTGGACCTACATAGCCACCAGGCTAGCCCACCTGCTCCACATGCTTAACAATGACGATGCCACTGTTAGAGAAATGGCCAGGGCCTCTCTCCTACTGGATCTACGCAGAAGGAAGATCCCCCTGGCCAGCGCACACCAGAACGACTTCCTCGGCTTCAGGAGGAAAGACTCTGGGAAACTGGATTCCCAGGCCAAGGGCTTCGGGGTCTGGTCTGACTGGCCGGATCTCAATGACCTCTGCAACCAGACTGGAGTTCAGCTAAGATGGACAGAACTTAACACACAGACTGAAGTCCCTGTCTCTGATGAGGTGATCACAGACCCCTGTGTGATTGTGAAGGCCGACATCACAACACCGCAGGAAGAAACTGTCGGACTGCACAGAGACTCTGCAAGGAGGGTTCTGCTCAGCCTGAAGCAGTCTGAGATCAGGCAGCACTGGTGTGGACTCAGACTACAGGGAAAGCTAGCTTGTTTGGAGTTCGCTGACCACTCAGTCTCACACTCAGTGTTTAAGAACGCCGCTGTTGGTGAGGATGTTTTGAAATTCACCATCAAAGCAAGACTGCAGGTATTACCGACCAAGTACAATCTGTCCACCTGGTATCCCCACACTCACAGTCCATTCTGTTTAAACCATCAGGATTCACAACACCTAGAATCCATTGCACACATAACAAATGGATGTAATGCATACAAACACCTGTACATAGCTCGTCATGACCGTATTGTGGACATTGTGTCTGATACAGTACAAAACATCTTACCATCTAGCGCAGCTATGTACAAGCATGCCAGAGTGTTACCAGAGTGGTTTGGTTTTACCAATGACGTTTTTGCCAACATCCCAAATACACCTGATGTTGTCTTTGTTGACACCAGCCACAAGGAGGTGCTGATTGTAGAAGTAGGCTGCCCCTTTGACCTGTACATGGACCAGACTTTCCAGGACAAGTATATCAAATACCGACCACTACTTAGTACGATAACCAGCTTTGGGTACAAGTGTAAATTCAGCATACTTGTATTTGGAAGTCTGGGCCATGTATATAAATGCACCATGAGGGGTCTGAGAATTGCTGCAATGTCTAAAAGAAAGGCCAAACAGGTTGCCAAATTTTGCTCTGTCTCAGCTATTATTGGCAGCTTGGCCGTGTGGAGAAGGAGGTGTTATGTGTACCCTTGAGTGTTCAGTGCTGCTTAGCCCCGAAATATTTGATTCCCTGTTTGTGTAATATAATTTGTGGAACCAAATAAAGTATTCAAATGTGTGTGTGTGTGTATTACCTTCTGTATGGCTGTGTGTGTGTGTGTGTGTGTGTGTGTGTGTGTGTGTGTGTATTACCGTCTGTATGGCTGTGTGTGTGTGTGTGTGTGTGTGTGTGTGTGTGTGTATTACCGTCTGTATGGCTGTGTGTGTGTTTGGGTGTGTGTGTATTACCGTCTGTATGGCTGTGTGTGTGTGTGTTTGTGTGTGTGTGTGTATTACCGTCTGTATGGCTGTGTGTGTGTGTGTGTGTGTGTGTATTACCGTCTGTATGGCTGTGTGTGTGTGTGTGTGTGTGTGTATTACCGTCTGTATGGCTGTGTGTGTGTGTGTGTGTGTGTGTGTGTATTACCGTCTGTATGGCTGTGTGTGTGTGTGTGTGTGTGTGTGTATTACCGTCTGTATGGCTGTGTGTGCGTGTGTGTTTGTGTGTGTGTGTGTATTACCGTCTGTATGGCTGTGTGTGTGTGTGTGTGTGTGTGTGTGTGTGTGTATTACCGTCTGTATGGCTGTGTGTGTGTGTGTGTGTGTGTGTGTGTGTATTACCGTCTGTATGGCTGTGTGTGTGTGTGTGTGTGTGTATTACCGTCTGTATGGCTGTGTGTGTGTGTGTGTGTGTGTATTACCGTCTGTATGGCTGTGTGTGTGTGTGTGTGTGTTTGTGTGTGTGTGTATTACCGTCTGTATGGCTGTGTGTGTGTGTGTGTGTGTGTGTGTATTACCGTCTGTGTGTGTGTGTGTGTGTGTGTGTGTGTGTATTACCGTCTGTATGGCTGTGTGTGTGTGTGTGTGTGTGTTTGTGTGTGTGTGTGTATTACCGTCTGTATGGCTGTGTGTGTGTGTGTGTGTGTGTGTGTGTGTGTGTGTGTGTGTGTGTATTACCGTCTGTATGGCTGTGTGTGTGTGTGTGTGTGTGTGTGTGTGTGTGTGTGTATTACCGTCTGTATGGCTGTGTGTGTGTGTGTGTGTGTGTGTGTGTGTATTACCGTCTGTATGGCTGTGTGTGCATCCTGTAGGCTGGACGGCTGATGGAACACCTTGTAGAAGAGCCCACGCACATCTTCAGATGAGAACTCTTGTCCGAGAGAGAGACCCAGAGACCGGTACAGACCAGCTACACACTCCTATGAGGAACAACACACACACACACACCCACACACACATACACACACACACACACACACACACACATTTGCACATGCACATCAATAAATCTAATTTACAAACATTCTTAGACAAACAGTCTTCCTCTTTTACCTGCTCCATGTTTACACTGCGGCCTGATGAATTATACAGGCAATCACCAAGGTTACGTGAGGACGACAACACAACAGTTGGATCAGGTTACCAGGCAACAAAAGTGACATTTCGTCTGTCAGCCTGATTCGTCATGTGATCTTATCTGGGATGTCTACCCATGTGACCCGTCTCCACAATAAACAACAGCTGCCTCTGCATTCTGTAGTATGTCGGTACCACCAAACTGTAACTCCATCTCTGTCAGACCTAAATGATTATGCAGAAAGGATGATGAAACAAAGATTCTTAGAAGATAGAACTTAGCCTTTTTACCAAATAAAGAGTAAAAAGAACCCTGAGTGAAGTTCCAATTGTTTAATCCCAAGAAGCTGAATACACTGATAATGAGAGTTGCAGTTTCTCCTCATGTACTCCCATGAAAACACCACCTCACCCACGAGATAAGACTCTTGAAGGACAGGTACAATATAATGAGTGTCTTTGTCTGAACAGCTGCCAGTGCTGTCCACCAGGGAAGTTGTCCTCCCCAGTGTTATCTCCTGGGAGAGGTTTCCACAGAACCTTGAGAAAACTGAAACATCACACTTGAAACTACGCCTATGGCCGCTCAATACATGTCACACAGTTCACACACAGTTTCTATGCAATCTATCAAGGAACCCAACTGTTGAATAGGTCGAAGTATTATAGTCTGAGTAGAACTTACACGTACAACATGTTACACATTTAAAATAAAATAAAACGTCCACACATTAAAATATACTGTTTAATTTAATATAAAATATTCAAGACTTTACAACAGTTTGGGCACTTTAGTTTCAGTCTGGCCCCAGTGATGTGCTATATGGGTTTATAAAGTCTTAGCACCAGAGTAGGCCTATAGCACCAGGCCTCCTGAAAGGGCCTTCATGTGGAACATTACATATCAACATACACTTATACAAAAATAACAATGATGGAGAAAACATATATCCATTAACATGATGATAAAAATGCATTCAGATTCAAAAAGAAAAAAAAAAAGGAAACAAGAGTAATCCACAAGTCAATGAGGTTCTCCCTCAGCCGGCGAAAAAACAGAACACAAGTCCAAACGGCTGTGATGGAGTGCTGTCTCGACTCTCGGCTGTGCTCAGGTGGGTGGAATAGTGGCGAGAGGGTAGAGGGGTGTTCATGACCACGAGGAGGTCACGTGCCATCAGGTGTACTGATGAATTCTGGCCTTGAAAATACAGTAGCAGTTATATTTCAGAACAACCTCCTAGAGCATCCTCCAGCGCCTCCTCCAGCGTTTGTGTAAAGACTGTTGTTTTACGCCGTTAAAATAAAGCCCCAGAGGTGAACGCGCAGTAGAACATGGGAGACCCAAACAGTCCTTCGGTAGGTGGGTTAATTGGGGTACACAGTAGGATTTGAGTGTATGTGCGTGTGTGAGTGTGTGTGTGTATACTATATATATATATTTATGTATATGCTTGTGTGTGTGTGTGTGTGTGTGTGTGAGTGTGAGTGTGTGTATGTGTATGTATGTGTGTGTATACTATATATATATTTGTGTGCACGCTTGTGTGTGTGTGTGTGTGTGTGTGGTTTAGGAGGAGTTGCCATGTATGATCTTGGGACACTTCTCCGGTGCTATGCAGTAGTAGTTGTGTATCACCAGACCAGCAGGACACTGGCACCCTGGCACACAGGGCTTAAAGCAGTGGCTCTCTATCACCCCTAGTGGCACGTCCCTGTTGAAGCAGGTCACAGGGCACGGAGGACCGCACTCGTCAAACACGAAACCCCTCTCCGCAGGACAGCCCACCGCTATAGAGAGGGGGAGAGAGAGGAAGAGAGGGAGAAAGGGAGAGAGGGAGGGAGACAGAGAGAGAGAGAGAGAGAGAGGGGGGGAGAGATATATTAGAGACAGTTATTCACTGCAGGCAGGAGGACCTGCACTGTCTACCTCCAGTCCAGTGTCATCATATGGTGCCAACATTAGCATGTTTTGTAAGTAAGTAAGTAAAGCATTATTTATATAGCACCTTTCATAGAAGAAATGCAGCTCAAGGTGCTTAAAAACATATACAAGCATAGAATGAATATAAAAGCAGGTACACTTCTATTATTTACTAATTAATTCCATTCGATTCTTCTACTATTTACCACAGAGCGAGGAGCTCCTCCACTTCAGCACCACCCCGGCCTCCCGACACTGCCCGGCGTAGGCCTCTAGCGTGTCGCAGAGACACTCGTCACTGCTGGCCCCGCAGGCGCACTGGTCGTACACGCACGCTCCGTACCACGCCTCCGGAGGGACCACCCGGTGGCAGGGCTTAAACACGGCCGACTTCAGGATCTTACAGCGGACGTTGGCCCCCTTCCTGGCCTGGTACCCGGCGTCCTTACAGGGGTCCACGTCTTCCCCGGGCCGACAGGAGGAGACGGTGTGGTTACCGCTAACCACCTGCAGGGGGAAGCAGAGACAACGAGAGGAACAATGTTGTAGTCTGTCGTTGTCGGATTTTTAAAACTTTATTAAACCATAACTAATTCTTATTGGCAGCCTGGCAAAAGACAAAAGCCTCTTGGGGGGAGGGGGGGAGGGGCTGAAAAGAAATCAGGTTACATGTTAAAAACAAAGAACACACACGACAGACAGCGGCACACATCCAAGCATTTCCAGCACAGTTGTCTCTCCCGACACACCCAAAAACCCACTGTACTGCCTCCCTGTCTTCTTCTGTACCGCCCTGCCCTCGTTCATCCCCCTCTCTTCCTTCCTCTCACCTTCCAGCTGTTTCCGAAGGCGGCCTCCGATTTGCTGACCTGTCCGTTGGGGATTCGGAGGTCGTCCTGGGGGAAGTTGTTGAAGTTACCGCACAGACCGCAGGTGTGACTCTTATACGACCCCGGGACGCTCACTTCCAGGTGGGAGCGGCCGCTCCACAACACCTGGGGATGGGACGGATCACAGTGAGAGTGCCGCTTGACCATCATCGCCAGGGGTAGCGTCACAAAAGAGCCACTACCGCCTGTAGATGTCAAGGCTCCGTCTGGCCACCGGAGGGCGGCAGAGATTGTGTAGTTAGTAGATCGTTTTAGTGTGTAGCTTCTACTCAACCTCAGCCTGTGTGTGTACCTTGAGTCCTATGTTGGTGTTGAGGAGGATGGTGTTGGTCTGGCGCTCTATGTAGATGTAGGGCTCTTTGAGGAAAGGCAGGGTCACCACCTCATAGTTCACCTGGAGGTCATAAAACACCTGCTTCAGCTTCTCTGATTGGCTGATGAGGCTAGAAGGTGCGAATTTTCATCAATACAATACACACACGCACACGTATACATACACACACGTACACACACACATACACACCCACCCGCACTCACACTCACACACCTTCACGATCCAGTCCTGAAGTAGCTGCACCACGACGTCTCCGATGAACACGGTCACCTCTTTAGTCCAGGACACTCCCTTACGCCCACGGTCATCATTGGTGGCATGGATACTGCACACACACACACACACACACACACACACACACACACACACACACACATACACACACACACACACACACACACACACACTTTAGTTCTCAAAACCTGTGGGTGTAGAACTCGAATAATAATCTGAGAAGTGAACACACGCTGCTCCTCCTCAGTTTGCCTGGTCGCCATGGTAACCCCTCACCTGAAGTCCCCGCCCTTGCAGTCCTGAGCCAGCACATAGGTACACGCCCCCTGGAAGTGCAACATGCGCCCGTCAAAGGTGCGGTAGTGAGGGTCCCCAAACGCTATGCAGGTGGCAGGCCGGGGCAGGCAGTGGGGACAACACACACCCGGGACCACCGCGGGGGTCTCATCCTAAGACACACACACACACACACACACACACACACACACACACAAACACACACACACACAGACACACACACACACACACACACACACACACACACACACACACACCCACACACACTGAGGAGTCAGAGAGAACACTGAGGAACCAGACAGAACACTGAGGAACCAGACAGAACACTGAGGAACCAGACAGAACACTGAGGAGTCTGCGTTCGTAAATTCGCTCTGAGAGCACCGGAGCGAACACTGGGTTCAATGTCTCATAAAGGGACCAAGTAATTTGATTGGACGAGGCATTCCATGAGTGCTGATCAGATTTCCAGAGCGAATTTACGAACACAGTCAGAGAGAACACAGAGGAGTCAGAGAGATCACTGAGGAACCAGACATGCTAACCATTTGGAACTGGTTTTCACAACATCCTGTGATGGAGAGCGATCCAGTTAGGTGTGACAAGAACTATCAAACCAATTAAGACGGTCAGGCTTTGTATCCTGCTTCAGATTGGATGATGATGAATGTGAAAAAGATGAAGGTAAAACTTCTACAAGTTCTTGGCTCAGACCTCACAGCTGGACCCAGGCTATGGACTTGTTCTGCTGCCTGATTACACCAAGTAAAAGATTCCTTAACACTAGAACAGCCGTGTCTTTTTAACCTACTAAAAGAGCCGCCTCGAGAGCCCCTCTTTACAATGCTCAAGCTGCTATTTACACACAACGACCACTAGTTGGCCGCTTGTAAATTAGCCTGCTTCCTGCACAGAAAAACAGTAAAATAGCTTTATACAACCTTATCCTAATGTGATTTTGAAAATGTAAGGATACTGGGTGGTAGAACGCACATATCTAGGAAAAGTCATGAAAGGAGGGTCCTGAAATTTGATCGAGTGCAAAGATCTACATTTTTTCTTTTCTCACATGGCTGTTCTAGTGTAAAACACAGAAGCTGTCACGGTCCTTTTATGTTCTTCGGTTGGCAGGGTGTACATCTTGAGGTGTAGCTGTGTATACTGACCGTGGCGCAGGCCAGGGGAGGGCAGCGTTCGCTAGAACAGTGTACGTCTCCTGACACACAGGTACAACTGGTGCACTCATCCACTGCCCACTGTTCATTAGACACGTACACCGCGCCCTGGTACACACACGATGCGCCCGAGTCTGCAACACACACACACACACACACACACACACACACACTCTCTTCATAAGGCAGGTACACTGCACCTTTGGGGTTTGATGTGCGTGTGCATTTGATGTGCGTGTGCTAGCCAGTTAGCGACGAGGCTAGCAAGCAGTGGTACCTTGGCACTCATAGCAACATTTCCCTGGGGTCTTCACTTTCACCAGGCCGTTGTGACACACAACTGGAAGACACTCCTCAATGCTGCACTCAATGTAGCCCAGCTGAGGACACACACACACACAC
>NC_137679.1:17889335-17891835 GCF_963989245.1 Nansenia antarctica | reverse complement strand
CCCACTCACCAGGCAGGTACAGGTGGAGCAGCGGTCTGTGGGGGACCTGAAGGAGGTGCCAGACTGGTGCTCCTGGCCCTGGTGCAGACACACACACCCTGCAGACGGGACAGCACTCTCCTGGGGGGGTCGCAGGGACGTGCACACACCACCGCTGGGCAGGACGTAGACACACACACCACACCGCCGTTCTGCACACACACACACACACACGCGCACACACACACACACACACACACACACACACACACACACACACATGCGCGCACACACACACACACCACACACACACACACACACACACACACACAACACACACACACACACATCTACATGAACACACACTGAAGTCAAAATCGGAATATTTAAAAGGGAAATAAAGAATGTGTGTGTGTGTGTTGTTGTGAAATAGTGGGGTTGGCTTGACTCCAACACCTGTCAACACTGTCTGGGTCAGGGGCCTGCAGTTCCACCACAGTCAGATCAACGTTAGGGGAGTAAAATAGGAGGTGAGGGGAATGTAGAACAGGCTATCCAGACCCTAGGAGGAGAACCCAGAGATCTAGAACCGAGAACCCAGATCTAGTCCAGATCATCATAAGTGATGTGAGAGTATTGAGATCCGAAAATTCAAAGTTTTGTTTAAAAAGTTGTCATTATTGATTATCCTTTTAAAGGAAAGGAAAGGTTTCTAATTTTCTAAATCATTACCGTAAACACTTTTTAAAATGATAATGAATGACTCTACGATGGTCCTGAATAAGGGGATGATATGCCTTTCATTTGAATACTTTGATGCTTTTTAATAATAATATTTGTTGCTGTAGGCAATTATGTTGTTTTATATCTTCCAAATGTTTTATTATTTTGAATAATGAATTACTCTGTTTTGTTTATATTATACATTTATCATTGTGTGACCTTTGGTTCATTTGAGTTAATTATCTAATCTCTTGTATAATCTATTAATCTTTATCTATACGCACTCTGTACTATTTGAAGTCGAAACAACGTGAGTCATTTGTTGCTTTGATTGATGCCTCAATGCTGGGAAGCATTTGAGTGAACAATATGCATTTGAGCATGCAAGTAATATGTTCTGTCAGGTGTTTGTGTGTGTGTGTGTGTGTGTGTGTGTGTGTGTGTGTGCTCTTTACCAGACAGGTGCAGCGCTGACAGCGGTCTGTAGGGTTTGGGAAGCGTTCTCCGTTGGTGCAGTCTCGCCCGCCGAAGCGGCACCCGTCACACACTCCACATGCACAGCCATCCAGCGCAGGGTGGGGACAGGCCACTGCAGGGCATCTCCGCTGCACACACACCACCTCACCTCTCTACAGCACACAGACACACACACGCACACGCACACATGCACACACACACACACACACACACACACACACACACACACAAAATGACAAAGGCACAAGCACAGGGCACACACACACGCACACACACACACACACACACACACACACAGACTATAAGACTTGTATTCGATCCACCATGCTAAGTCATGAGCATTTAAAGAGGGGTCTCTCACTGAGCATGTGCAATCCTCACAGCGGCTTCTGGTCCCAGGGAACACCTGTCCGTCAGCATAGGTCCCGCCCTGGAACACACAGCCTAAACACCCCAGTGACACACACACATGGACACACGCACACGCACATGCACACACACACACACACACACACACACACACACACACACACACACACACACATTATGAAATTATATTACAAGAATGGTTTGCCCATTCACACGCCCACACACACACACACACAGTACAGAAAGGTGTATGTACCGCCACACACAGGACAGCCACAGGGGCTGGTGACAGGGTGGGGGCAGTGGGCTGGGGGGCACAGCTTCTTCACACACCTCACTGAACCACTCTATAGAGAGATATGGGGAGAGATATTAACAACACACAGACACGCACCCACCCACACACCACACACACACACACACACACACACA
Organism: Nansenia antarctica; assembly: GCF_963989245.1. Classification (NCBI taxonomy): domain Eukaryota; kingdom Metazoa; phylum Chordata; class Actinopteri; order Argentiniformes; family Microstomatidae; genus Nansenia; species Nansenia antarctica. The sequence continues at coordinate 17,889,855 of NC_137679.1, read as the reverse complement.
CACACACACACACACACACACACACACACACACACACACACACACACACACACACAATACATGTAAGTGTATAGAAAATAGTGAATAACACTGATTAACACTGCAGAGTCTCTTAAGTGTGTTATTGCTGTATGTGACCTGGCAGGTGTGTGTATGTGTGTGTGTGTGTGTGTGTGTGTGTGTGTGTGTGCGTGCGTGTGTGCGTGTGTATTACCTGGCAGGTGCACTCTGAGCAGGGGTCACTGCGGTCAGGGATGGCCTGGCCATTAGTGAGGACCGCGTTAGCATAGAAACAACCTGTAACCGAGAAACCATTTATGAACTGAGAGCTGAGGAGCTCTGATATTAGTGTTTGTGTGTGTGTGTGTGTGAGAGTGAGTGTGTACGTACGGTTACATTCTCCACAGCACTGCCCGGGCGGTGTGTAGGCGTGTGTGCAGACATCGTAGCAGGGCAGCCGAGTGCAGACCACATCCCCTCCGTAACACGTACACACATGGCACGGATCGTCACTGCTCAC
>NC_137679.1:17874335-17886835 GCF_963989245.1 Nansenia antarctica | reverse complement strand
AGTCAAATGTGGTCCCTGGGCTGGATGCTGAGTGATGACATAATATGATATCATAGCCCAACACAATTTCATTTATCCTCACTTAGAAACGAATTGCACTTTATTTTTCTTTATTTCTTTGTTTACTTATTTATACCTGTCTACTGTCTTCACTACCTATCACCACTGTTATTCTTATTATTTATTTATTTGTATTTATTTATACCCTCTATCCTGGGATGCACCACTTGGGATTTGGTGGGGTGAGGGGGGAGGGGATGGGTTAAAACAAACAAACAAACAAGAAAAACTTGAAAAGTATTTTTTGTATATCTGTAATCTCTACCTCACTCTCAATAAAAAGAAAAAAAGTGGTCCCTGACTCAGTGTTTGTGTCTGATAATGACAAATGCTACCAAACACAGCCTCATCTGCAGCCCTAAAATGTCTCTGAAGAAAAGAGAGAAGTGAGTGATACACTGGATAGGTTTTAGCAATACTGTAATGGATCCTCCTTGCCCTCAAAGACTACATGGAACCTATCCAGTCCTCTCAGATCTGCTCTCTCACCAGGCAGGTACAGAAGTGGCAGGGTTGGTCGGGGTGTATGAAGGTCTGTCCGTTGCTATAGATACGCTGGTTGAAGGTACAGCTCTCACACCCAGCACAGCAGGAACCTAGAGAGAGAGAGAGGAGGGGGGGGGAGACAGACACACAGCAAGAGAGACAGAGTGAAAGAGGGACAGGGTTATTCCTCATAGTACACAATACAGTTCACACAGAACACACACACACACACACACACACGCACACACGCACAGACACACACACATACACACAGGCACACACACACACACACACACACACACAAACACACACACACGCACACACACACACACACACTCTTACCGCTGGTCTTGGTGGGGTGTTGGCAGGTGATAGGGGGGCATTGTGTATGTCGACACACGGTCTCTCCGTTCACACAGGAGCACCTAGAGCAGGGTAGGTCAGGCTGCCACTGAGACCCCTCCTCATACTCCAACCCCTCCAACACACACACTGGGGGGGGACGGGGGGGGGGGACGGACAGGAGGATAGGAACAGTCACTCCATGGACAGCAGTTTACTAGTATAAATCCATATAGTTTACTAGTATACATCCATATAGTTTACTAGTATACAGTGTATACACAGAGTATATATATACAGAGGTATGTGTATGTGAGAGTATACTCTGTGTGTATACTCTGTGTGTGTGTGTGTGTGTGTGTGTGTGTGTGTGTGTGTGAGTGTGGTACCCTTGCAGATAGGGCAGCAGAGCTGAGGGTCTATGATGGGGTTGGAGCACTGGACCGGACCACACCTCTCCTCATGGCACCTCACGCTCCCCCTCTGAAACACACACATATGACATGTCAACTTGTAAATTGTGGGTGCGTGTGCGTGAGTGTGTGTATTCATACATTTCATAGCAGGTGTGTGTGTGTGCGTGTGTGTGTGAGTGTGTGTGTGTGTGTGTGTGTGTGTGTGTTCGGACCCACCTTACAGCTGCACTGGAGGCAGGGTCCACTCCCCGCAGGGTTAAAGGCCTTCCCATCAGCATACACTCTCCTCTCGTACTCACACACTGCAAACACACACACACACGCACAGAGATGTTCACTGAGAAACACACATATGCACGTACAGTCATGTACACACAGGCGCTGAGGGTCTAATGGTAAATGGACTGCACTTATATAGTGCCTTATTCCAAAGCGCTTTACAATGGCCTCTCATTCACCCATTCACACACACATTCACAGTTCACACACCAATGGCAGCAAGCTACCATGGGGTTCAGTGTCTTGCCCAAGGACACTTCGACATGTGGCCAGCCGGGGCTCGAGCCGCCGATCTGCCAACCTTGTGATCGTTAGACGCCGGCTCTACCTCCTGCGCCACAGCCTACAGTCTACTCACTGTCACAAGTGGGGCAGCACGTTCCCCTGGGCCTGGCTGGGTGGCTACAGCGCAGATTCGGGCACGACTCATCCATGCGTTCACATGACACCTCACCAGCCTGGCAGAAACAAACACAAACAAATAAAGCACAAACACACACACATGCACACGCACACACACACACACACACACACACACACACACACACACACTGACACACACGCGTGCACTTAGCACGCACATGCACACACGCACGCACATGCACGCACATGCACACACACACACACACACACACACACACACACACACACACACATACACACACACACACACACACACACACGTACACACACACACACACACACACACAGGGTCCATACTCACAGAGCAGTGGCAGCTGAGGCAGGGATCTGATCTGGAGAGGAACTGTTGTCCGTCCACAAACACCTGGGTGTCATACTCACACTGCTCACACCTACGGGTCAGGAACACACACAAACACACACACACACACACACACACACACACACAGACACACACATGGCGAATGTGTTTAGAAAACATGACATTCTAGTCCTTTCTGGCAGTATACTGACCCTCTCTTCAACAGTGGAGGCTGGCGGAGGTGGTCATTGGAGGACGGGCTGATTGTCATGGAAATAATAATAATAATAATAATAATAATAATAATAATAACTTTTATTTGTATAGCACTTTTCCTGCAAACGTTTCAGGTCAAAGTGCTTAATTATGAATGAATGGATGAAACGGAATGAGGAATGAGGAATGGCATCAAACACATATTGAACCCATGAGTTTGACACCATTCTTGATTGCATGCCATGCATTATAATGAGCCCGTCCTCTGACTGGTACCTCCCCTGCTTCGGACACTTCCACACACAGCCAGCACGCTCACATGCAGCAGTGTCGTCCTGTACCACTAGGTGTCACTGTCACCATTTCTGTCAGCATCTACTGAGAACCACTGGGTTCAGGAAAAGTCGGGTGAAGCAGGGTCATAGACTAGTGGTGATAGACAATGGACCTATCACTAAGCCACGCCCCCTTTGACAACTCAGACAAACAAACAGCGCTTCACTGACAGTGACTGACTGACCGACCGTGACTGAATGACATTCAATGACTTACAATGGCGGGAGTTGGCAAATTTCTGATTTCTGATTTTACAAGTAAGTAATAGACATGACATATTTAGTCTAAAAGCTTTTCACCATCAGATATTAGCGAGTTGTTTGTCCGAGTATTCTGCCTGTCGTGATTTTTGCTGTGATATGATTGGACAATTTCTATTTTGGGGCGTGGCTTAGCGATAGGTCCATTGACTTGACTGGATACTAGTCAGTTACCTTGGGCAACAGTCCCCCGGGCGACGGACAGGGTTTGGGCAAGAAAGGGCGGGGCAGTGGTGGGGCGAGCAAACTATGTCTCCATTCTAAGGGGAGAGAGAGGGACAGAAACACACAGAACATACATAAACACACACACACGTGTTGTATATCGATGCATCGACAGAAAGACACAAACACACAAACGCACAAACACAGCTCTGACAGAGTCATGTCTTACCACACACACACACTCTTGGCAGCGGTCTCCACTGGGGACCGGAGTTCCGTTGAGGAAGTCGTGACCATTCAGCCCACACCCTGAAACACAACACACACACTGAAACACAACACACACCCTGAAACACAACACACAGCCTGAAACATACCATAACACACGCTGTCTCTGTGTTACACACACACACACACACACACACACACACACACACACACACACACACACACACACACAGGGGACGGGGGGGAAACATGAATTCTGCCCCTATCTTCAGATGACCTTTCCCCCCCGATGGGAGAAATGACTTTTGAATGGGATCTTTACAACGTATTGAAGCTGAAGCTGAGGTGTCATATGACGGACACACACACATACTCACCGTGGCAGACAGGGCAGCAGGCATTGGGTGGGGGGGAGGAAGGGTTCTTACAGTGAGGGGAGGGACACCTCTCATTCTTACAGCGAACACGACCCTCCTGTCCAGAGAGAGACAGAGAGAGAGAGAGAGAGAGAGACAGAGAGGGAGAGAGAGACAGAGAGAGAGAGAGAGAGAGAGAGAGAGAGAGAGAGAGAGAGAGAGAGAGAGAGAGAGAGAGAGAGAGAGAAGACACGGTGTGGATGACGTGAAGCAGGCCTGCAGCAATGCCGAGGGTCCACTACCAACATCCATACTAGCACATACCTCACACACACTGTTTACACTGAGGATTACAAACAGAACACATCTACATGTTCAGACACCTCACATGGGGAGATGGTCAGACGGTCATGAGAGAGACAGAGAGAGGGGGAAGGGGAGGGGGGGGGCGGGGAAACAGAAAGAGAGACTCACCAGACATGTGCAGATACTGCAGGGGCTCTCCGTTGGTCTCCAGGTACCTCTGTGGTCGTAACGGACACCGGTATGGACGCAGCCTATGTTATGAACATGGCTGTGTCAACCACAATACATCTATTGTGAGTGTGTGTGTGTGTGTGTGTGTGTGTGTGTGTGTGCGCGTGTGTGTACCAACCCTTGCAGCGGGGGCAACATTCTCCAGGGACGGTCTCCTGCTCTGAACAGCCCAGGGAAGGACAGGGAGGGGGGGAGCACACCATACTGCCATCCTGTTACCCCCCAGAGAAAGAGAGAGAGAGAGAGATAGAGAGAGAGAGAGAGAGATAGAGAGAGAGAGAGAGAGAGAGAGAGAGAGAGAGAGAGAGAGAGAGAGAGAGAGAGAGAGAGAGAGAGAGAGAGACAGACAGGACAGACAGAAAAAAAAAGAAGATGCTTTTATTTCAGCTGTGGACAACATGCTTATGTGAATGCGACTGTGTGTGTGTGTGTGTGTGTGTGTGTGTGTGTGTGTGTGTGTGTGTGTGGTGGATGTACTCACCTTGCAGTTGCAGATCTGACAACCATCGATGGTGTTGAGGGAGGTGTTGTGGGGATGACCATCCAACCCACCACACCCTAGAGAGAGAGAGAGAGAGGAAGATAGAGAGAGAGTATGAGAGAGTTAAATATGTGTGTGTTTGTGTGTGTATGTGTGTGTTTGTGTGTGTGTGTGTGTGTGTGTGTGTGTGTGTGGCAGCGCTAACTGTCCAGCAAACATTGAAATAGAAGAAGAGGAGAGAACTGTGATTGTGTTACTTCCGCTCCCCCCTCCTCCTTCCCTCTCGTGTCACATTCCCCCTTTCTCTCATTCCCCCTTTCTCTCATTCTCCCTTTCTTTCTTCCCGTTCTCTCTCTCCTGCTCTTCAGGTCAGTGGGAGAGAACATCTGGTTTTCATCTCCCACCAGTAATGATAGAACAACATGCTCATCACGCACACACACACACACACACACACACACACATACACACACACACACACACACACACACATACACACACTTTTTTTCTATGTGTGACCATAAATAGAAGTGCCTGCAGCCTTTCACTAGAGTGAGAGACTACACCGGTGAGTCCATAAAAAAAAAAAAGAGAGAGAGAGAGGGGAGGTGGGGGATTGTCAGAACAGGTCATCCTCTGGGGAACCCCATAACTCCCACATCACACTTAATATAATCTGAGCAATGATCATAACAAGACTTTTAAAGGGATATATAATCTTTTAAAGGGATAGACCCTCCGAAAGAACATGCTGAACACTAACAATACATTTGAATTAACGATGCCTTTAATGAAGATCCAGACAGCAGTCTGTGTGTGTGTGTGTGTGTGTGTGTGTGTGTGTGTGTGTGTGTGTGTGTGTGAAGGACTAATAATTGTGTGAGAGGTTAGTGAGGCTGCCCACTTTGCCAGCAGTCAAACCCAGGCATTTCCGCCAGTCAACCAAGCATACAAGAGATCAAAGTGTTTGTCTCTGTGTGAGTGTGTGTGTGAGTGTGTATCTTCTGGGTGCCATCAGAGTCGTGTAACAAAACAACACATGCAGAAACAATTAGGAGGGGGGGAGGGATGGGCGTGGAGACAGAGAGGAGACAAAGAGAGTGGGAGAGAAACAGACAGAGAAACAGACAGAGAGAGAGAGAGAGAGAGAGAGAGAGAGAGAGAGAGAGAGAGAGAAGAAGAAGGGGGGATGAACAAGACACAGAGTGAGTGAAGGCACCATGACATGTTTACATTCCGACAGGATTGTTTCCATAGTGAACATGACAGAACAGAGCCCCGTTCCGCATATACCGGGCAGGGGAGGCGATAATGGGGTGCTGTGGAAGTGTGTGTGTGTGTGTGTGTGTGCATGTGTGTGTACACACACGGTGCATGTGTGTGTATCCAGTCATATCAGATGACACCCATTTCTCTGGAGACACTCACTTCTCTGGAGCGTGTTTAATTATACAGTAACACAGCACTCTAAGGGAGCCATTCATAAGATGAATGGACATTTAGTCCTTTATGCTATTACAGTGTGAGAGCTAACATTTCATTGGCTGGCTTATTCATCCCACACAGAAAAGTTTCCCGATGGAAACTGATACAGCGGGATCCAGGCAAATGGACAGTAGGAATATCTCAGTTCATCTCTCATTTTTTTCTCTCTTTTTTTTGTCCTCTTCCCCTTTTCCCAGGAGGTGCTTCTGTGACCCTGCGGTCCTCTCGGGGTGATATCCACCGTTGTTCCAGATCTTGTGGTTCACCAGCCAATCGTGGTGGTCGTTACTGGATGGCTATAAGGCTGTGAGGCTGTAAGGCGTTGGTGTTTGATGATGAAGAAGAAGAAGCATCTATCTGATGTTAACCATCTCTACTTGTGACCGATGGTTACCAGTCCTGGCATATCACATGAACTCCGGTGGTTGGATCCAGCCACTCGGTGAAACAGGAGCCGCAGTTCCGTACACGGCACTCTGCCTCGGGGTAGCCGTGGCAACGGGCTTTGCGGCAGAGGTCGGGGCAGGTCACGGGGGCGGAGCCGAGGGGACAGCCGGAAAACCAGTGCAGCTCAAAGCAAAACCTAGAGACGGTGTTTCAAAATAAAGTATACCATGAAACGACAAACAAGCGCATACAAACAGATTGATTACAATAAATTAACTTGACTGCTCATGGGCTGGATTCTTTCTCTATCGGACCAATGTTTACCTGCGGTCTGGGGTGATGGGCAACCAGACCCCCCTGCCGTTCAGTGACGTCACCAGGGGAGGGGGGTCTCTATTAGACTGCCTCTGTCCCGCCCACTCCCGCTGCAGCTGACCAATCAGAGCATGGCTCTCCTCGGGGTCGAGAGCCATCCAATCCTGCATGAGCCAGTGCTGGGGAAGGATGGTGACTGGAGGACAGGTGCGTGTGATCCAGTTAAGAGCGAGGGGATTGGTGGAGCTCAGCTGTTGCTGGGTGTGGAAGTAGAATCGTAGGTAGTGCGGTCCGTTGAAGAACCAGTTGCAGCAGTCCTTATCGTAACCGTCCGGCCGGAACCCGAAAGCATCGAGGCTGGCCCGGTCCAAACCGAACGGGTCAAACCCATAGATGCTGTAACCTCCGTCTCTAAAGAGCTCTGACATGGCCTCCTCTTTTATCTCCTCTCTCCCTACGTCTCTTTCCTCCCCTCGCTCCTTCTCCCTCTCCGTCTCTCTCATTTCCTCTTTCTCCTCCTCTGTCTTCTCTCTCTCCTCCTCCTCCTCCTCCTCCTCCTCTCGGATAAACAGGCCGTCCCACCGCATCCCGAACCAGGTCAGGTTGGAGCGGTCGATCCCGTAGCGGTTGTAGCCAGAGACGTCGTATCCGTTCCGGTCGATGTAGTCACGGTCGAAACCGTTCCTGCCGTAACCGTGCCGGTCCCTGCCACTGCGGTCGAAACCGCCGTGGTCAAAGCCGTGCCTGTCATAACCGCGTCGGTCGTAGCTGTTGTGGTCGTCTGTCTTGTTGTTTTTCCGCTGGGGCGTGGGTGTGTGTGACGATGACGTCATGTTACAAGGCGCACCGAGGGTAATGGGGACGTACAGCACGCACAGCTGCTGCTGCGACGACATCACGTCACCGGGGGCGACGTCGAACGGCTTCATCTTCACGTGGTGTTTCCGGGCCGGATACCAGGCTTGGTTGTCTCCGGGAGTGTGTGGTGTCTCTCCTTGTCCTTCTCCGTGCTTCTCCTGCCACTGCGTCCAGAGCTTGTCCATGAAGGCAGCGTGCGAGAGGTAGAGGGGGTCGTAGGCCGCCAGCGGGGAGGCCATATGCCCCCCCACCCACAGCCGGAAGACCCCAGAGAAGGCCTGCAGCGTCTGGGAGAACAGCAGGAAATCCCCCTGGTTCACCGCCCTCTGGAGGCCCACCATGTCTGGCAGGGAGACCTGTGGAGACCAGACGGAGGCAGTTAAAACCTTTAACATTCATTTGACATGACATTTGAAAGTCTTCAAAAAAAAAGGTTAAGAATGTAAAGAAAAAAAAAAGAATGAGTGAAGGAGACCGAGGTGTTGAAGCTGCGTCTGAGACAGGGGGACCATCGGGCGCGTGAGGCCCAGCCCTGGAAGGGGTGGTGGGGGACACAGCCTGACCCCGGGTCCCCGTCCCCTCCGAACAGACCGGCCTCCCAGGCTGCAGAGGAGGCCAGGGAACCAGAGTCCACCGTCCATTCGAAATAGGGAACGGCCAGTTGGCACGACGACATGGACTGGAGCTCACGCTCCACCAGGCGCAGGAAGTAGCGGTGCCAGGGGAGGAAGTAGGCGTGGCTACCGGCCTGGGGGGAGAACTCTGCTCTCAGCCGGGCGAAGCCCTCCCACACGCCTAAACACACAAACACAGGTTAACGTAACCGTAAACAACCGCATGCACTTCAAAAAAAGGTCTTTGGATTTATATAAACTAATTGTGTACACCGGTTCCACGGTATTGAAATGTGTGGATGAAACACATTTCAATCATGTGGAACAGATGTCAAAATGTTCTTTCCATCAATCCAAAGAGGCCTTTTTTTCCAGTGTGTATATGTGACATAGACGAGGTGAACTGAATCTGACAAAGAACATTGGAGGTGTGTTCGTCTAAACATTTCAGAGAGAATGAATGAATGAATCTTTATTAGGAACATGATTTAAAAAAAAAAAAAATCATAAAAACTAATAACAAATAGTACAGGTTTCACTGTTCGAAAGGGAGTAGGATGAAGCCTAAGCCTATCATGTCCTACCCCTATCCGTCACTTCCAAGTGAGAAGAATAATACTTAAATTATATAATCCATTAATTAATACATACATTACAGTATCCACAGTACTGATCATTTTCCATTCTTAATATTGAAACAACACAAAATAAATAAAGAAACATACATTTTCCATTCTTAATACTGAAACAACACAAAATAAGAGGGTTAAGGGATAGGGTGATGGTCGTACCTGGCCTGCTGTAGAGTCTCCTGATGGCACGTTGGTAATGCCTGCTCTCTCTCTCCGTGAGATCTCGTATTTCTTTACGCTGGGTCAGGTGCGTACACACACACTCCACCTTGCCGGCGTGCGTACACACACACTCCTCGCACCCCTGTCTGAACCTCTCTCCGTGCCTCCGGGGAGGGTCGTGATGAGAGAGGCACCCGCAGCCCTCGCTGCACCCCACCTCGGAGCACCTCTTCCCTGGGGAGAAACTCACCCCCTCCCCCTCTCTCTGGAGGTCCCGCACCCGGGCCTGACACTCCCTCACAGACAGGCGCTCGCAGGTGTAGGCGAAGGCGGCGTCCGTTTCGCAACAGTCCGACCCTTCGTGCTCTCTCTCTCTCTCCCTCTCTCTCTCTCTCTTGATCTCGACCTCTCTTTCGCGGTCCAACCCGGTCAGGTTAAAGCTCAGGTTGCCGTGGAGCCCGTCCAACTCGTAACCGGGGTGATCCGAATCGTATTCCTCAAACGTCTTGTCCAGGTCAGAGGTGTTATAACCCTGGAGGTTGTAGCCAATGGGAAGGCCCGGTTTGGGCTGCCGGAAGCAGCAGGCTCCCATCATGCACTGCTCCTGGCAGGTGGCGAGAGACAGGAAGTTGTTGGTGCTGTTTCCTGTGCAGTAGGGGAAGTCCTCGCATAGGCCGGAGGTGGGGTTAAAAGACCAGCGACGCTGAGGGGCCTTCTGGTCCTGGCAGCTGCCTCCTGGCCTGGGCTCCCAGCACGCCTAGACACACACAGGGCCGCTTACCCTCCCTTGACCACGACAGCATCCTCCCTCACCCTCCTTTACCCTCTCAACCTCCCTCACCCACACTCACCCCCAATCACACCACCTCACCCTCCCTCACCCCCGCTCAACCTCCATCCCTCCACTCACCCTCCCACACCCCCACTCACCCCCAATCACACCACCTCACCCTCCCTCACCCCCACTCACTCAACCTCCATCCCTCCACTCACCCTCCCTCATCCCCAATCACACCACCTACCCCTCCCTCACCCCCACTCACCCTACGTCACCCCCCTCAACCTCCCTTCCACCCACCACAGCAAGTCTATCTAGTTCTACACAGTGTTGCCAGATTGGGCGTATTCCCGCCCAATTGGAATACTTATGATCACACTGGGCGGCTATTAGACTGTGGTTAGGCTGGAAAACAATCCCCTCTGGCAACACTGGTTCTACAGTACTACCTAGTCACCTAAACACAACAGCACAGCACCACTGCTGTGGGGCGCACTACTACAGTTAGCCAAGCAGTGAGCACTACCACACAGACAGCTATGGGGCTCTATTTTTCAGCTGGATGAAAGTCCAAATCCAGGCTTATTGGCAATTTGCCATCAGGTGCACTGAGAGCTCTGGCCTTAAAAATACAGTTGCACTCATAAAAACCCATCTTTTTAATATTGCCTTTAAATGATTTAAAAAAATTAAATTAGGATTATAATGATTTGAGCACTTTGAGCTACAACGTTTGCAGGAAAAGCACTATACAAATAAAACGTTATTATTATTATTACGCCCCTTAGCGCCTCCACCAGTGCTAAGACTGTTTTTTGTGCCGAGGGTGAACTAAAGTCGCCCAAATTGTCAAGAGTGACAATCTAGTCTAGAGTGACAAAGTTGACTTTATTCACCACAAACGCATACATGATGATACTTCCTTTTGTAGACAATCAAAGTAGTGCTGCTAAGTAGTAAATACCACAAAAAACACTTAGCATTCTAGGTGGTGAGCGTTCTGGAATTATTTGGCAGTTGGAGAGACACAGCACACACACTAGCACTACGTGAGCTTAGAATGATAAGGTTCTATCTCCGTTTAGGGTAGTTCAGAGATATTGAGCGTCAAAGTTTTTACATTCCATTACGTTTTGTGAGATAGAACCTTTGTATTTTATGAATTACTAAAAAAAATGTCAAAATAACACCACACAGGCATTAATAAACACCTAATAGATCGGATTATGTAAAAAACTCAATTTTGACAAAAATGGAGATAGAACCTTATAATTCTAATGTCACGACTCGGTGCACTAAACACTACTAGGACTACATCTAACAGAAGCTCTACAACACACAGCGTTACGGTCGGTAGAACACACAACACAGCTCGTCCAGCGCGGCTGACACACACCTCTAGAAAAATGGTCCCAAACCTTTTTGAGTTGTGACCCACCTCAAGCCTTTCAAGTGTGTTTGTCACCTGTCAGATAAATCACAAACACTACCACTCAAAACAGCACATTGCAGAGTCAGGTTACACAGATCCAGACACGCACACACACACACACACACACACACACACACACACACACACGCGCGCACGCACACACGCACACACACACACACACACACACACACACATGCACACGCACGCATGCACACGCACACACGCACACACACACGCGCACACGCGCACACACACACACACACACACACACACACTCACACACGCACACACACACACACACTCACACTCACACACTACTAGGTTTGTCATGCAGAGGTACAGGCCTAAACGTGGGTTAGAGTCTAGCTAGTTTAGTATAGTCTAGTCATGTGCTCTAACCAGGGTTCCCACACCTTCTGAAACATCAAATTCAAGCACCTTTCAAGGACTTTCAAGACTCAATTCGCTCAAATTCAAGTACCCAACACGGCATAGTTTGAGACAGATCTAGATGAGAATTTATATAATAGGAACAATCCGCTCACAGACAACAATTAAAAAGAGAGGCTTGAATGTGTGAACACTAGATAGTATCTTGCCTTCTCTACCACAGCACAGCAAAACAATATATTGTGAAATATGTGTCAAGTTAAGCAATACAGAAACTTATTTACTAGTTGACGAGCTAAGGAAAACATTTTTTAATATAGATATTTTGTTTTAGAGAGAGAGAGGGGAATTCAAGCACTTTCAATGTTTCAAAAACTTTTAAGACCTTGATTTTTATTTTCTCTAATTCACAAACTTTCAAGGATTTCAAGGACCCGTGGGAACCCTGTCTTACCTAGTCTAGTCTAGTCTACTATTCTAGTCTAAATGTCTAAATCTATTCTCATCTAGTTAGATCTGGTCTTCTCTAGCCTAGGCGGTACCTGAGTCAGCTGTTTGTCA